>NC_135899.1:12236238-12497707 GCF_964194155.1 Cetorhinus maximus | reverse complement strand
AGTCTGGAACACCTGGCTGTGTCTCGAACACCGGGGAGTCTAGAACCCAGCCAGAGCTGTGTAAGGGCCTGTATTGCGCGTGCACGAGATTTATAAATCCAGATTATGGGCCAATCCAGGACATTGGGCTCCATTGCGGGACAATCCTGTAAAATAAGGGCAGGTTGGTCACCCTGACACCCTCTCGGGATTGGGGGCGGATCATTTAAGGCTGAGAGGAGGAGGAATTTCTTCACTCAAGGAGTTGGGAGTGTATGGAATCCTCTACCCCAAAGAGCTGTGGATGCTCCATCACCGAGATGCAGATTTTTGATGTCTCAGGGAATAGAGGGATATTGGGAGCGGAGTTGAGGCAGAGGATAAGCCACGATCATGCCGAATGGGGAACAGCCTCGAGGGACCGTATGGTCTCCTCCTGCTCCGATTCCTCATCTTACGCGATGTGGGAAAGCCCAGCAGCTAAATTTACACACAGTAAACTCCCACATACGACAGTGTGAGCATGGCCAGATAATCTGACATTATAAAGTGATTTTTAATTGTGAAATGCCAGTTCACCGGGCTGAACCCTTACACCCACTGGAGAGGGCAGACAAGGCCTCCCTTGGGGTTAAGCTTCTCGACAGTGCAGCACTCCCTCAGCCTGCTCTCCACGTTCAAGCCAGCTGGAGCAGGACTCCAAACCACAGCCTTCCGAGTCGGAGGTGAGAGTGCTGCCCGCTGAGCCATAGCTGGTGCCCCGAGGCATCAGCTAACTTATCCCGAATCATAAGAACATGATAAATAGGGACAGGAGTAGACCATTCGGCCCCTCGAGCCTGCTCCCCCATTCGGCAAGGTCATGGCTGATCTGCTTGCGTTTCGATCTCCACGTTCCCATCTGACCCCGATAACTTGGATTCCCTTGCCTCTGTGGACGTTAAAAGGAGTTCCTCAGGTGTAGCAACTTTGAAGGGTTGGTGGGGAATAAAAATAAAAAGAGGTAACTAAGCGACTAGTCTTTAGAGTTTTACCTGTAGTCAGGAGGGACCTGCACCTCGATAGCTTGGAAAAGCTCGGCCTGCTGCACACGGAGGTGGGGCTTTCTTTCCCATCGTCCCCTTTGCAATCCGGCGCCAGGGAATTCTGCCGACTCAAGAACTCAATTGGCTTGGCTGTGGACGGTGGCCTGCAGCGAGCAAGAAGAACAGGTAGAAATGAGACCCCACCCCAGACTAGACAAAGGGAATCAAGCAGCCTCGCATCAACAGTAGGCCGAGACGACAAGATGGCCGCCACTCCAGGTCACACCAGCCTGTCCTGGAATCCCATTATAAACTTAAACGGTACAATTAAAAACAGAGAGAGCACAAGACCCAAGGGTTCACATTCAAGAATCTTTGGAGGTTGGCAGGACAAAGTGAGAACTGTTTGGGGAAAAAAAAAGCAGATGGAATCTCTATCAATAGGGCCGCACAGCAAGGAAGCGAACACTAAACCTACATAAAACACTGACCTGGCCTCAGTTGGAGTACAGACTTTAGGAAGGTTGTCAAGGCCTTGGAGAGGGTGCAGTGGAGATTTGCTGGCATGGGACCAGGGACTGGGGAAGCTGGGGTTGTTCTCCTGAAGAGCAGAGAAGCTAAAGAGGAGATTGAATCGAGGCGTTCAACATTATGAGGAGGTTTTGATCAGGAGACTGGAGCGGCGAATCTAGGCCCAGTGAGGACTGTGGGAGGGCTGCACTGCCGGAGGTGCCATCTTTCGGATGAGATACGGGAGGGCGAGCGGGCGGACGTGATGGGAAGGCAAACGGACCAGAGATAGTCGGGCTCTTGATTTCCAGTGGCATTTGATGGAAAGCGCGGCTCTATAGGGGACTCTTGTCTTATCTGTGATAGGCTAACAGACACGTACAAAAAGCTCAACTGGAACATTGGAACTGGGGGGTGGAGGAGGGGGAAGAGGCCATTCAGCCCATCAAACCTGGTATGTCCTTCCAGCAGATCGCGGCTGCTCGGAGGGGCCCCCTGGGGACGGGAGGAAGCTATATATACCAGCCGGAGGCCTCAGCTTCAGGGACAGAGAGAGAGGGGTGGTGTAACATTGCTGCTTTTAGGCAGTACCACCCACTGCCATGTTGTGCATCAGATTGTTCCTGAATGAGATCAGCGATATTAAAAAAAGGTGGAAAACATGCAAACACATGGCCGTCAGTTCATGACGGGGTCACTGCAGACGGGTTCGATCAAGGCCCAAGGCCAGTCCAGGACATTCTGAGGAGGAGCCTCGTATAGTGTGGCAGCCACACTGAACACTCCACTGGTCAGTAACTGGAGGGGCGGGCAGGATGGAGAAAAGACATTGCGCCCCCACCAAGGCTCAGTTGGTAAAAAAAGGTACCAGCCGCCGAGATACTGGGCCTCAAGGTGAGCAAGAATGGCACAGGATCGATCCAGGGCCTGTGTCAGAGGGAGGAGGGGGCGTTAGAAATGGGGTGAGCCTACAATTGGTCTCGGGACTCCTGGGTTTAAAAAAAGGGTGGGAAATCCCAGCCAGGGATCTGGCTCTGCAGCAGCGGCTATGGATCCCCATCCAGTGTCCGGTTCTGACTGCCTCATCTCCCAGCTCGAAGTCATTAATCATCACTGGGAGTTGGTGGAGGGGTGCGGAGGCAGGGTGGTGGTTGGGGTGGGGTCTCTGGGGGGTGCGGGGGCGGGGGCGGGGGTGGGGTCGATGTGGGGGTAGGGGGTGTGGAGGCAGGGTGGTGGTTGGGGTGAGGTCGGTGAGGGGGTGGGGGGTGCGGAGGCAGGGTGGTGGTTGGGGTGGGGGGTGGGGAGGCAGGGTGGTGGTTGGGGTGGGGTCGATGGGGGGGGGATGAGGAGGCAGGGTGGTGGTTGGGGTGGGGTCGATGGGGGGGGATGAGGAGGCAGGGTGGTGGTTGGGGTGGGGGGTGGGGAGGCAGGGTGGTGGTTGGGGTGGGGTCGATGGGGGGGGGATGAGGAGGCAGGGTGGTGGTTGGGGTGGGGGGTGGGGAGGCAGGGTGGTGGTTGGGGTGGGGGGTGGGGAGGCAGGGTGGTGGTTGGGGTGGGGTCGGTGAGGGGGTGGGGGGTGCGGAGGCAGGGTGGTGGTTGGGGTGGGGGGTGGGGAGGCAGGGTGGTGGTTGGGGTGAGGTCGGTGAGGGGGTGGGGGGTGCGGAGGCAGGGTGGTGGTTGGGGTGGGGGGTGGGGAGGCAGGGTGGTGGTTGGGGTGGGGGGTGGGGAGGCAGGGTGGTGGTTGGGGTGGGGGGTGGGGAGGCAGCGTGGTGGTTGGGGTGGGGGGTGGGGAGGCAGGGTGGTGGTTGGGGTGAGGTCGGTGAGGGGGTGGGGGGTGCGGAGGCAGGGTGGTGGTTGGGGTGGGGGGTGGGGAGGCAGGGTGGTGGTTGGGGTGAGGTCGGTGAGGGGGTGGGGGGTGCGGAGGCAGGGTGGTGGTTGGGGTGGGGGGTGGGGAGGCAGGGTGGTGGTTGGGGTGGGGTCGATGGGGGGGGATGAGGAGGCAGGGTGGTGGTTGGGGTGGGGGGTGGGGAGGCAGGGTGGTGGTTGGGGTGGGGGGTGGGGAGGCAGGGTGGTGGTTGGGGTGGGGGGTGGGGAGGCAGGGTGGTGGTTGGGGTGGGGTCTCTGGGGGTGCGGGGGCGGGGGTGGAGTCGATGTGGGAGTAGGGGGTGCGGAGGCAGGGTGGTGGTTGGGGTGGGGCCGATGGGGGGGTAGGGGTTGCAGAGGCAGGGTGGTGGTTGGTGTAGGGTCGATGGGGGGGGGGGGGGGGGGTGTGAGGAGGCAGGGTGGGGGTGGGGGTGTGGGGGGGGGGTGCGGAGGCACGGTGGTGGTTGGGGTGGGGGGGGCGGAGGCAGGGTGGTGGTGGTTGGGGTTGGGGGGTGGGGGGGTGCGGAGGCAGGGTGCTGGTTGGGGTGGGGGGGTGGAGGCAGGGTGGTGGTGGTTGGGGTGGGGGGGTGCGGAGGCAGGGTGGTGGTTGGGGTGGGGGGGTGGGGGGGCGGAGGCAGGGTGGTGGTGGTTGGGGTGGGGGGGGTAGGGGGGTGCGGAGGCAGAGTGCTGGTTGGGGTGGGGGGGTAGGGGGGTGCGGAGGCAGGGTGCTGGTTGGGGTGGGGTCGGTGGGGGGTGGGGTAGAAAAACAGCATCAGAACCCAACCAAATCCCAGAAACGCCTGTAAAGAGAGAAGAAGGAAAAATACCCGACATCCCCACAGCAACTACTCACCTCTTGAAGCAGGGGTCACCGGACAACAACTGCAGACTGATAGAGACCTGAGAGAGAGAGAGAGAGAGAATCGTCAGTGCCTAGGGCCAGGGAAGGTCAGGCTATCCCGAGGCAGCAAATCCCTGGCAGGAATCCCAGGGTTTCTACCCCTCAGGATTTTTGGGAAGGGGTCTCAGGAACATTAACGGAAGAGGATGCGCCTCCAGATGCATCTTGCCATCGTTCTGGACCTGCGGCCTCTGCCTTGGCCTCCCTCCTCCAGGCCCAGCCGGCTGGGATTCATTTGCTGTCTGGCGAGACACAAAAACCAGGGATTGCTCCAAGGAGCCAGAACCATTCCCGAGAGCCGGAGATTGAAATTACAGTTTTTTGGACAGAACCGCTGTGCTCAGACTGGTTTCCTCGTTGGGAGAGAGAGGGGGGGCCACACAGGCAGAGAGGCCGGGAGTTTCCTCTGGAGGGAATCCTGACCCAGAAGGGAAAAAACAAACAGTAAAAACTGGGAAAGATGAATTCTGGTCCGAACTGTTTTTCCTCCTGGGGAATAAGAGGAACATTACACCTCGGCCATTCAGGGTGATGTTGGGCAGCTCAGTGGGTTAATTTATATTTTTTTTCCCCCACAGCGAGTACCTGATCCCAGACACCGATTTTCCACTACCTATGCCTAAGAGCCAGGCTGTTTAAAGGAGGCCCAGGGCATGGATTCAATCCTGGGGCCTTTTATTTCACCAGACAACGGCAATAAGCACAAAGCGTATCAATAATACTGAAGTCCTCCGTGCCCCAGTGGGGTGTCACTCACGCCTCAGAGTCACTTGTTCCTGGGTGCAAGGCCCAGCCCAGGACTTCAGCACAGAGACTAGGCCAAGGCTCCTGGTTCCGAGCCGAGGGAGTGACATACGGGAAGAACTCCCTTGTACTTCTTCCTGAGAAGAATAGACGATGCAGAATGTCTAACATCTCATCTGAAAGACTGCCTTTCCAGAGCTGCAGCCCTCCCTCAGCCCTGCACTGGGGGCATCAGCTGAGACCACGTGCCTCTGGAGTGGGACTTGAACCCACTGACTGCGAGTTACTGGTCACCGAGCCATGGTTGATGTGGAATCAGCAATGGGGGAGGTGCAGCGAGATGTGGCAGCTCCCTTTCCTCGTCGCCTTCCCCCTCGCCACCCCACCCCCACCCCCACCCGGCCACACCTACCTTCAGGATGGAGTTATCCTGCCGTGTGTTCTTGGTGTCGTAACCCTCCAGGATGTAGCACCGAGCAGTGGAACCAGCCCCAGCAAACTCCGCCAGATTCAGGTCAACGAATCCCAACTGTGGGGAAAGATGACAGATCAGCAACCAGCAGTCGGAAAGGCGAGTGCAGGTGGTGGCGATGGGCTGAGCAGCCAGAGACACCCGGCATGTTACAGACTGGGACCGAACCAGAGAGTCTACGACCAGAGGGCATAATCTCAGAGTAAGGGGTCATCCGTTTAAAACCGAGATGAGGAGGAATTTCTTCTCTCAGAGGGTAGTGAATCTGAGGAATTCTTTACCGCAGGGGGCTGTAGAGGCTGGGTCGCTAAGTCTACTCAAGGCTGAGATAGACCGATTTTTAATCAGTAAGGGAATCAAGGGTTATGGGGAAAAGGCAGGAAAGCGGAGTTAAGGGTTATCAGGTCAGCCATGATCTACTGAATGGCGAAGCAGACTCGATGGGCTGAATGGCCTACTTCTGCTCCTACATCTTATGGTCTAACGGGGCACAAGGGCACTAGAAATTGGTCTACTCCTGTTCCTTTCACCCCCTCAAGCCTTGCTCTGCCATAAGTTTGTGGCTGACTGGCCATCTCAACTCCACCTCCTCACACTGTTCACATACCATCTAATTCCCTTATTGATCCCTGAACAAAACCCATCAAACTCAGTCTTGAATATACTCGAGCACTGAGCAGCCACACCTCCCTGGGTTAGAGATTTCGCAACCCTTTAAGTGAAGAAATATCTCCTCATCTCAGTCCAAAATGATCGTCCGCTTATCCTGAGACTGTGCCCCTTTGTTCTAGATTCCCCTGTAAAGTGAGTGGGGGGAGGAGGGGGAAACAACCTCCCTGTCCATCCTGTCAAGCCCCTTCAGAATCTCTTATGTTGCAATGAGATCGGCTCTTTCATCTAAACTCCAGAGAGTTTGGGCCCAATAGACTCAACCTCTCACAAGAGGGCAACCCCCTCATCTCAGGAACCAACCTTTGTTGCACTCCCGTGAGGTATGGCCTTCCTTAGGCCAGGAGGCCGCTACTGCACACACTGCTCCTCAAAGCGTTCACTCACCGATGCCCGGTATCATGGCTAGAACTTCCCAGCCCTTCGAAGCTGGGATTTTCCTCTCAGACAGTCAGAAACAAGTCCGGGGGGCGGGGAGATCAGATGGACTGTGACAGCCGCAAAAGTAGTGCAAGAGTTTGAACATGACTGCTGCACGTTGGCAAGAACAGAGCTGGTCAATTGACCAAAAATGGTACGGCGGTGCACTGGCCAAGACTGCTCTTATATATATTTTTTAAAAATCAAACCTCCAACATTCATCATCAATTGAATCAAATTTTAATCGAGTCCCTAGGTTAATCAAGAGCCCAAGATGTTGATTTAGGGATAAATACTAGTCAGGACACTGCGGGGTGGGGAGGGAACTCCCCCTGCTCTTAAAAATAGTGCCACAGGATATCTTACACCCACCCCAGAGGGCAGATTTAACACCTCAGCTGCACAGACAGTGAAGCTCTCCCTCAGTACCATACTCAACTGGCACATTTTTAAGGGTATTGCCAAGATTCTGGGCAGCACACAGCCCATTATTTTAATTTTTTTTTAATTCATTAGGCTAGGCCAGCATTTGTTGCCCATCCCTAATTACCCTTGTTCAGAGGGCATTTAAGAGCCAACCACATTGCTGAGGGTATGGAGTCACATGTAGACCAGGTAAGGATGGCAGATTTCCTTCCCTAAAGGGCATTAGTGAACCAGATGGGTTTTTACAACAATCGGCAATGGTTTCACCCTCATCGTTAGCCTTTTAATTCCAGATTTTTATTAATCTGCTGTGGTGGGATTCGAACCCGGGTCCCCAAAGCATTACCTGAGTTCTCTGGATTACTAGTCCAGCGACAATACCACTACACCATCGTCTCCCCATTAGCGGTCATGCCCACAGGACCCTGGCTTGGCACTCTAAGCTTGGCAGCTTAGAAATTTAAAGGGGATTTGGTAGGAGAGTGAGTGAGCGAGCGAGGGTGAGAGAACCTGTTCCCTCTGATGGAAGGAGTCCAGAACAAGGGGGCATAACCTTGAATTTAGAGCGATGATGTTCAGGGGCCTTGTCAAGGAACACTTCTGGAATCCTCAAAAAGCCTTCGAGGGCAGGGGGTTAAATTAAAAACTACCAAACTGAAGATTGATAGGCGGTGTGATAGGTTTGTGTTAGGCAAGGGTTATAAGGATTACAGAAACAAGGCGGGTCGAGATACAGATCAGCCAAAACCTCATTGAAAGATGCACTGATTGAATAAAAAGTGGCAGGGGTGTGTGCGTATGAATAAAAAAGGAGGAATCTGCTGGTGGACCAATGTTGCTATAGCAACAGGGACAACAACAACAACAAAAGAAGTTAGTCCACAGATAGTACACTGTACGGGTGCCTGCAGGGCTCAGTTTTCATGCACAGACTGATGCGCTTTGACCTGGAAAATTACTAATAGCTGCCACAGCCCCTCAAAAACACAGGAAGGCCATGATTAAATGTATAGGAATTAAGCTGGAGTCATCTTCAACAATCTTTTGCTTACATTAAAATTTTTTTAAAAAACACAAGTACATGAAAGGCTGAGGGGCAAATTCAAAGGATGAAAAAACGATTTGATGGCCTAATCCAAGGGGTAAGTGGAGGGCAATGCTGAATTTTTAATGAGTGATTTTACACATTAGGTTTTTAATCCTAAAATGCTATTTTGCTATCTTAATAGACTTGGACTATTTATTCTCCAAATATTGACCCAGTACTCACCATGGCACTTAAAGGAAATAACCTTGCAAGGCTATGGGAATAGAGTGGGGGGCTGGGATCAATTGGATTGCTGTACGGAGCTGGCATGGGCTCAATGGGCCAAATGGCCTCCTTCTGCTCTGTTATGACCATGCTGTCTCTGTTCACAGGGACATTGCATCCCAATCCAACACCCTGACCCTTCTGATAGAGACTCTCTACTCACATTGAAGCTCCTCTTCTAACCCATGCTCCCATTCAAACCAACACACCTGGCATCCTTCCGCTTGGCGTCCTTGTCCTGCTCCTCAGCACCTTTTCAGTTGCTGGTGTCCTCCAAACCCAATCAATCAATGTGGGAAATCACACTCCTCCCCACTGCCCCAAAAGCACCACCACCCTCTCTCTCTCTCCTCACTCGCACCAACCTCCTCTTCCCTCATTGCCAATCGTCCCCTCGTCCCTCAGTGCCACCGCTAGCTGTGCAAGGTCAGCAACTGGCCTCGATGCGACTGCCTGGAACCCCACACAAAACATCAGTAGACCTGACAACGAGGGAACGTCTCACTCACCTTGACAAATGTTTTCCCACCCTTCAGCTCCTGTGGAGAGAGCAGAAGATAACACATTAGTGAGGTTTTTGTTAAAATTTCATGGGACGTGGGCATCATTGGCAAGGCCAGCAGCATTCTTCGCCTCATCCCTAATTGCCCTTGAGGGAGTGGCCTTGAGCCATTACCGTCCAATCGGCTAGCTGGACCATTTCAGCTCAGGGACAACCGCTTTGCTGGGAGTCTAGAATCATATGTAGGCCAGACCAGGTAAGAATGGCAGAATTCCTTCCCTCACAAGGGGATCAGTGAACCAGATGGGTCTTTACGAACAATCTGATAGTTTCACGGTCAACCGTTAACCAAAACTAGCTTTCAATTCCAGATTAATTGATTGAATTAATTTAAGTGAATAAAAAATATTCTAATTCCACCAGCTGCCGGGGTGGAATTTGAACCCGTGCCCCCAGAACATTAACCTGGGAGGTAGGGCGGGGGTGAGGGGAAGAGAAGAGGGGCGGGGAAGGGTGTGCCGAGACACTGAATGAATCACCATTGCCCGGGGACTGAAGTCAAAAGAGAGAGAGAGAGAGAGAGAAAGAGCTCACAAACCTTGCGGACAGACACTCGGCAGATGCTGGGGTCGAGGATCCCCGTGACCGAGCTGGCGCTCATCTTGCACATGAAACGGGACTCCTTCTGCCATTGCACACAGTTTTCCTGCACCTCTTCCCTGGGAATGGCAAGGAGGAAAAAAATTTTATATATATATTTTTTCTTTTTTCAAATTAGCACCCACTTGGAGGAAGGCGCGGGGATGGAGGGACAGCGAGACCAGCCAGCCTCCCCTGCATTACCGCCGCGGCTACACTCCAAAGCTAACTCATCGCCCTCGAAAAGCTCTTTGGAACGTCAACGTTTGGAATGTTTCAATGGAAGAGAAAATAATTGATGAGCAAGGGCGGGTTCATCTCCCTGGAGGGCAGTTCAGAGAGAAAAAAGAAACACTAGCAAGTCAAATTCACCAGGCGGCTGATTGGCCCATTCTGCCTGGCCCAATGCCAACACATACACTTTCATCCCCAACACATCAACATGTGAAAATACACAGATACACCCCTCACCAGAGAGGTCGGAGCCATCGAATGAAAATTTCACACCGTTTGAAAAGAGGCCCTTGCAAAAATCATTTGGCTTTCCAAACGTACCATCCATGGGCTAAGTTTTGAATTCCAGTTAGTACATTGACCGCTCAGCTCGGGAGGGTGGGACTTAGGGCACGGATGACAGACCTGGCATGCTTGGTTGTGGGGGGCATTGCGGGGGGGGGTGGTTAATGAGGCAGATAATTGAAGAAGATGGTCAGCCGAAGAGTCAACTCTCGATCAGCTCTGAAGAAGAGTCATACGGACTCGAAACGTTAACTCTGTTTCTCTCTCCGCAGGTGCTGTCAGACCTGCTGAATTTTTCCAGCACTTTGTTTTTGTCTTGATCCCTGGTCCCAGTGAGTCCAGGATTCCCTACTTCCAGCCTGCTTCAGATGTAATACCTTCGTTCAAGCGAATGAGGGCTGCTCAACTCTCATTCACGGGAGAGCTTTCAACAGCCAAACAGAAATAAAAAGAAAAGCCTTTCACAGTCACCGGACTGGGCTGGATTTAGGGCTGATTGAAGTGGGCTCAGTTGGTAGCAGTCTTGCCCGAGTCACGAGGTCCCACTCCAGGACCCGAGCACGAAAACCCAGACCGACTCTCCAGTGCAGTGCTGAAGGAGCGCTGCACGGTCAGAGGTGCCGTCTTTCAGGCGAGGCATTAAAACGAGGCCCCATCTGCCTGGCTGGGTGGATGTAAAAGATTCCACGGCGCTGTTTCAATGAAGAGCAGGGGAGTTAAATCGCTGTCTCCTGGCCAATATTTATCCCTCAAATCAACATCATCACACAGACAAAAAAAAACAGATCATCTGGTCACTGTCACGTAGTTGTTTGTGAGAGTTTGCAGTGCACAAAATCGATTGCTGCATTTCCTGCCTTACAACAAAGGCTATGCTTCACTGGTTGTAAAGCACTTTGAGACTTCTGGTCACCAGGAGTGCAATACAAGTGCAAGTCTTTCTTTTTATCCCTCAAAAGGATGTTTTCCCTGGTCTCAGGTACCCTTGTCCTCATCTGCTACATAAACCATGTCTCGGGAGGGGGCAGGGGGAGGAGTTTGGCAATCTCCCACCAAAACATCAAGGCCTCCACGTTAGGCTCATGACAGGAGAGGGGGTGGGGGGTGGTGGACAGGAGTGAAAACACCCTCGGCCCCAGCTGGAGTAGTGCTCAATTCTGGGGTACCACACATCCCGAAAACTTTGAGGACGGTACCAAAAAGGGACTTATCAGAATAGCTTCGAGGATGAGGGGTTAGAGAGTTACATGGAGAGACTGGAGAATTTAGGGTTGCTCTCCCCAGAGCACAAAAGGCTAAAAAAAAGTGTTCAAGAGCATGAGAAGTAAATAAAGAGAAACAGTTTCCAGAGGCGTGGGTGGGGGGGGAAAACAGATTTGAGGCAACTGGCAAAACAAAAAACAGACAACACGAGGAAAAAACTTGTGTCATGACGTTTACATTCTGGAATGCACTGCCTCACGTGATATGATGCACACGCACCTTTAAAGGGATTGTATCTTAAACTGCTATCAGTAACTACCACCGAGACAGGATGCGATGTATCAGTCCCATGACTAGAACTCAGTCTACACACAGCAGTGGTCAAAGTCAGACATGTGCCTCACAGACTCCCAGTGAACATTATAGCCTTATCTTCTCAAAGAACCCATATTATTGTTTTACCAATCCTCGTCATACGATTGGTACATTTACGTCAAATGGAAGGACGTAACATCTCATAGCATGGCGGACAGATAGAATAATGGCCTGCAAAAGGGAACTGGGATAGATACTCGAGAGAGAAAATGATTTCAGGGATATGGGGAAAGAGAGCGGGGGTGGCGGTGGTGATGGGGTGGGGCTAGTGAAGATAATTGGATTGAGCCTTGAAAGAGTTGACACAGACACAATGACCTCCGGTTGTACTGAGCTCGTCATCGATTCTATGAGCCGAACTTCACCAGGGATGGCAGCAGGCCCCGAGTTGGATTTCAAACACCTACCGGTGCCCCATGACAGTGAATCACACATCAAACCACTAGCTTCACAGAACAAATATGCAACACCACCTAGAATCCCAAATGGCATCGGAATCCCGTTAATAGCTGCTTAAATTATATGCAATTAAAAGAGAATAGGAGACACCAGCACCAGGAATGCTTGGCTCGCAAGGAAGGGATTGACAAGGAAACAAGCCACAAACTCCCAGCACCATAAGCAGCGTGACAGCATTCATCCTTTCAGTTTGCAAGGAATTTGGTAACGAAGGGAATGTGAAATGGGAAGGGGGTGGAATTAAATCAATCACCCCCACCGGACCAGGCCTTCAGTCAGTCCATCAGAGACGGTCTGAGGGGGCAGGTTGGGAATACACTGGGTGACACAAAGAGGCTCATAGAGCCAGAAAATGCCATCTCCTCCCTCACGGGTCTCCAACGCGATTCCATGTCTTATTGGGAGGTTTCACCTGGGCGCTCCAGTCCGTCCAGGGAAGGGAAGAGGGGTGAAGGGGAGAGGTTGAAGGTCGAGTTGATTTTTTGGAGGTTCATGGACTGTGGGTGGCCAGTTCCAGTTCATCTGGTCACCTTGTAGTTCCATATCTTCAGTCACATTCCAGCCAGTTATGGTAGTGCTGTTGGGGGTGGTTGGTGTGGAGGGAAAAAGGAGGGTGCTCATGGAAGACAAAGAAAGATAATTCCCTGAAAACAAATTAAACCTAAAAACAGTCCCTCCAAGACTCCACACACCCTGAAGAGAAGCACAATGCTGGGGCAGTGACACAGCAGACAGCAACAGTTTTGGGATTACAATGCTACAGACAACGCTGAGGAACTATGCTCTTTCCATTTTGGACTTAGATATTTTTGTGGCAGGTACAGCACAGGGTTAGATACAGAGTAAACTTCCTCTACACTGTCCAATCAAACACTCCCTGGGCAGATATAGCACGGGTTAGATACAGAGTAAAGCTCCCTCTATGCTATACAATCAAACCAAAAAGCCCACTTCTTACTGCATCAGTTCCACCTGAATCTTCCTCATCCCAATCCTAACTTCCCAGTCACAATACTGGTGGTTTTAACCTTTACCCATTGGTAAGGAAACTTCAATACCATTACCCTGGATACATTACCACCCAGTTAGGACAGTGACCACGCCACCCAGTCATGGTGTAGGGGGGGGGGGGTGGTATAAAAGAAAAACTGGCCACCCCAGATAGTTCTGGCAGGAAAGGACAGTGTCTGCCCATTGCCCCACCCAGTCCCAGAGGGGGAAAGGACAGTATCTCACCCCCTGTCCCACCCAGTCCCAGAGGGGGAAAGGACAGTGTCTGACCCACTGTCCCACCCGGTCCCAGAGGGGGAAAGGACAGCGTCTGACCCACTGTCCCACCCGGTCCCAGAGGGGGAAAGGACAGTGTCTGACCCACTGTCCCACCCGGTCCCAGAGGGGGAAAGGACAGTGTCTGACCCACTGTCCCACCCGGTCCCAGAGGGGGAAAGGACAGTGTCTGACCCACTGACCCACCCGGTCCCAGAGGGGGAAAGGACAGTGTCTGACCCACTGACCCACCCGGTCCCAGAGGGGGAAAGGACAGTGTCTGACCCACTGACCCACACAGTCCCAGAGGGAGAAAGGACAGTGTCTGACCCACTGTCCCACCCAGTCCCAGAGGGGGAAATGACAGTGCCTGACCCACCCAGTCCCAGAGGGGGAAAGGACAGTATCTCACCCCCTGTCCCACCCAGTCCCAGAGGGGGAAAGGACAGTATCTCACCCCCTGTCCCACCCAGTCCCAGAGGGGGAAAGGACAGTGTCTGACCCACTGACCCACCCAGTCCCAGAGGGGGAAAGGACAGTGTCTGACCCCCTGTCCCACACATGCCTGTGCAGCATCAGGGGACCTTCCCTCACTGTTTAATTCTCTGATAATTAATGACCCTGGATCTGGAGTTCCTGTTTTAAACGGGCCGTTTGAGATCACAGATTGCCACGGTGACTTCCTACAGCAGCTTGTCTGTACCCGTCATAGGATGGGCCTGCTTCCTTCTCACCAGCACTCATTTGCGTGTGATGACTCTTACTTGTGGTGACATTGCCAAGGCAAACATTTGGAGATTATGGGCTGTAACCCAATGGGCTCTGGAGACTGCCCAACGGCAGCAAACCCATCATCAACAATCAGACCGAGAGGAGCCGGTGAGGGTGGTGGTGGGGGTAGGCAACTGGAGGTTTCATCACGTGACTTGCCCACACGCTCCAGCCATTAGGTCGGCCAATACGTCCATCCTTGTGACACGCTGCCTTCCCAAGCCAATTGGAAAGGGATAAGAATCGGATGATGATGCGCAACCATTAGCCAAACAGCCCTGGTTCCCGCCCCATTGCAAAGCAACAAAAAAAAAACTCAATGATTTTTCTCTGAGATTGCGCACAGCAGTGTCCTGGAGACTGAACCTCAATTCCTGGGAGGCTCCAGGATTGGCCTGGAGAGTTGGCAGCCCTAATGGGAGAGGGGGGGGGTGACGGATGAGGGAGAGTTTGTCTTGAACAGAGTAACTCGGCCTCATCAATTCCAGTCAGGACAAAAAACAAAAATCAGTTAGTCAATCAATCAAGGGCAGTCAACGTTACAATCCAACCACAGCCCACGGTAGAACAATAAGTGACACGCATGTTCAAAAGACAAAACACGGATACCAGGCCAATAAGCAGAGAAGGGATTAGTTGTCAACTCTCTAGGCCAATCCTGGAGCCTCCCAGGAATTGAAGTTCAGTCTCCAGGACACTGCTGTGCGCAATCCCAGAGAAAAATCATTGGGTTCTTTTTTTTTTGTTTTGCATCTTTGTCATTTTCTTTGAATTTGGTGAAGAGAAATGGGGGGGAACCAAGGCTGTTGGGCTGATGGTCACGCATCATCCGATTGGGCAATGGGTCACTTTTTCCGTTTCCGATTGGCTCAGGAAGGAAGCGTGTCGCAAGGATGGACGTGTTGGCCAACCTAATGGACAGAAACAAAATGAATTCCGATCTCATTGAGCTGTGGCCCCGGATGTTCATTCAACCTTCAGTCGCCAGGCCTGCTGTAAGCTCAGGAGACACCAAGAGATCGTCCAGAGACCAGAATGGGGAGTTGACAGAAATATCCATTGGGCTCGAACCCAGCAGCCAATCCTTTTGAGGGAAAGCATCCCCCAGCCCCAGAGCCGTACAGCAGAGGCGCAATCAGTTGGCCCGTCGTGCCTGGAGCCAGCTCAGAGCACCCTAATTCAGCCCCGCTCCCCAAAAAGGCACCCGAGCCTGAAAGTGGCTCTCACCGCACCCCCTGCACTGCCAATCCCCACATGGCCGCAAGGTCAGTCTGACACCTCCTGCCTTCCTCCTTGCGATGCTGCCTCTTCCAGGTCCGTCAAGGCCAATCCCAACACGTTCACTGCTAGCCCCCCCAGCTCAAACCAGCAACAGCCGGGGCACAGGAACCAGCGCAAGAGGCAGATCGGGACAAATCTGACAGGAGAAGTGCAGGGGTCTCGGAGGTTCTTAAATAATCATTCACAGAAATATAGAAATTACAACACAGACGAAGGTTCTTCAGCCCATCATGCCTGTGCTGGCACTTTGCATGAACGTTCGTGATTAGAGCCACATCACTGCTTTTTGTCTGTGACCCTGTAAGCTCCTCCTCAAGGACCTGTCCAACACCCTCCTACACTTATTAATGGAATCAGCTTCCACCACCCTTTCCAGGTTAGATCTGGAACACTCCAAATTGCAAAACCAATCCTTTGCGGCTCAGTGGTGGGTCAGAGTACCATGGCTACAAGAGCAGGTCAGAAACTGGGAATCCTGCGACAAGTAACTCACCTCCTGACTCCCCAAAGCCTGTCCACCATCTACAAGGCACAAGTCAGGAATATGATGGAATACTCCCCACTTGCCTGGATGAGTGCAGCTCCCACAACACTCAAGAAGCTTGACACCAACCAGGACAAAGCGGCCCGCTTGATTGACACCCCATCTACAAACATTCACTCCCTCCACCACCGATGCACAGTAGCAGCAGTGTGTACCATCTACAAGATGCACTGCAGGAATTCACCAAGGCTCCTTAAATAGCATCTTCCAAACCTGCGACCACTATCATCTAGAAGGACAAGGGCAGCAGATAGATGGGAACACCACCATCTGCAAGTTCTCCTATAAAGTCACTCACCATCCTGACTTGGAAACATATCGCTGTTCCTTCACTGTCGCTGGGTCAAAATCCTGGAACTCTCTTCCTAACAGCACTGTGGGTGTACCTACACCACATGGACTTCAGCAGGTTCAGGAAGACAGCTCACCACCACCTTCTAGGGCAATTTGGGCTGGGCAACAAATGCTGGCCTTGCCACTGACATTTACATCACAGGAATGAATAAAGGAAAACCCTAGATTTCCCTACCCAACACCATAGTGGGAGCACCAGCACATGGGCTGCAGTGGTTCAAAGCTCTGGGCCACTGCCTTCTCAGAGTTATAGTTTCATTACAGTGCAGAAGGTCTGCACTGGCTCAAAGAGCATTCCACCTAGTCCCACTCCCCTGCCTTATCCCCATAACCTCACACATTCTCTCTTTTCAGGTAGCAATCCAATTCCCTTTTGAATACCCCGATCGAACCTGTCTCCACCGCCCTTTCAGGAAGTTTGTTCCACACTCCAACCACCCTCTGGGTGAAAAATTTTCTTCACATCACATTTACTTCTTTGCCAACTACGTTGAATCTGTGCCCTCTAGTTCTTGATGTTCTCTTGAGTGAGAACAGTTTCTCACTAATTACCCTGTCCATACCCCTCAGGATCTTGAATATCTCCATCAAGTTTCCTCTCAGTCTTTTCTCCAAGGAAAAGAGTCCCAACCTCTCCAATCAGGAGAGGTTAGAGTTCTCATGGCTAGAGTTCTTTATCCCTGGAATCATTCTTGTGAATCTCCTCTGTACTCTCTCTAATGCCTTCACATCCTTCCTCAAGTATGGTGCCCAAAACTGGACGCAGTACTCCAGATGAGGCCTAACTAGTGTCTTATAAAAAAGGTCAACATGACCTCCTTATTCTTGTACTCAATGCCCCTATTAATAAAGCCTAAGATACTGTATGCTTTACTAACTGCTCACTCAACATGCCCTGCCATCTTCAATGACCCATATACGTATATACCGAGGTCCCTCTCTTCCTGCATCTCCTTTAGAGACTCTCCCTTTATTTTGTACAGTCTCACCATATCGTTCCTGCCAAAACGAATCACCTCACACTTCTCTGCATTGAATTTCATCTGCCACTTGTCTGCCCAATCCACCAACACATCTATGTCCTTTTGAAGTTCAAGACTATCCCCATCACAGTTGACAACAATCTTCGTATCATCTGCAAATTTTGAAATCATGCCCTGAACACCACAGTCTAGGTCATTAATATATAATCAGGAAGAGTAAGGGTCCCAACATTGACCCCTGAGGAAATCCACTACAAACCTCCCTCCAATCTGAAAAACAACCATTTATCACTACAAACAGCCACTGACTGGCAGTTTATCCCAGATGCATTGAACCAATTTTTAAATTAAACAAGAAACCAAAAAATATATATAACAGCAGCCACATGAACATCCATTGGGGGAAAGATAAATGGCACCTCTGCCCAGTAGTTGTCCAGTTGGGGGGGAGAACAGGAAGAGAGAGAGGGAGCGAGAGAGATGGATGGAGCAGTCAGGGTCAAGAGAGGAAAGCAGAGGGATGAACTGATTTGCATTGAAACACCACTGCTCACATCCTCAGCACATTTTAAAGTGCAATCATTGTGGGGGTAAAACACCGCAGCCAATTTACAACATAGCATAGGAGTTGCCAACTGTGACTAAATGTATTCCTGGGGGTTTCATCACGACTTGCCCCCACACTCCAGCCATTAGTCAGCCAACACATCCATCCTTGTGACGCGCTGCCTTTCTACACCAATGGGAAAGCAAAAAGACTCCGTATCCACTTGGATGATGCTTGACTGTGAACCAAACAGCCACCCACACCCCACCCATTGTCAATATTTTTATATCTGGTAGAGAGAAACGTTTGTAGTTTATTCGTGTCGGGATGATTTTTCTCCAGGGTTGCACACAGCAGTGTCCTGGGGATCGATCTTCAATTCCCGGAGACCCCAGGCCAATCCTGGAGGGCTGGCAAACCCTAAACACAGCAAGCTCCCACAAACAGCGCGACCAAGTAACGGCCGCTCTGGTGGCATCGATGGCCAATGATCTCACGCCCTCAAACTGATCGTTCATTCAGGGTCTCAATTTAAAACCCACCTCAGTGCTGCATTCAGTGCCAGCCCCAGGCCAGTCTCTCACACCCCAGGAGCGGTGGTGAGGGTGGGGGGGGGGGGATGTGAAACCTGCAGCCTTCTGTCCTCAGAGGCCAGTGTGCCATCCGCCTGGCAACTGTGAAAGGAGTGGAAAGGGTGGGAAGACCCCCCCCCCACCACAACTGCCAAAAAAGCACAAGGAGATCTGCAAAACCAATGTAGAGCACAGCACGGAATGGACTTTGGAGCGAGCACAGTATCAGAAGCAAACAGGAACCTTGGGGCTGGAATCACTCGTGGCTAAGTGTCCTGATATGACAGAAACTTATATTTACATACACCTTCAATGTACAGGAGCAATTCTAAAGCACAACGTGTTGCACAAGGAGCTAAGCAGAGTGGATGACTAGAGGTTTGGTGAACGAAGGAGGTTAAGAGGCAGGGAGGGAATTCTAGAGTGACAGGAGAAAGGCTGTGGCCACTTAACGCATGAGTGAGATTGACGACCCCCTCCCCCTCACAAGTGCCCAACCCGCGATTGTATCTTCCAGCTGTCGGCACTCTGAGTCACAAGGCTGAGGCTTTAGTTCCATTTCGGGACTGGAACACAGTAACCAAGGCTCACACTCCACCCAGTGCAGTACAGAGGGAGTGCTGCACTGTCGGGGGTGGAGACATTAAAACCAAGGCCCCCATCTCCCTGCTCAGGTGGATGTAAAAGAAATTGCCTGGCACTATTTAGGAGGACAGGGAGAGTTATTGCCGGTGTCCTGGCCAATATTTATCCCTCAATCAACATCACAAGCACTAATGATCTGGTCATTATCAGGTTGCTGTTTTAGTAAGTTAGCTGTGCATATTGCTGCTGTATTACCTACATTTTGAAGTATCGTCACTGTTGTAAAGTACTGCATTGGTTTTAAAGGATTTTGAGAAGTCCAGTGGTTGTGAAAAATGCTACATAAATGCCAGTCTCCATTTTTTTTTAAAAAAAAAGAAAATTAGCAACAAAGAAAAAGCAGATGTTGTGGAAGACGAGGAGAATTTTTTTTTATTCAGCAAGTTGCTCTCAGCACAGAAGGAGGCCATTCAGCCCATCAGGCTCTCTGTAGAGAAATCCAGTCAGACCCCACTCCCCCGCTCTAATCCCCGTAGCCCTGCAAGTTTATTTCCCTCAAGCGCCCACCCCAAGCTGCTTTTAAAAATCATTGATGGCCTCTGCTTCGGACACCCCCTCCGTGGGGAGCGAGTTCCGGGTCATTACTTTTAATTAAACACAACGAGTGGTAAAGATCTTCTACACAACCCAGCCCCCACACACTTCACCCCCCCCCCACCCCCACCAGCCCCCACACACTTCACCCCCCCCCACCCCCCACCAGCCCCCACACACTTCACCCCCCCCCACCCCCCACCAGCCCCCACACACTTCACCCCCCCCCACCCCCCACCAGCCCCCACACACTTCACCCCCCCCACCCCCCACCAGCCCCCACACACTTCACCCCCCCCCACCCCCCACCAGCCCCCACACACTTCACCCCCCCCACCCCCCACCAGCCCCCACACACTTCACCCCCCCCCCCCACCCCCCACCAGCCCCCACACACTTCACCCCCCCCCCCACCCCCCACCAGCCCCCACACACTTCACCCCCCCCCCCACCCCCCACCAGCCCCCACACACTTCACCCCCCCCCACCAGCCCCCACACACTTCACCTCCACACACTTCACTCCCGCCTGTGTCTCTTGCCCAAAAAGCTTACATCTGTTCCCAAGAAGGGCAGGGTTTAAAATTGAGGAGGGGGGTTCTCTCCCCTTCCCCTTTAAAGGGGGGTGGGGGGGGTAAGGAATGGGGGCTCCATTGCAAACTCAAATGCACTGCCTGAAAGGGTGGTGGAAGCAGATTCAACGGGAGCTTTCGAGAAGGAATTGGATAACTACCCGATAAAAAGGGGAGAAACAAGAGCTGCTGAGGGAATGAGAAGAATAAGAAGGATTTAGATGAGCACTTGAAACGCCATCGCACACAGGGCTAGGGGCCAAGTGCTGGAGGATGGGAGTAGAATAGATAGGTAGGTGCTTGATGGCCGGCACGGACACGATGGGCTGAGTGGCCAGTTTCTGTGCTGTGTGACTCTAATGGAGAAGAAGCAGGAGTAATTGATAGCTCTTCCCAGGAAAAAAAGAGGGGGAGTGGGCCAGCACAGACACGACGGGCGGAATGGCCTCCGTCTGCGCTGTAGCATTCTGTGAACTTGGCGAGTGGGGAGACGGGGAATAAAATGACCAGGAAAGGCACAAGGTGGGGTGGGAAGGAGGAGGAAAGAAGGGGAAAGACACGTTATTAAAGAGCAACATTAGGGTAGAAACCCCCTAGGGCTGGTGGAGCTCACCGGCTGGACAGGTCGGTGAAGGATCCCCCGTGGAGAAGGCGGATCTTGCAGAAGAGAATCCCGTTGACGAAGGGCACGGCTGAGAGGTCCACTACTTTCAGAGTGACCAGGAACTTAAACTTTTTCTTCTTCACTAAGAAAGCCATCGGGGAACCAGCACCTGAGGAGCCAAACCTGAGCAATATAATGACACATAAAACCCATTAGAAAAGAAACGTCAGAAAAGTTAGCAAGTGACCTTCCGCTTTTTAAAACAAAAAAAAATTTTACACGATATGAATTAAATGATTTATTTCCTCATTCCAGTCCCATTGAAATCTAACTTCTGTCGTTCTACAAATAAAAGGCACGTCCACATTACCTAGCGCAGGGGAGAACTCCTCTGTGAAACTATGAAATGAATAATGTTAAATCAGCTTTCCCGGAGATGTGGAGAGGAAAGTTATTCCACCCTCGAGTGAAAAGCCCCGGTTGGCCAACCTCTTGATATGGGGCGTGAAGAAGCCAACATTTCACAATCAGGAAAAGCCCAAATCAGCTCCCGAGCCGCTGACTTAGTCTACAGCGAGGGACCTGCCCTCCCTTCGCTCACTCAGCTGCCACCTCGCTTTTAAACAACCCTTTCTCCGGGAGAGATTGTTTCAAAAAAAAAACCCACCCTGACCTCTTCCTTGTGGGCTGACCCTGACTAGGTCACTGTTCAGACTCAGGCCTCACTTATCCAGGTGCCAGTCATGTGAGCTCTTTAATAGCCCAGCACAACACCATCAAGAAGGGGGCTCGGTCACTTGTGAGATTGTCCCCCTCTTTTAAAGGGGTCTTCGCCACCTAAATTTTTGGGGGCGGGGGGAGGGTCAGAGAGGGCATCTGCGGTATCTCTTTCCCCCTTTTTTTGGTCTTCCCGCCTTCACATGGCCATGGCCTCAAAGCACTTTACAGGGGATGAAGTACTTCCCCCAAGTGTTGTAGGGAACGCAACAGCCAATTTGCGCACAGCAAGCTCCCACAAACAACACTGAGGTGACGACCAGATAACCTGTTTTAGCAATGCTGATTGAGGGAGGAGAACACTCCCTTGCTCTTCTTTGAAACAGTGGATCTTTCACACATCCGCCCAAGATAGGGGGGGGGCCTCAGTTTAACATCTGATCCAGGAGACTCCTTCTGTACTGCACCAGGTTTGTCAAGCCTAGATTTTTTTATGCTCAAGTCCTGAGCGCAGGACTGGAACCCAGAACCTTGTGATTCAGGGGCGCGCGTGCTACCCACTGAGCTACGGCTAACGCCATCGTGAGCGTGGGGCAGCTTTCATGGTCCAGCTGGGCTTTTTCTACCTGGCTATTTCTTATGTGCGGTCATTCCTTTTCAACAATGGGTTAACCATTGGTGGTCCTAACCCTAAGTAGGAACGTGGCAAGGGGGAGAGGCTGGCATAGCGGTAAGGTCACTGGGCTGGTAATCTGGAGGCCCAGGCTATTTGCCCTGGGGAGGGGGGAGGTCATAGGTTCAAATCCCATCACAGCAGCTCGTGGAACTTAAATTCGATGAACAAATTAAAATGTGGATCTGAAAGTTCAGTGACTAGAAAATGACTACCAATTGTCATATGTCCCCTGTAAAAGGAAGCCTTCAGACCTACATGTGACTCCAAAAGCACTGCAAGCTGACTCTTAATTGCCCTCTTGCCTAGCAAGGCACACAATTCCAGGGGGATCAGCAACCAAATGCTGGGATTGCCAGTGACACCCACATACCCACGAAAGAATGGAGGAGAAGAAAATCAAGCTGAGGTGTTGCCTGACCTCCGAGGGCAGCGATTGGAAAGCCAAAGGGACCCTCAGCGATTTGTTCCGGGTTGTGGAAAGTATACGTGGGGACCGAGCCCGAGTCATTCTCTCCTCTTAGCAAATATCGGTGAGAGGTTGTGATATTATAAGGCACATGTTCAAACAGTTCCCCTTCCTATTTCAAAATTACAAAGTCATGCAACATACGGGCTTACGTCAACCTCAATCAACAATAACAGCTTGCGTTTGTCTAGCGCCTTCAACATGGTAAAAAATGCCCCAAGGGCATTCCAAGAATGTGCTGGCCAAACAAAGCTTGGCACTGAACCAATTTAAAGATATATTAGGGCAGCAGACCAAAATGCTCGGTCAAAGAGCTGGCTTTTAAGGAGCATCTTAAAGGAGGACAGGCAGGAGGAGAGGTTTAGGGGAAGGGATCCCAGAACATAGGGCCCGGGCCGCTGAAGGCACGGCCACCAACGGTGGGGCAAAAGAAAACCGGGATGTGCAGGAGCCCAGAACTTTGGCGGGGGGGGGGGTGCAGAAATAGCAAGGGTGAGGCCATTGAGGGATTTGAAAATAAGGTTGATCATTTTAAAACTAGACTTACACTATGGTGTAGTGCTTCAGATGAGATATTAAACACCGAACGGAGACAGAGTTGCAACGAGAGAACAAATAAATATGCATCAGAATGGATACTTCAGCACAGAAGTTAACAGATTATGGCTGAAAAAAGACATTTGGTCAAAGCTTTTCGTCTTTCACTCGTCAGGGCAATCGCAAGAAAACCAGTGTCAGGGGAAGCAACAACTTTATACTGATTGAGAAAA
This sequence comes from Cetorhinus maximus, assembly GCF_964194155.1. NCBI lineage: Eukaryota > Metazoa > Chordata > Chondrichthyes > Lamniformes > Cetorhinidae > Cetorhinus > Cetorhinus maximus. The sequence goes on along the minus strand of NC_135899.1, from coordinate 12,474,388 downwards.
GAGTGCTGATTGGTGGGTGGACTCTGAATAGTAGAGGCGTTGCCATGGAGAATGCACCAGTTAATGGTAACTGACAGTTAACTGCCAAGTATTGTTTGAAATTTAAACCAGGCGGTTTGACTCTGATTGGTCAAGGCATTGCCCTGAGGAAAGAACCAGCGAATGGCTGTCACTTATTTTGTTTAGCTGAAATAGGCGCAATGTGTGTACATGTTCTTTCTGTCTGCAAAGAACAGGGCCCTGTGTATTAATATATGTAGCTTCCAGTGTATGCAAATGCATCACATTGGAAGCCCGACTGACAATCTTAAATTGGTTGTCAGTGTAATTCTGAGCACGTTGAGGATTATTTAGTAAATGTCGTCCAGTCACGGAATCACATCTAATGTTGGACACTATGTTTTGAGTTTTGCAAGCACGGGCTGGTCGGGAATGGCCTGTACCTTGCGCGTTGCGAACAGCAGCTGGGACAGGCTGTTTGAGATGATCCACCAGTCTTTGGGACATACAGCCGACATACCTAGCATCACACTGCCACTGAAATTCATATACCACATTAGTCACTTGTGTGATGGGCAGAACGTCTTTTTGGCTTGACGGCAGCATCCTGTAAGTGGCGAATACCACTCGTGTTGCTACTGTATAGTAGCAGCATGAAACATCTAGCTTCACCTGCTCAAATTTTTGAGATACCTTGCCCTTCCAGGGTAAGCTGAAGCAGACTGGGCCCTTTTCAGGGCCAAAAGTGACAGCCTTAGCCTGTTCATGGGTTTGGGCGATATACAGTGTGAAATGATCAGATCAGGGTAACCATTATCCCGCAGGATGTCTTTGATGTGCCCTATTCCAGCATCGCCCTTGTCAGTGTGTTTGAGGACGCTGTTAGGGTTGGACCTGAGAGAACGGAGTGCTGCCAGTTCAGAGGGAGACACATTAGAGTGAGAACAATTGAGGTGGCGATGTTATGCCAGCAGCTCTCAATAAAAAGACTCAGAGAGGGAAAGAGACCAGAAAGGGAGGGTCCAAGTGGCTCCTGGCCAAAGATGTGAGTACGGGAGTGGCGAGGACAGAAGAAGAGCTCGAAATTCATTGAGGTGGGGGCATAAGGGGATGAAGAGGAGGCAATGGTGTAGTGGTATTGTCACTGGACTAGTAATCCAGACACCCAAGGTAATGCTCTGGGGACCTGGGTTTGAATCTTGCCATGGCAGATGGTGGCATTTGAATTCAATAAAAATCTGGAATTAAAAGTTTAATGGTGACCACGAAACTATTGTTGATTTTTGTTAAAAAGCTATTTGGTTCACTAATGCCCTAAACGGAAGGAAATCTGCCGTCCTTACCTGGTCTGGCCTACATGTGACTCCAGACCCACAGCAATGTGGTTGACTTTTAAATGCCTTCTAAACAAGGGCAACTAGGGATGGGCAATAAACACTGGCCTAGCCAGCGATGCCCACACCCCATGAATAAATAAAAGAAACTGGGGCCTTTGCTGAGGGCAGAGCATTCAAAGTGAGAGAAGGAAAGCTCAGCCGAATGTGAAAACATAGGAAGGGGTGGATTTGGAAGGCAGGATGGGGTGAGATGGATTATCCAGCGAGGCATTGGTAATCCATGAGTTATTGAAGATAGCCACCCTTGGGCACACAAAAGGAAGACATAAAAGTTTCTTTGTTAAAGTGCTGGTCAATTTGAAGGATGAAATGGGACTGGGGACCAGGACAGCTTTGAGAAGAGGGGAGACAGTGCTGCTGAAGAGAGGTCAAAAGCGCATGCATGACTTTGAATGCTTTTTTGTTCATAAACTTGACTTGTATTCCATTGAGTATAGAAGATCAGGGGGAAATCTGATCAAGGATTCAAAATGATAAAACTATTCAACCAGGTAAGTAAACGGAAACGATTTCCTGTGCTGAGGGAGTCCAGGGCAGGGTGTTGGCGAGGGTAAAGAATCTTAAAATTAGAGCTGGGTCCTTCCGGGATGTACTTACGGAAGCACTTTTCCCTCAAAGAGGGTAGTGTAATGGTGGAATTCCCTCCTTCAGGAGACTGTGGATGTTTGGAATCAATTGAAATCATGGAGACTGAGGTCAACAGGCTGTCTTATTAGGTTACGGTGTAAAGGAATATGGATCTATGGATAAATGGATTTGACGTATAGAGTTGTGGAATGTGTTTAAATGGCCTCCTCCTGTCCCGGTAATACTATTGAATGCCTTCACCGTATCATGTATAACACCTCAATTCAATCACCTCTTAACCTTGCAAACTCAAGGGATTACAAATCATGTTTATGCAACATTTTCCCAAATAACTTAAACATTTTAAGTCAATAATAACTTCCAAAAAGGAATTGGATAAACACCGGAGAAGACAAATTTGTGGGGCAGTTGAGGGAATGGGGAAGGGAGTGGGGACATTTTTTTATTCATTCTTAGGATGTGGGCGTTGTTGGCTGGGCCAGTATTTATTGCCCATCCCTAATTGCCCTTGAGAAAGTGGCTGTGAGCTGCCTTCTTGAATCGCTACAGTCCATGTGGTGTAGGTACACCCACAGCGCTGTTAGGGAGGTTGCTCCAGGATTTTGACCCAGCGACAGTGAAGGAACAATATTCCAAGTCAGGATGGTGAGTGGCTTGATGGGGAACTTGCAGGTGGTGGTGTTCCCATCTCTCTGCTGCCCTTGTCCTTCTAGATGGTAGTGGTCGTGGGTGTGGAAGGTGCTGTCTAAGGAGCCTTGGTGTGTTTCTGCAATACACCTTGTAGATGGTGCACACTGCTGCTACTGTGTGTCGGTGGTGGAGGGAGTGGATGTTTATGGATGGGGTGTCAATAAAGTGGGATGCTTTGTCCTGGATGGTATTGAGCTTCTCGAGTGTTGTTGGAGCTGCACTCATCCAGGCAAGTACAGAGTCTTCCATCACACTCCTGACTTGTGCCTTGTAGATGGTGGACAGGCTTTGGGGAGTCAAGAGGTGAGTTACTAATTGGAAAACACTTCCAAAGAGCTGGCACAGGCACAATGGAGCGAATGGCCTCATTCTGTGCTGTATTTTTTATAGGATCGTAGGAAATAGGAGCAGGAGTAGGCCATTCGGCCCCTTGAGCCTGCTTTACTATTGTCCTATGAGGATAGATTGAGGAGACTGAGCGTGTATTCTCTATAGTTCAGCAGAATGAGGGGCAATGTCATTGGAGCATACAAAATTCTTACAGGGCTCGACAGGGTGGATGCAGGAAGCATGTTTCCCCTGGCTGGGGGATCTAGAACCAGGGTTACAGTCTCAGAATAAGAGGTAGACCGTTTAGGACTGAGACGAGAAGGAATTTCTTCACTCAGAGGGTGGTGAATCTTTAGAATTCTCTACCCCCGAGGGCTGTGGAGACTCAGGTCATTGAGTATGTTCAAGAGAGAGATCAATAGGTTCCTAGATATTAAAGATATCAAGGGATATGGGGATAGTGCGGAAATTGGAGTTGAGGTAGAAGTTCGGCCACGATGCAACTCCCTCTATCCTTCATTAGGTAAGGAGACCAAAACCCTACACAATACTCCAGGTACATCTCACCAAGACTCTATACAACCACAGCATGATTCACAATGTTGTACATTACAGGTCTCGCATGATTCTTCCCTCTCCCTCTGATCAGAGTGAGCCCTTCCCAGGAAGGGCAGGAACAGGAACATCACTGGCTGCCAGCTCTTTAGGCCCAGAAATACTCCAATAAACTGCAGTGCCCCTACACATCATGTGACTGAGGCCAGTGCAGAGGGGACTTGAGAGTTTTGGATCTGGCAATGAGTCGTTGCGTAGACATTCCGTGGTCAAGAGAAGGAATGAACCCTTCGTTAACTCTCTCCATTTATAGTTAACATTAGACTTCATCAAATAGTTTCCAAATTCCAGTCCCTTTTTATGGTATGTCTGTTTATTCAGAGGAGAGGCCTACACAAGTTATGGTCACCGTACGCACAAGATGTGCTCACTCGCTGAGACTGTGCTGGGAGATTCTCAAAGCTCAAGGCTCAGTGAAACATAAGCACTCTCCAGTACTGAGCCAACTCGGGCCTGGAAAAAAATTAAAGAAAGACTTGCATTTATATAGCGCCTTTCCACAACCTCAGGACGTCCCAAAGGGCTTCACAGACAATTAAATACTTCTGAAGAGCAGTCGCTGCTGTAATGTAGGAAACCTGGCAGCCAATGTGTGTGCACAGCAAGATCCCACAAAACAGCAACATGATAAATGACCAGATCATCTGGTTTAGTGTGGCTAAGGGGTAAATACTGGTCCAGGACAAGGGGGAGAATTGCCCCCCCCACACTCTTCTTTGAACCAGTGCCATGAGATCATTTACATTCATCTGAGGGTGGATGGGGCCTCCATTTAACACCTCATCTGAAAGACTTGACAGTGCGCCACCCCCCTCAGTGCTGCACTGAGAGTGTCAGCCTTAATTGTGGTGCTCGAGTCTTGGGAGTGGGACTTGGACCCTCGACCTTTTAGCTCAGACGAGAGCGCTTCCCGATGAGCCATGACTCACACACAGGCCAGGAGGTTCTTTTGCCACATCTCTACTCAGCCGGAGGCACGCACAGGGACATCAGGCAAGGACAGGATCAGAATTAGCTGTGCTTCCACAGTCGAATAGCTAGCCGTGCAGGGAAGCCCCGCATGATAAACGACTTCTTGATGAAGGTAATGGAGGGTAGCTAACGCCTGTGAGACCTGCAAGAGACAGCAAAAACACAAAAACAGGATTGACAGTACATGATTACAGCTCATGTTAGACAATTAGGTCAGTGTTTTGTTGGCTGCACTCTGTTTAATACTTGTCTCAGTGGTTCTGGCACATTATCTCTATCAGTTTTTATACAGACAAGGCGCCGTGGATATATCTTGTCCGCATCTAACTTTAATACTACATCTTCCATGTCACTGCCTCTGTTGAGCATTTGAACAGTGTTTAAGTTAACCCTCTCACCTACCTCTCCTCATTCACTGTGGCTTCAAGCAGTCTGTACACAGAGTGGGGATTAACCCCCTCACCCACCTCTCCCCATTCACTGTGATCCCAGGCAGTCTGTACACAGAGTGGGGATTAACCCCCTCACCCACCTCTCCCCATTCACTGTGATCCCAGGCAGTCTGTACACACTGTGGGGGATTAACCCCCTCACCCACCTCTCCCTCACCGTGACTCCAGGCAGTCTGTACACAGAGTGGGGATTAACCCCCTCACCCACCTCTCTTCATTCACCATGACTCCAGGCAGTCTGTACACAGAGTGGGGATTAACCCCCTCACCCACCCCTCCCCATTCACTGTGATCCCAGGCAGTCTGTGCACAGAGTGGGGATTAACCCCCTCACCCACCCCTCCCCATTCACTGTGATCCCAGGCAGTCTGTACACAGAGTGGGGATTAACCCCCTCAACCACCTCTCCTCATTCACCGGGACTCCAGGCAGTTTGTACACAGAGTGGGGATTAACCCCCTCAACCACCTCTCCTCATTCACCGGGACTCCAGGCAGTTTGTACACAGAGTGGGGATTAACCCCCTCAACCACCTCTCTTCATTCACCGGGACTTCAGGCAGTTTGTACACAGAGTGGGGATTAACCCCCTCACCCACCCCTCCCCATTCACTGTGATCCCAGGCAGTCTGTACACAGAGTGGGGATTAACCCCCTCACCCACCTCTCCCCATTCACTGTGATCCCAGGCAGTCTGTACACAGAGTGGGGATTAACCCCCTCACCCACCTCTCCCCATTCACTGTGACTTCAGGCAGTCTGTACACAGAGTGGGGATTAACCCCCTCACCCACCTCTCCCCATTCACTGTGACTTCAGGCAGTCTGTACACAGAGTGGGGATTAACCCCCTCACCCACCTCCTCATTCACAATGAGTTTGCTGTAAAATTCTTTGTAAAAATGGTTTACCGAGCTGTCACGGTGTCACCTCTTCATTGCCCCACTCTAGGTAAACCGCCTTCTTCACCCCCTCAACTCCTGTTGAAGTGGGCACACTGTTTCTCCCCGCACCCCCCCGTCAGATTCACCCCTATCCGATGACTAATTCTAACCCTGACCCTGACCCTGACCTTAACCCAGGGCTTGGAAACGCCACTGTGGGCGAGAAACTGTGATCGTGCAGAAACTAGAGTAAGAATTGCCAAACTCTAGCCACAAGCAGCACTGATGTTCTCCATCAAGCACAGCCAGACATGCATCTCAAAATGCCGTCACTTCAGATGTGGCCAGTGTAGATCAGAGCCCTCGGCTGGTCAAAACCTACACAGAAGTGGGGGAAAGTTGAAACATTCGGCAGGGGCAAGTCATAAAAAAATTTGAACTCAAACCCAAAATAAAAAAAACCCGAAGTTTGTTTTGAGCTGTTTTCTCACGGCCTCTTAACAGTGAGTCACGCACATTAATCGTAGCATTTGCCAAACTGAGCACATAACGGTCAGACAACATCAGCAACGCACATTTATACAGCGCCTGTAATGTAGAAAAACGCCCCGAGGCATGATCAGATTAAAATGGGCAGTGAGCCAGAGCAAGGAGATAGGAGCAGGAATGAATTCAGTCCTGGTCAGGTTTTAAGGAGAGGAGAAAAGGCGGAGGAGCAATGTTTAGCCAATTAGTTCCAGGGAGCGGGGTTAAAGCGTGTCTGCCAGTTTATGTGGGGTAGTCCTTCTCTGCCAAGCAGTGGATTTTCAGCATCCTGTCCAGGAGAGATCAGGGCTGAAGGAGGTTACAGAGTTAGGGAAGGGTAAACCATAGAACGTTTCTGGCGCAAAAGGAGACCATTCGGCCTGTCGTCTCCATTACCAGCTCTCTACAAGAACAATTCAGCCAGTCCCACACCCCTGGCCCTGTTCGCCGTCGCCCTGCAAATGTTTTCCCATCAGTTTCGTGCCCAATTTCTGCTTCCACCGCACTCTCAGGCAGCGCGTTCCAGGTCCTAACCACCCACTGCTCAAAACACATCTTTCCTCAGGTCGCCTTTGGTTCGTCAATCACCTTAAATCGGCATTCTCCTCCCTCCCTCCCCCCGGTTCTGGACCCTTCCATCAGTGGGAACAGTTTCTCCCTATTCACTCTGTCCAGACCCCTCGTGATTTTGAGCACGCTGAGGCCATGAAGGGATTTAAACATGAGGATGAGAATTTTAAATTGGAAGCATTGGGGAATGGGGAGCCAACATGGGGTCACCCAGGACAGGATTGATGGCGGAATGGCAGGATTTGAGCAGCAGAATTCGACTGAGGCGAAGTGTACAGAGTGGGAGGATGCACATTGGCACAGCGCGGTCCAGAGGCATGGATGAGATTTTCAGCAGCACATTGCATGTGGCAGGGGTGGAGGTGGATGACGTTATGACGAGAATAGCAGGTAGTGCCCGTGATGGAGATTATCTCGACAAGAATACAGGGGTCAGAAACTCAGCTCGGGATTCCAACCAGAGCCTAGGGTTGTTAATGGTCTGGTTCAACCCCTGTCAGGGACCATGGAGGGACTGCGACCAGTAGAGGTCTAAAACAATTTTGGTCTGCCCAGCAATTCACTGGGGGAAGTTAAAGGGCTCATCCAAGACTGAATGTTGGGCAAGCAATCTCACAGCAGAGACAGTGGAGGGACTGAATGCAGTGGCGGGTAGGTAGAGCTGGACTGTTGCTGTCGGACAGCGGAAAGGTGACCCCATGTCCTAGGATGAGGCCATCAAAGTTTAGCAGGTAGATGAGGAAGAGGAAGGGGCAAAGGATAGATTTCTGCTGGGGGTGGGAAGGAGGATTGGGGTGGGGGTGGGGGGGGCTCCAGAGGAAACAATGTTGGGTGGAGGGGGAAACACAGGATGCAGCAGATGCTCTGGCTATAGTTGTGTCAGTAAGAATGGAACGAAATAAGAGCGGTTCCACTGAGCTAGGCAGTGGGGGAAGAGGTGTTGGAGGATGACGGAATAGCCACCTGTGTCAAGTGTGGTAGGTATAGGTCGAGGGGCATAGCATTTTCTTTCCAACATTGACTATGCTTCATGAAAGTATTTCATTGGATGTAAAGTGCTTTTGAATGTCCTGAAGTGGCAAAAGATGCAACATCTTCTTCTTCCTTATTACACATATGGGATCTGCAGCTTCACTTTATACAGGCTTCATTTATGGCAGCCTCGTCGAATGATAGTTCATCAGCACATAGACCATTCACCATGAAATTCAGCAAGGAGCGTGTGGAGTTGTGCACAAGGCCCACGGACGATCCCCCAAAGCAGGGTTGATAGCACATGGAATCCTGCATTTAACAGCAGCACACTGGTAGATACCTGACTGCAGCAAAGTATGGTTCAATGTTGGAATTCTGATCTCAAAAAACTACTCTGCGAATTCCCACCCATCCGCCTTCAGGGAGCGTGGAAAGTAGAGTCAACATTATGGGAGCCAGGGGTGGTATTAATTCCACTAAATTGAGCAACCAGACAGTATGGAGTTGGTCAGAGCACAGTGTTTACAATAGGAAATGTTGCAATGAACCTGGATTTCAACACTGTAGAGATGCAGGACAGAGGAGAAGAAAGGAGGGTGTGCAACATGAACCAGTACATCTGGTTAGGTGACACGGAGCTGCACCTTTTAAAAGGTGGCAAAATTTCAGAGGAAAGGTGAGATGTCAGCAAGCTGCAGTCAGGCATGAATCTGACGTCCAGTGACAGGATAAGAGTTGAGCAATAGGATTTCTGTATTGTTAAAACAAATATGCAGCCGCTTTCCCATAGATTTTACAGCGCAGAAACCAGGCTATTCAGCTCAACTTGTCTTATTATTCCTCCCTCCCTCACATGTTTACCACACTTCCCCTGAAATGCATCAAGTATGCAGACTCTAAAATATACATTTGGTGGGGGTTGGATGGGAAATCTGATCTGGAAGATAAAACTAACCCACTCTCCCATCCCAACCTTGCTGCTGCATATTCTGCAGATATTCGTTGTGAAGAGTTACTAAGCCAGTCAGGGTAATTTTCGTGAGTAGAGCCAATATTAAACCCCAGGACTTTAATCCCCCACCCTTTGCAAGCCTAGTGAACAGGATGGTAACAGCTGCCACCCGCCATTCCAGCACCACTTTCCAAAAGTATTGGCTACTTATGAACTCCATTCCATTGATTTTATTGGTCCTGAGGTCAATCCGTGCTCATGGCTAAAGTGCTGAGGTCACAATCTGCATGGAAGAGCGGCTGAGACAAGGCAGATGAAGGAGAGAACAGCATGTTCTTTGGCTGCAGTGTGCTTCTGCCCGCTTGTCTTTCAATCTCATTTATCCATCAATGCTTCCATTTAATCAGCCAGTCACAGCATGTCAATAAGAAAAACAAAAAGCTAAAAGCTACTGCGGATGCCGGAAATCCAAAACAAAAACAGAATTACCTGGAAAAACTCAGCAGGTCTGGCAGCATCGGTGGAGAAGAAAACAGTTGACGTTTCGAGTCCCCATGACCCTTCGGCAGAACTGAAGTATAGTTAGGAGAGAGGTGAAATATAAGCTGGTCTAAGGTGGGGGGCGGGGGGAGAGAGAAGTTGAGGGTGGGGTGGTTGTAGGGATAAGCAAGCAGTGATAGGAGCAGATAATCAAAAGATGTCACAGACAAAAGGATCAAAGAGGTGTTGAAGGTGGTGATATTATCTAAGAAAAGTGCTAATTAAGAATGGAAGGCAGGACACTCAAGGTACAGCTCTAGTGGGGGTGGGGTGGAAAGACTAACAAAGTTTTAGTTTTAGATTTAAAAATAATGGAAATAGGTGGGAAAAGAAGAATCTATATAAATTATTGAAAAAAAAAGGGAGAGGGAAGAAACGGGGTGGGGATGGGGGGAGGGGGAGTTTAAGATCTAAAGTTGTTGAATTCAATATTCAGCCCAGAAGGCTGTAAAGTGCCTAGTCGGAAGATGAGGTGCTGTTCCTCCAGTTTGCGTTGGGCTTCACTGGAACAATGCAGCAAGCCAAGGACAGACATGTGGGCAAGAGAACAGGGTGGAGTGTTAAAATGGCAAGCGACAGGGATGTTTGGGTCTTTCTTGCGGACAGACCGCAGGTGTTCTGCAAAGCGGTCGCCCAGTTTGCGTTTGGTCTCTCCAATATAAAGGAGACCGCATTGGGAGCAACGAATGCAGTAGACTAAGTTAGGGGAAATGCAAGTGAAATGATGCTTCACTTGAAAGGAGTGTTTGGGCCCTTGGACGGTGAGGAGAGAGGAAGTGAAGGGGCAGGTGTTGCATCTTCTGCGTGGGCATGGGGAGGTGCCATAGGTGGGGGTTGAGGAGTAGGGGGTGATGGAGGAGTGGACCAGGGTGTCCCGGAGGGAACGATGCCGCCAGGGGGGGTGAAGGGAAGATGTGTTTGGTGGTGGCATCATGCTGGAGTTGGCGGAAATGGCGAAGGATGATCCTTTGAATGCGGAGGCTGGTGGGGTGATAAGTGAGGACAAGGGGGACCCTATCATGTTTCTGGGAGGGAGGAGAAGGCGTGAGGGCGGATGCGCGGGAGATGGGCCGGACATGGTTGAGGGCCCTATCAACGACCGTGGGTGGAAAACCTCGGTTAAGGAAGAAGGAGGATATGTCAGAGGAGCTGTTTTTGAAGGTAGCGTCATCAGAACAGATGCGACGGAGGCGAAGGAACTGAGAGAATGGGATGGAGTCCTTACAGGAAGCGGGGTGTGAGGAGCTGTAGTTGAGGTAGCTGTGGGAGTCGGTAGGCTTGTAATGGATATTGGTGGACAGTCTATCATCAGAAATTGAGACAGAGAGGTCAAGAAAGGGAAGAGAAGTGTCAGAGATGGACCATGTGAAAATGATGGAGGGGTGGAGATTGGAAACAAAATTAATAAATTTTTCCAGGTCCCGATGAGAGCATGAAGCAGCACCGAAGTAATCATCGATGTACCGGAGAAAGAGTTGTGGGAGGGGGCCGGAGTAGGACTGGAACAAGGAATGTTCCACATACCCCATAAAGAGACAGGCATAGCTGGGGCCCATGCGGGTACCCATAGCCACACCTTTTATTTGGAGGAAGTGAGAGGAGTTAAAGGAGAAATTGTTCAGTGTGAGAACAAGTTCAGCCAGATGGAGGAGAGTAGTGGTGGATGGGGATTGTTCAGGCCTCTGTTCAAGGGAGAAGCTAAGGGCCCTCAGACCATCCTGGTGGGGGATGGAGGTGTAGAGGGATTGGACATCCAAGGTGAAGAGGAAGCGGTTGGGGCCAGGGAACTGGAAATTGTTGATGTGACGAAAGGTGTCAGAGGAATCACGGATGTAGGTGGGAAGGGACTGGACAAGCGGAGAGAGAAGGGAGTCAAGATAACGAGAAATGAGTTCCATGGGGCAGGAACAGGCTGACACAATCGGTCTGCCGGGACAGTTCTGTTTGTGGATTTTGGGTAGGAGGTAGAAGCGGGCCGTCCCCACAGCATGTCAATCTGTGGGAGGAATTACTCTCCGCACCATGGGAAACAATTAACATCTCAGCTTCTAGCAGGGGCCCCTTAGTTTTATCCAGTACCAAATGCAGGCCCACTATTCCTTCTCCTTTCCTTCCTCTTGGACTGTCTTTGAGAGCACTGATTAAAGTTTCTCACCCCAGCCCTCAGTGACCCATCCCAGTGAACCTCTATGGATACCAATCAGCCTCCAGTACCTGAAATAAAAACAGGAATTGCTGGAAAAACTCAGCAGGTCTGACAGCATCTGTGGCGAGAGAAACAAGAGTTAACATTTTGAGTCCGTATGACCCTTCTTCAGAGCGACAGAGTAGAAATGCTTATTTTTTCTCTCCACAGATGCTGTTGGACCGGCTGAGTTTTTCCAGCATTTTCTGTTTTTATTTCAGATTTCCGCAGTATTTTGCTTTTAGCCTCCAGTACCTCATTTTTTGAGTCTGGACAGCAAAGGTCTACAGTTGGGTTTGGGGGGAGAGATTTTTTTCCAAAAAAAAATGCAGCAAGTTATGTTCTGGAATGTGTTGCTTGAAATGGCGGTGGAAGTAGAATCCTTCAAAAGGGAATTGGGTATATACTTGAAAAGGTTGGATTTTCAGGGAAAGGGGCAGGGGAGTGGGGTTTATTGGATAATTCTTTCAAAGCTGCATTAGGTCAAATGGCCTCCTGCTGTCCCATATCATTCTGTGCAATTACCTGGCCTAATTCCATCCTTTTGTTGCCTAACAAGGAGAATGTGCTTTTCAACAAGAGCACTGTCATAAGCAGGCTCAGTGGTCAATTAATGTCTCCATGATTTCTTCTCGAGTTCCCTGCCAGAAAACAGGTCCAGCCCCAGCACCCAGATCTCTGCTACAGGTAGGTCAAGGAGACAGTTCCTGAATCCACCTCAGCTGGAACATGAATCGAACCCCATGCTGTTAGCACCAATCTGACCCAGACAGGCCAACTTACCCCCCCCCCCCACAACAGAATCAGAATTGTTTTGGCAACACGCAGGGTGTAGCCTGGAGCTATGGCTAGTGATGGTTGAGGTTCCAATTTCTTTCCATCACATTGTTGACCAGGAATCTCTCCCGCCCATACTGTCTTCCATTGGCAAGTGTTGGAAGGATTTACAAGTTGATATTCAACCTGCTTGGCTACGTTATGAACGCGCCTTCCTTTGCCATCAAGTGCTAGAATGGCACTTGAACCCAGATGTTCTGGCTCAGAGATAGGGATGCTACCCACTACACCACAAGACCTCCTCATCTCCCTGATTTAGAAGCCCTGAATTCAATTTCTGCAGAAGCAATTTGATACCCATTACAGCCGTTCCCTTTTGTTCTTAGCTAAAACCAAGCCCTCCAAACCACTTCTCACCCTCTTCCAACGATTACCTGACTACACTTGTTGAAAAAAGATTAATCTCTAACATTTTTTAGTTCTGATAAACGGTCACTAGTCTGAAACATTAACTCTCGTTTCTGCCTGATCTGCTGAATGCCTTCCAGCATTTGTTTAGATTTCAGACCTTCCTGCATTAAAACACACACCTTATCAAGTAAGCTCACTTCTCATTTTTAAAACAAAACTATTTTAAAAAAAAAATAAATTAGATGTTTAATCTCAATTTCCTTACGTGTTTAATTTATTCTTTCGAGTCGATTCTGCCAGTCCCAAAAAATTCTCTCAGCCCCGTTGTCTCAGTTGCTAGGTCTCTCTCAGCTGTGGGATCAAGCCCCCACCCCAAAGCTTGAGCACATAATCACCCGGCATTTCAATGGAGCAAGGAGCAAGTGCTGTGTGGGCAGATGCTGTCGTGATAGGATATTAAACTGATACTCCTTTGACCAACTCAGCTGGATGTAAAGGAGCCAACATTACACCTAATATTCACCCCTTGGTCAAAATCACTAACAGATTCACTGCCGCTTATTACGCTTACTCTATAAGGGGACCTTGCTGTGTGCCAGAAATTGGCTGCTGTGTTTGCTTCTATAACCTGATAACATTTCAACCAATAAGTCTGATGTGAAAGGCACTGTATAAATACAAGTTCTCTATGTCATGCGAATGGAGGTGCTATTTACCCAAAAGGTTCACGCAGGATGGAAAGTGCCTCACAGACAACATGGGGGTAAAATTCTTCTTGAGCCTGTTGTGTAAAACAGGCGGTAGCACATCAGCAACCAGTTTTGCACTGTGAAACAGGCTGCAGATTCCCTTATCAGGCGCTCCACGCCACTGTCCCAGGTTTTGAGCTCACTGATCACATTGGATAAACAGCCTCTACTCACTTAAATATTCTCAGCACAGACTGGATTATGGGAATTATGACTGCAGCATTAAGTTCCTGTGCAGAAGCCCAGTGGTTGGAGCTTTTGCCAGAAAGCACATAGGAAGTTCACCGGTCTGGGGATTCAATCTGGAACAGGATCAAAGAAACACCAACTTGCATTTATAGAGTGTCTTCAGCGAAAATGCCCCCCAGGTACCTCACAGGACTGACTATCAAACATAATTTAACACTGAGCCACAAGAAGAGATATTAGGGCAGATGACCAAAAGCTTGGTCAAAGAGGTAGGTCTTAAGGAACGTCGTAAAGGAGGAGAGAATGGTAACAAGGCAGAGGAGACTAAAGCTTGGGCCACAGCAGCTGAAAGTCTGGACCTCCATGGTTGAGCGATTAAAATTGGGGATGCGCAAGAGGCCAAAATTGGAGGAGTGCAGATATCTTGGGTTAGGCAGAGGGATCTGAAAACAAAAAAATGAAAATTCTGAGGCTGCCTGCTAACCAGGAGCTAGACATCGGTCAGTGAGCAGAAGGGCTGTACCAGACTTGGTGGGTCCTCCAGAATTAAACTAGTTGCTGGCCCATTCACTGTAGAAGCTGGTGCAAGACTGGCAATTGTGTAAGATACCAGAATGGTTGATTACACAGTCTGCTACAAGAAGTAACACATATAGGAGAAAACTACAGTTGACTGGGAGAAGAGGGGGAGGTGGTTAGAGGGAAGAGAGAGTAAACCTATGCAAAAATCATTGTTTTAAAGACTGCACCGGGACTGAAATAGAGGGGTGTATCTAGAATTCACTGTTTGCATTATGAAAACTGAGAAACTGTATTCAGGATCAACAAAGCATCACATTCACAAGGTACAGTAGAACAGACATCATGGGCATTTTTTTTTAATATATTACATTGTGCTTTGTTGCAGCCATACTGTACAGTATCACAGACATTTTAAAACTTATCAGGAACATGCAGGGAACATTTCAATTGGGAGAGCAGCAGTATTTAATTGTGTTTGGGGGAGGTCTATGATACTGCCACCATACTAACCGCGCGCACACTTAAAAAAAAATCGATTTCAATGTGATCAAAACCTTAGCACTCATGAAGTTCAAAATCTTATTGTCAAGAAATGATCTCTCCTCTATGAACTGCAGCATGAGGGATGTACAGCTAAGATTAAGGATTTGGAAGTCAGCTAACTCCATTGGAAGTTCAGTAAAGGACCAACATCTTTACTGAGCAATGGAGGGCGGGAGAGAGAAAAAACAATCGGCATTAGATGTCGCACATGAGGCACAGCATTAAAGCCTAATTAGGTTAGGTGCGTGTGATCACAGTAACAACACTGCTGACGATAGATAAATAAACTCAGGTTATTCTGCCAGAAACAAGGGTGGCACACACAGTTGGTGGTTCAACCAAAGGTTAGGCTTTAAACTTTGGATTATAATTTTCAGAAGGGATCCTGTGTGTGTGTACATATATATATATATATAATATCTCTTCAAATTATGGAACCTCCACCCTGACTAAACTCGGGGGTAGAATAACTTTAAAAAGGAAAGTTGGACATGTCCCTTTGTAATAGCTCACCCCTCATTCTAGCATCACAATGTGGATTTTAAACGGGCAAAGTTCAAACACACAGGCAATTTTTAATTTTTTAATTCTTATGCTCACTAAAGGGGAGCTGACGATACTGAGGAACAGAAAAAATTTAGAATATCATCCACTCTCAGCATCCAGCCAAGTTCGCAGGGTAAATATCGCCCCCCCCCACCCCCAAACTGCATCAAACTGCCTTCACACTGGCCGCAGAAGACCACCTCCCCACTGTGCACCACATGTGATGTGTACCCACAGCCACCAAGTGCAGGGTGGATTTGAATCCAGAAGCTGAGGTGAAAGAAGAGTCTACTATCCACTGCATCATCTACTTCCGTAGGCGGAGGACCAGTGCCTGGCCCATTGCACACACCTTTATCACAAGGGATCTCTGATAGCTTCCTTGTGCCAGTCAAATTTTGTCTGGGTGCTAAACACAGCAGAATGTAAGAACATAAGGAAGAGGAGCTGTAGGCTATTTGGCCCCTCGAGCCTGCTCCGCCCTTCAATAAGATCATGGCTCATCTGATTGTGCCCTGAACTCCACTTCCCTGTGCCTTTGATTCCTTTATCAACCAAAAACCTAACTCAGCCCAGAAGGTGCAATCTTACATGGGAACTGTTTGTGACGAGGGATCTAACCATCAGTGGCAACTTCTCTCTCAGGTATATTTTCAGCTTCTATTTCGGATCTCCGGCACTCAGTTCTTCAAATTTACTGACTCACGGGAGTCATCATCACTTTGCCCACCAGTCTGCTGTGCGCCGCACTTGGGAATGAATTTAAAGTCACAGCCCCAACTGCTCAGTTTCTTCCCCCGTCATCTCGCAGGATGGACTGTCTCCACAACAGTAGTTTTCTAACCCTATTCTGCTCACCTATCAACACAGATCTTCCTTATACATAAATCAGAGGTATAAGTGGACATGTTTATAAGCAGTGGGGGGGGGAATCAAAGTAGGCCAAAAATCCAACAACTTTTATATTTGGCTTATTATCTATCAACACCTGTTAATACATTCTTACAAATAAATCTGCACGGATGAAGAAATGTGCACACACACGCGTAAACTTTCCTCTTAAATGAACTGCACTACCTCAAAATACTTTCAGGCTCCATGCTGTATTGTGTGCTCAGTACCAGCTTATTATTCAGGTTATAACGTTTGTGTGAAAACCTTTGATGGCTTTAAAACGAGGAAAATTTATTTATTCAATAGAATAAAAATTTCCAGGAAGGTCCGAGCAAGTTTGGGTTTGGAGAGGTTCTTCCCCATCTCCTGTTAAACCCGAGGGGCCACACAGTCACCCAGTTGTTTGTTCCTGTGGCTCTAACGATTTACAGTAAAGTCCACAATCTGGAGAACCTTTAGGTTCAAACTTCCCCTGTCCGACGCACCCCCACACCCCATTCAATCATGAAGAATTTATTTTTTTTATTATGCGTTAAACATTTTAAAAATAAATGAGTGCTTCCGGTTTGAAAAAAAGGTTTTGAGGCCTGAGTGGCTCGGAGACTGTATCCTTTTAGATACAGCCACCTTGGGATAACCTCATCGCAGAAGGCGACGACTAAAACACACCAGTTTCCGGAGCAACCAACAAAACTGCCACATCAAAAAAGAAAATTAAATCATGTTCTCGTCACTGTAAAAATGAAGGAGGATGGCCAAACGGAAATTTCCATCCCAAGTTTAGCTTTGTTAAGGAGGTGGTGAAAAACCTGATGAAGTTTACACACCTTGTGTACTCTTTTGTACAGCAGCGCTCATTTGACTAATAGGCTGAAATCACATAGTGTGAATGCAGCGCTGCTGCTTTTCATTTAAAAGCAAATTAAGTTTCAGGGCTACAGGGAAAGGGTGGGGGGAATAGGAGTGAGGGAAAGGGTGGGGGGAATAGGAGTGAATCGCTCGTGCAGAGCGCTGACATGGAGAGGAGGGGCCGAATGGCTTCCTTATGTGCTTTCCCGTTCTAAGATTCTGCAATGCGTCATTAGTCGTCCCTTTGTTCTTGTCTCCTGGAGGCACTGGGGTTTGCGCCAACTGCCTGCACGGAGCTGGGCAATGAGCATCGGCGGGTATAGGAGTGACGATCACAACCAAGACCAAACTGCATGCACAACTGCAGGTCCACATTGCACTGGGGGGGGGGGGGGGCATCAGAACTCCCACAGCTGAGGGGGAAGCGGGGAGGCACGCAGGGTGGGGATGACAAAGTAAAGGGGGGGTGGGGCAGAGAAATGAGGTAAAGCGGACAGAGAAATGGGGGGAGTGTAGGTCTCCTCCCGATGCCTGGACAGCTTCCCTATATTCGTTAACTAACTTGTGTTGTGCAGATGCTTCGGGAGATAGTTCTGTTGCTTTTCTTTCCAGCAGTTTGGAAGGTACATGCCAGAGAGTGAACGTGTGCGAGAGAGAGAGAGAAAGAAAGGGTTAAAAAAAAAAAGACCTCACCTTCCTTCAAGCAAAAAAAAAAGAGAAAAAGCTCGGCAAGTTTATCAGGCTTCACTGCTGCACTGAGCCGTGATACTTTATTTAACAGTGAGAACAAAACAACAAAAAAAATGTGCAACACCCGGAGCCCAGTGGCGAGAGGGGAATAATTAAACAGTGTGGACAATGACTGGATGCTTGACGGGACCTGCACAACATCTGAACCTTCTGCTCGCTCCCTGGTTAGAATTCGGACAAGTAGCTCAAAAGTCCCGGCGGAGGCGGGGGTTGGGTGACAGGAGGTGGTGGTGGGGGGGTTAGGGTAGGGGTGGGGGTGGAGGGTGCTGGGCCGAGGCACTAGGAGTGCTCCTCGAAGGCAGTGTGTGTATTTGGAAACCGCTGCGCGTTGTATTCCGGGTCTTCTCTTATCCTCTTCTGGATGTCGGATTGGATCTGAACGGGAGAGAGAAAAAAAGAAACTCTCAGAATGACTTCAAGGTCTCGCGTCCGCACCTCACCCAACGCTCCCAGGTTCCGAGAGTCAGGACAGGACAGTACAGCACAGGAGGTGGCCGTTTGGTCCATCAAGTCTGCACCGGCTTTCTCGAAAAGCAACTCACTTAGTCCCGCTTGCCCCCAGCTCTTTCCCCATCACACTGCCCCTTTTTAAAAATATATAAAACTTCCACCTCTACTTGTTGAAACATCTGCCTATTGGTACCTCTGTTAGGGGGTACAGCTTTTAGTCATGGTGAGGCTATTCCAAGGAGGGCATTACTGCTTAGTCCAAACATGTCTTCACCCACATTTGCCAGCATGGGTCACAAGTTACTTTATCAGCAGCAACCAGGTTGTCTAACTGTACCCCTTCTCTGGCCTGGGGCGGCTGTAGCCAATTATAAATGTACTGGGGCTTTTTACATTAAAAGGTCCACCAATGTCTCAGGTTTTAAAGCTTTCAGCCTTGTGTTCAAATTCTTCCAAAGCCACAGCCATCCTAAACTCCTCCCGCTCTCCCAGATATCAGAACAGATGATCAAAAGCTTGGACAAAGAGGCATTTTTTAAAAGGGACTTTTTTTTTTAAAAAGGGTGAGCGGTAGAGCGTTTTAAGGAGGGAATTCTAGAGCTTAGGGCTTGGACAGCTGGATAATGGCTGCCAATAATGAAGCAATTAAAATCAGAGTTGAGCAAGAGGTCAAACTGAAACACTGCCAATATCTGGGGAGATTGCCTCTATAGCAAGTCTCTCACACTGAAGAGAGGAGTAACTGGCTGACAGATGAAGCAACTCTTAAATCTTAAGCCTTCAACCCTTTACTCCCAACTTTCCTCCCCCATGGATACCAACCAACATGACGAACATAAAAAGATTGGTTGCAGTCTTCTTGTCTGACTCATTCCTTCGCTCAAAACTATACAACTCTTTCCTTTCCCCAATTCCCCTACAATCTATGGCTCACCCATCCTCTCTCCGTGCTAACCTGCTCTCCTCGTATTCTTTTCAGCCCCATCGCTGGAGCTTTCGGCCCAGCTGAACAATCGCGGCACATTTTACCTGTTGCCTGTAGGCTTCTTGTGCCTCTGCTTTCTCCAGGTCTCTAGTCAGGCTCTCTGCGCTGGTGACCGGCTTGACGCCTGCAGCCTTTGCGGCTTTCCCCACAGCGTCTGCTAGCGAGAGTTGTGGGCCTTCACCCTGCATCGTCTGCAACAGATGAAAGAAAATTTCAGTGCAGAGGGTGCCGTGCATTTTGGTTTGAGGCAGCGACTGCCAGGAGAGAGCTTGCTGCCGCTTGCACATAAACGTAACCTTCGGCTGAAGCTTTCTAAAGATCCTTTATACAATGATGGGACGGAATAGAGGTTGCGCCCGAGCAGAGGGTTTGTTCCAATTCAACAACTTAGGGAGGACCAGGGCACCAAGTTGAATGAAGTCCCGATTCTAGGTTAGATGTCAGGAGACGGTTCTTTTCCCAGAGAATGGTGAACCTGGCTGGCAGCTCATGCGGACGGTTGCTTAAGCTGCTTCAAGCGAGAGCTGGGCCTCCTCCTGGCTGAGGCAGAACTGGCCTCGTACAATGGCGAGCTACTGCATAACACTGATCGCAGGGGCCTCCTGGAGTAGTTTTGATTGTTTAATGGGGTCTGGGGTCTAGATTGCTTTCTTCCCAAATTGGCCTGGGTTTTTAAGACCGGCTTCTCTGCCTCGCTCAGGCAGATGGCTTTTCAGTGTGTAATGGGCAATGCCTACATTTGTTTTTTTTTATTTGCTCATGGGACGTGGGCATCACCGGCTTGGCCAGCGTTTATTGCCCATCACCAACCGCCCTTGTTCAGAGGGCATTTAAGAGTCAACCGCATTGCTGTGGGTCTGGTGTCAAATGTAGGCCAGACCAGGAAAGATTTCCTTCCCTAAAGGTCATTAGTGAACCAGCTGGTTTCACAGTCATCACTAGACTTTTAATTCCAGATTTTTATTAGATTCAAATTCCACCACGTGCTGTGGTTGGATTCGAACCCAGGTCCCCAGGGGTAACGCCCTGTTACCGGTCTAGTGACAATACCACTATGCCACCGCCTTCCCAGATAGTGCCTACACTGATGTACAAGGTGCCATAACGGTGGGGGACTGGCTGGATCGTCCAGAGGGTCTACTTCTGTCCGGCATTATTTATCTGACCACCATCGTGTTTTAACATGAATGATCTGCGAGCTGCTCTATCAGCACTCCGCCCCGCTGAAGGTTTCACTGGCTGTCTGACGGCGATGAGCGGCAAACTGCACTAGGGGTTCAGCCAGCGGCGTAACCTGATGCTGCGGGCAAACCAAAAGTCCCAAAAGCAAGTACCAGCATCGCATCAATAGTGGAGCGTAAAGGGAGCATGACGCAAAACTATTGTGAACCAACATCAGCACTGCCAAATCAGGGATTTAATCAGGTAGGCAGAGAGAAGCTATTTCCTCTGGAGTGGACAGTCCAGAACGAACGGATGTAACCTTTAAAATCAGAGCTAGACCATTTAGGGACAACGACAGGAAACATTTAACACAGAGTGGTGGAAATCTGGAACACTCTCCCATCAAGAACTGAGAGACTCGGGGGGTGGGGGGTGGTGGTGGGAACTTCAAATCTGAAGACTGAAATATCTTTGTTGGGAAAGGGTATTAAGGATTATGGAACCGAGGCAGGTTAGATGGAATTCAGATACAAATCACCTGGATCTAACTGAGTGCCTATTCCTGCTCCTGCGCCACTTTCATGTCAATCTGACTTATCTACTGTAGATTCCAACCAGCCGACACAAACATTTTTTTTTAAAGAAATGCTGGCGAACTGTTCAAGGTCAAGTGGAGAATTTTTTTTTAAGCATACAGATGACAGCAGAGTTGCTAAAGAGGCTTCAGAAACACATTTTTCACCACTGCCTAGCAGGCCCAGCCTTGCAGTAACATTGCAGGAAAATGGTTTACACACAGATTTCCAACTTAAGTGTTTACTTAGGCAGTTCCAATGGTAAATGTTGATGCAAAAGTGACAGGATGTTTGCATGTAGACAAGACTTTAAATGCCATTAAAAGAAGGCAGGCCAATGTGGGACATTGTGCTGCTTTAAGGACTACTGCTGCACGACTTCATGCACAATGTTCTCACAATGAGGTGCTACAGAATAGCAGAAACCTTTACTGCTTCTGAACACAATCCACCACTGTAGTCTGTTCATGTCATACAACACAGGGGGCCATTCTGCCCATCATGCCTGTGCCAGCTCTTTGAAAGAGTAACACAATTAGTCCTACTCCCCTGCTCTTGCCCCACATCCCTGCAAGTTTTCCTTTTGAAGCACATATACAATCCCCTCTTAAAATTACCACAGCTTCGAACAGTCTTTGAGGGAGTGCATTTCAGATCATAACTTGCTGCATATAAACATTCCTTCTCACCTTTCTTCTGGTTCTTGAGAAAATTCTCTTCAATCTGTGCCTTGTGGTTACCAACCCTCCTGCTAGTTGTAACAATTTCTCCCTATTGACTCTATCAAAACATGAACTCATGGCTTAACCTTTGCTCTGTTCTGACGAGAATAGTCCCAGCTTCTCCGGAATCTCTTGCAGCGTTTTTGTAAAATCTCTACTGCATCCTCCCCAAAGCCTCGCCATTTTACCTGAAGTGTAATGCCCAGATTTGGACACAATACTCAAGGTGAGGCCTAACCAGTGATACTTAAAAGACTCAGGACAATTTCCTTACTTTGGACTCTATCTCTGTAAAATCCAGAGGCTCATTTACTTTTTTTGACAGCGTTATCAACTTGACCCTGCTCGCCACCACCGTTTTCCTGTTACATTTATCAAATTAGTTCAGTAATCATGGGTTTTGCTCAATTTGCTCCTGAAAGTGTTGATTAAAGCCAGTGGCGAATGGATAAGCTGAGAGAAGAGGTGCAGTACCTTACGACGTTTAGCTGGCATGCCGCTGAGGTAGGCATCACTGAGCGGCGGCTGTGGTTTCATTTTCCTCTGGGTCTGGATGTCCTGTCGGATAACGGGCACCCACTCCTGAACAGAAAGCAATCAAGCATTTCACATACATGTACATATGTACTGTCCCACCCAGAGGAAGAAAGGACATGGTCCGATCCACTGTCCCACCCAGAGGGCGAAAGGACATAGTCTGTCCCACTGTCCCACCCAGAGGGGGAAAGGACATAGTCTGACCCACTGTCCCACCGAGGGGGAAAGGACATAGTCTGACCAACTGTCTGACCCAGTCCCAGAGCGGGAAAGGACAGTATCTGACCCACTGTCCCACCCAGTCCCACAGCGGAAAGGACAGTGTCTCACCCCCTGTCCCACCCAGTCCCGGATGGGGAAAGGACAGTGTCTGACCCACTGTCCCACTCAGTCCCAGAGGGGGAAAGGACAGCTTCTGACCCACTGTCCCACCCAGTCCCAGGGGGGGAAAGGACAGTGTCTGACCCACTGACCCACCCGGTCCCAGAGGGGAAAAGAACAATGCCTGACCCACTGTCCCACCCGGTCCCAGAGGGGGAAAAGAACAATGTCTGACCCACTGTCCCACCCAGTCCCAGAGGTGGGAAAAGGACAGTGTCTGATCTGCTGCACCACCCAGTCCCAGACAGGGCAGGGCAATAAATAACTGTTGAATTGCACAGCCTGCCAGTTAACACTTTTAGGAGAAAGATAATTTTTTTGTTAAACAGGCTGGGGCTCTTGTCTAGAAAACAGAAGGCTGAGGGATGACTTCACTGAGGTTTAAAATCATGAAGGGTTTGATAGAGGAGACAGAGAAATGTTTGGAGTGGAGTGGGGTGGGGGGTGGGGGGGATCAAATCTAGAGACCATAAACAGAAAATAGTCACTAATAAATGCAATGGGGAATTCAGGAGAAATTTTATTACCTAGAACATGGTGAGAATGTGGAACATGGACCTCGCTTCCACAAAAAGTGGTTAAGGTGAGCGGCATCGCTAGATGCATTTAAGGGGCAGCTTGGTAAACACATGAGGGAGAAAGACATAGGAAGATATGCGGATAAGAGTTGGATGAGGTCGGTTTGGAGGAGGCAAGCGTGGAGCCACAACAATGGACCGGTGAAGCCGAGTGGTTTGTTTCTGTGTTGTGCGTTCCACGTAACTTACCGGCGGCACGGCAGCCACCCAAGGCTCTGCCTCCGACCCTTCCCTCTGCGCAGCGTCTGCGCCGATAGATACCGTAGGCTCAGTCGACATCACCTCCTCCGCAGTGGTGGCGGGAGCAGGAGAAGCAGTCGAGTCTTTCCTCTATCAGCCAAAAGAGAATGCCGTAAGTGACGAGGTCACGTTTAAAAGATAAAGCAGCAACTATGTAAACCCCATAATTTTAAAAAAAAGAGGGCACAGACATGACAACAGAGGGAAGTAAGAAAATTATAGGCGCTCTCCGAGATCACAGGTTCTGGGCAAGTCTTTGAGCACGGGTTACCTGGTGAGGAATGTGGCTGCAACTCCAGCAGAATTTCGGGATGAATAATATCGAGTTCCAACTCAATGTACTGAAGGCAGGCTACAAAGTTAGCTAGCAGTCAGGGTCCTAATATTATGGCCTCACAGGTCATAGGGCCATTTAAGGCAAAGGCGGCGGCCATTTGAGCCATCAACTCCATGTTGGGCTCCCTGAGGAGCAATCCAGTCAGTCCCCCACCTGAGCCTGGTCCCCGTGGCCCTGCAAGTTTGTTTTCTTTCAAGTGCCCATCCAATTTCCTTTTGAAATCATTGATTATTTCTGCGACCACCACCCTCGTGGGCAGAGAGTTCCAAGTCATTATCACTCACTGTGCAAAAAGGTTCTGTAGCTATAAAAAAAAGTGGAGTGACCACTGTGGAATTTTGACCTTCCCCAGTTTCCACATTGTAACTACGCTGGGACCAGGTCTCAGTACACCAAAGCCATGAGTTAAGAAGTGTGAATGGTTTCCGTCGGTCCCACCGATTGCAGCTCGTTATCCCCCAAAGCATCTTGTACCTCAGCTACGTCCTGATCTTCCCAGTCTGAGTCAAAAGCCTCCTTCTGGCTTACGAGTGTGAGTATGAGCGTGTGTGCATCCGTGTGTGTGTGTGTGTGTGTGTGTGTGTGTCCCTATCTTTACCTGCCAGGAAGAGCTGTACCAGATAACCTCTGCTGAGTGGGCTGGAACAAGGGCTTCCAAATATGACGGGTGTGAGGTGCTCACCAATTACCAACAGGCTAACAAATTGGGTCTGCAATATTTATCAATAGTCTTGGGGGTGGGATTAATTTTCACTGCTTGGTCAGGCCAGAAGACCGACATCTAGATGATCTATGGTGAAAGTGAAAATTACACACCCTGACCAATGCATATAAAACAATGATGGGGGCTTCCCAACGAGATCACCCATTACCTGTGGTACTTCCTGTGTAGCTTCTGCAGATTCTACTGGATGTTCCTCCATGCGTTCCTCAGGCATGTCCTGTGATGATGAGAGCACTATCAGCACAGTACTTGAAGAATATCAATGACATGCATTCATACAGCAACTTTAATATCGTGAAAACATACCCAGGAGCTTCATGGGAGAGTTGTCAACCAAAATTTGACGTCAGGCCGCATAGGGAGATATTAGGACAGGTGACCCAAAAAGCTTGGTCAAAGAGGTTAAGTTTTATGAGTCTTCAAGGAGGAGAGAGATGGGGAGAGGTTCAGGGAGGGAACTCCAGTACGTAGGACCCAAGCTGCTGAAGGCACAGACAGCCATGGTGGAGCAATGGAAATCAGTGACATGTAAGAGGCCAGAATTGAGGGAGTGCAGATGTCTCAGGGGGTTGTGGGGCTGGTAGAGGTTACAGAGACAGGGAGGGGAGAGGACATGGGGAATTTGAAAAATGGACGAGAATCACTCTGCTTCACAAATACTAGCAAAAAGGGAATCAAAGACAGACCAGTGCTTGAAGGGTTAATTTGTAAGCTGCCTCCAAATCTGCAGTAATGAAAGGCGGTAATGGTTTACGGCAGAGTCAAAGTCTTAACATTTTCATCAGAAAGACTGCATCAGTTAATGCTTTCAATGCTGGAAGCAGGGCTGCAGCCAGTTACTAGCGGTCAATGCTGCAGGGTTGCATTCTAGTACATCGATTTTGTCCCCAATCAAGCTGCTGACGAATTTTCCCATGCAATAGAGGTGAGCCTCAAACGTGTCTCCTCTGCATTCAAGGCAACTGCCTCAAAGAAGCAGTGGGGATGGAGAGCTATCGGTGAAAGGAAAGGTGAACTTTCTTTTGATCACAGAATCTTTACGGTGTAGAAGGAGGCCATTCGGCCCATCGTGTCTGCACCGGCTCTCTGAGTATTTTAACTTAGTACCATTCTCCTGCCTTTTCCCCATAGCCCTGCACATTGTTTCTATTTAAACAATCATCCAATACCTTTCTGAATGCCTCTATCAAACCTGCCTCCACCACACTTCCAGGCAGTGCATTCCAAACCCTAACTACTCGCTGTGTGAAAAAGTTTTCTCTCACCTCACATTTGCTTCTTTCGCAAAACACTTTAAAACTGTGCCCTCTGGTTCTCAATCAGTTTACGAATGGGAACAGTTTCTCCCTATCTCCTCTGTCCAGACCCCTCATGATTTTGAAAACCTCTGTCAAGCCTCCTCTTAGCCTTCTCATCTCCAAGGAAAACAGTCCCAACTTCTCCAATCTTTCCTCACAACTGAAGTGTCTCATCCCTGGAACCATTCTCGTAAACCTCTTCTGCACTCTCTCCAATGCATTCACATCCTTCCTATAGTGTGGCCCTCAGAACTGTACACAATACTCCAGCTGAGGTCTAACCAGTGCCTTATATAAGTTCATCATAACCTCCCTGCCCTTGTAGTCTATGCCCCTATTAATGAAGCCTAGAATACTGAATGCTTTACAAACAGCTCTCTCTACCTGTCCTGCCACCTTTCATGACTTATGTACGTATACACCCAGGTCTCTCTGCTCCTGCACACCCTTTAGGATAGTACCCTTTATTTTATACTGTCTCTCCATGCTCTTTGTACCAAAGTACCTCACACTTCTCCGATCCAGGCATAACACTTCATTACCATGTGCAATTTCATATTTTGACTCCCATTTTGGACTGAACAGGTTGCAGCTACCACCAATGCTCAGTGTGTTGAAGCATCTTCCTGCGGAGAATGGCAGCATTCTCACTAGGAAGGGCCGAGGTCACTTGAGTGCCAATTATGGCTCAGTTGGTGGCACTCTCGCCCGTCAGTGAAAACATCTTCCCAGCATCCACCCTGTCAAGTCCCCTTCAGGGTCTCATATGTTTCTCATTCTTCTAAACTCAATGGGTATAGGCCCAACCCTGTTCAGCCTCATATCATAAGATAACCCCTCTATACCAGGAATCAGTTGAGTGAACCTTCTCTGAACTGCTTCTAATTCAATTTTACCCTCTTAAGTAAGCAGACCAAAACTGTACACAGTACACCAGTTGTGGCCCTGCACAACTTCCCTACTTTTATACTCCAAGCCTCTTGCAATAAATGCCAACATTCCAATTGCCTTCCTAATAACTTGCCATGCCTGCATACTAACTTTTTGTGATTCATGCACCAGGACACCCAGATCCCTCTGAACCACAGAGTTGTTGCTTGTGGGACCTAGGCTGCTGTGTTTCCTACTTTAAAACAATGGCTGCACTTCAAAAAATAATCTACTGGCTGTGAACGCACTTTGGGATGCCCCAGTGTGCTATATAAATGCAAGTTCATTTTGTAACACCTCAGGGAACAGCTGAATAAAATGCACTCCTGGGTACCAAATGCTGGGATGTATGGATGTCTTCCCTCTCACCTGACTGTTTACTGTTTACCTGCTGTGCCTCTGGCTCCTGGTGCTGAGGCTCCCTCCTCCTGACGTATTGCAGAATCTGCTCCTCTGTCACTGGCATGTGTTCCAGGATCACCTGTAGCCTCATCGCCATCATAGTGGTCAGCCAGTTCACCAGTGAAGGATTAACATCCACTGACATACGCCGCTGAGGTACAGGCCAGGCGGTTTAATGAAAGCAAAAAAGAATGAAATGTGATTAGAAAATACAGTGCTAACAGCGTAAACCTTTTGTCAGCATGGAGCAGCCTCTGGGTTATAAGCGAATTGTAATCAGGACCACCATTGATCTAATGCAGTGTTGCACACGGGGTGTCAAGATCAAATGTGGTCTTGGGGTCGAGCAGGGTGAGAGGGATAACTAGAAGCAAATGGAAGGAGAGAGGGCAGGAGGAGGAAAAGGAGAGAAGAGAAAGGGAAGGAGAAAGAAGAGGGGAAAAAGAATGAAGGGAAGGGTATGGAGGAGGATAGGCAGGGCAGGGATGGCAAGCTTTTATGACAATCGGCAGCTTTCAGTCATTTTGTGGTGTGACGCCAAAGCGTTGTAAGACTTTTACAGCTTCAGTACTAGAAGCAGCGCTACAGCAGTGCACGAACCATCAGTAGCTATCCACTCTACCGCCCTCAATTCACAAGCCTGGCAAGCGAACAGTTACTAAAATAAAAGATAAAAATGAAGCAAACGTGGAATGCATTTATTAGTCAATGTTTCAAGGATCACCTCAGGAGGCAGGTTTACTGGTTCATAATCACTTGCCTTGAGTCAATTAAACTTGGAATTAAAGTGCTTACAGCACAGAAACAGGTCCAAAAGCTCTACGCCAGTGCTTGTGCCTCACACAAGCCTCTTCCCATCCCTCTTCATCTCATCCCATCATTATACCCTTCCACTCCTTTCACCCTTATGTGATTATCTAGTTTCCCCGTCTATGCTATTCACCTCAACTACTTGTGGTAGTCAATTCTTTGTTCTAACCACACTCAGTAAAGAAGTTTTTCCTGAATTCCCTGCTGGGTTTGTTAGTGACTATCTTGTATTGATGGCCCCTGGTTTTGGACTCCCCTCAAAAGTAGAAACATCCTCCCTACTTGTATGAATTCTCTGCATACGTTTAAGTCCCACCAAGTGAACAAAAAAAATCAAACCAACGGGGAAGTTTTCCGAAAGGGGAACAGCTCCTACAGTGCTGCGAAGAAGCTCAAGGCAGAGCAGCTCATCTTTCCATCAGGTGCTTCAAAGCTTTCCAGACTCAACACTGAACTCAACAATTTCAGACCATAACCTCTGCTCCCATTTCTTGCAGGCAGCAGCAGCGGCTAATGCTTCTGCCCTTGCCATTTACAGCTCCTTTCTTTGTCCCATTATCACCTACTTCTTCCTTGCACCATCATCCCTTTTTAGTCATTTAATCTCTCTCGTCTTCCACCCCATCATAGGCCTCCCCTTTTGCTTTCGCCCTGCCTCCAACACCTTTTGCCTTCTCTGCCTCTGTACTTGTTTAGAATCTGTTAAATCTTGCGATGTTTCCCAGTCCTGGAGAAAGGCCATCACCCTGAAACGTTAACTCTGTTCCTCTCTCCACAGATGCTGTCTGATCCGCTAAGTATTTCCAGCATTTCCTGTTTTTAGTTCACTCTGATATTAATCAATTAAACTGGTCGGCACAGAATGGATTCATGAACGCTATGTGTAATCTCGGACACAAGATCAGGAAATAATGCCTGAATTAGCAGGAATACAGCCACTATTCCCTGCCCACCCACCCCGCCACAGCCCCCATCTTATCTCACGGGTGGTTTCAGGTCAATTTCTTTGCTAATCCTGGCCCCCAATACCAGGGTAGGTGCCAGTCAGACTGAAGAATTTGCTAACAGGGAATTATTCCATGACTGCTCGATCTGTTCCCTTGTATAGGCAATAACAGTATTGCACTAAAAGGAGTGGGCTTGTAATATAAAAGGAACAAGAGATTTCACAGGGGCTTTGAAGTAGAAATTGGTCCTGGGCAACAGTGCAAACCATATGATATTGCATTGGCTGCCTACTGTACACATTGATCAATAGTCAGATCCACTGAAATCAGATTGCTGTCAGATGCATAATGGGCCAAATGGTCACCTTCTGTGTTATAACATTCTATTTTTAAGGGTTTTTTTTGAGGCAGAGACGCAAGATAACTTCTACTGTCAGCTCAGCACCGTCTTGCCCAAATCTGGTGACTGCGGCTTCAGGACCCTCTCCAGAATCTATGGGCAGGAACTCACTGGATAAACTAGTTAGGTCATTAAGGGAGCTGCTGAATTCTCTTCCAGATTACATAAATTCAAACAGCCACCTTGAAACAAAGCAGTTTCTCGATAACCTCAAAAGGAAAATGATCAACTTAACAATTTTTTCTTTATTCGTTCATGGGATGTGGGCATAGCTGGCAAAGCATTTGTTGCCCATCCCTAATCTCCCTCGAACTGAATGGCTTGCTCGGCCACTTCAGAGTCAACCACATTGCTGTGGACCTGGAGTCACATATAGGCCAGATCAGTTAAGGACAGCAGATTTCCTTCCCTAAAGGACATTAGTGAAGCAGATGGGTTTTTACAATGATAGATGACAGTTGTCACAGTCACTATTACTGAGGTTAGATTTATATTTATATTTCAGATTTATTAATTGAATTCAAATTCCGCCAGCTCCCATGTCCCCAGAGCATTAGCCTGGGCCTCCAGTTTACTAGTCCGGTGACATTACCACTACGCCATCGTTTCCCCATGCTGCTGTTTGCTGTGATTTTGTGCTCTCCCCTAGATGAAAAGCCCACTTACAATCCGATCATTGATCACTGTGGTCAGCGCGCTTTGTTCTCCTCGTAGACTGTACAGGTTCAATGCCAAGCACTCAAACAGAGCCTGATTACACAACTCCAGTAGTCGATGACCAAAGCTGGCATCTGTAGGGAGAGAGAGAGAGTGAGAGAGAGAGTGTTCAGTGTGTGAGGGGCGAGGGCACGTGTGAAAAAGAGGGCAAGAGCAAACAAACGAATGAAGCAGTAAATGAAAGAGCAAGGCAGGCAAGGGCCTCCTCTGCCACATCCTGATGGCTCAGTGCATCAAATCCCTGGGCAGGTCCGGGATCCAATCCTTGGCACATGCTGTGTTAGCTGATCTCAGCCAAGGAATATGGCCTCACCGACTCTGCGGTTTGTGGGTGGGAGGGAAACCCGCCAGGACTGTCACTCCTGATAGTCATTCACAGGCTCCTGAGAAGCCTGCATGCGTCATTCTGGTGAGGACAGGATGAGATTTATTGATCACATGGAATAGCCTGGCCCCCACTCACTCTTCAAGAACAACCCAGAGGTACAAGGGGGCTTTAAGCGCTCGTTTGAACTGAAGGCCAGCAGGAAAATCAGCATGGGGAAGAGGAAGGGGGAAGGGGAGGAAGAAGAAAGATAACCAAAAGGAAGCAAATAAACAACGGTGGCTGTAAGGCAAAAAAGCAATGGGGAAGGTACCGGTGCATCGGAGAATGTGTGCAGCGATCTTGTTGAACTGCTCCCGTAAGAAGTCCAAATTTGTGCGTGTAATGTCTACTTCATCTTGCACCATAACAGATGCCTAGAGAGAAAACAAACAAAATAGCAGGCAGCATGGTTACATAGGCCTGTTTATCACAGACAAACTGAGTTCGGCACCAGACTCCAAGAAACGAATTCCTTCTTGGCAAATTTTAAAAAAAACTACAAGGGCAGATTTGACGTGGCACAGGCCAACGCATCTCTCCCTCACTTCTCCTTACACACACTCGGCACTGCTCCAATGCTAAATGCCGAGCATGCAACGTGCTGCCTTCACTCTGGCCTGATGTCTACTGGCCTCATGCCCATAACTCAAGAAAAGCTTTAAAAGCACTGCAAGTGCTGAAGGCCTGAGGCGTTGGCTCACCAGCATCAGTTTTAAATGGGCATCATTTCTTGCTGGCGTGCAAGGTGGTGATCTGGAATATGTCCTTCTTAAGTGGTGGCATAGCATCAAGCCTCACAGGGGAGAAAATTACCCGTCCCTCACCCCATGCAAAACAGTTTATTGCATACTTACGAAACTTTCCTGGATGTACTCCTCCAAACCATTTATCAAGACATCTGTTGATGCCTGGAATTAAAGAAACATGCATTCATGTAACTCCTCGTGTCAAATCACTTCCAGCATAAAACCAGAGGCACTGATCTGCACACATCACCCAGGGCAATCACCTCATCTTGCAGCTCTCCACTCCGATGCAATGTCCAAAGCAACAGAAAGCCAAAGCCCGCCATATGCATCAAATTAGCACGGCAACAGTTCAGCAGGTTTGGTCCTGGAAGCAACCCTAGTTAAATCAGTGTCAGATATTTGGCTCACAATGCAACTGGGACAAACCTCGATGAGATTCTAGCTCGGAACCCAACCGCAGGCGTCCCTTATTCTAATGGTAAACCATTTGAATCCCTCAATTAGATACCCACCCAGACTTATCCAACCAGCATCCCATGGGCTGCATCGGACCCCCGGAGACAATTTTCAAAATGCCGGTCAAACAGGTAAGCTGGAGCGGAAGACTCCGCAAAGCAGCTGCTCCTCCAATCACAGGCCTTTCCTCTCATACATTTGCTGGATAGGCTCATCCTATCAGCAACAAACGTGGGAGAGAAGCAGTGTGATTGGAGGAGCAGCAAACACGAGTGGAAGAGGTATTCTTGCGGGTGCCGGCACCCTGGCGGCGATAGAGCACGGGCACCCAGTGCCCCCCGGGGAGGGGAGGCTGGCTGAGAGGTCTGGGAGTGAGATGCTGCGGTGCTAGGTCAGGGAAAGGGGTGGAGTGGGAAAGAGGCTGGGGGTGGGGGGTGAGGGTGTGTGTGTGTGTGCGCGCGTGTGCGCGTGTCACACACCCACTCACAGTGGCTGTTGGTTAGTGAGCGAGCACCCTGAGACTGAGCCTGGTACACATACCCTGACCTCCCCCCCTCACACACTGGTCATCTTTCTTAATTATTCTTGCTTTTTAGCTCAATGTATTACTATGACATTGCTTTATTTTTGCTCAGCAATTGTTCCTCAACACCGCAACATTTACCTTTTTGAAATTCAGTTTAAAATGGTGCCAAACCTTATCTTTCAGAAATTTGCCCTTCGGCTCCTTGAGTGAGAAAATGGAAATGTGGGCTCCCCACCAAGCAAAAAGGTTGGACAAGCCTGTTGTAACCGATAACTCGCGCCTGGATGTCTGGCACTCCATTCAATAAATAGTTTTTTTTTTCTTTATTCTTTCATGGGATGTGGGCGTCGCTGGCAAGGCCAGCATTTGTTGCCTATCCCTTAATGCTCTTGAACTGAAATTGCCAAACTGCCACTCAGAGGGCAGTTAAGAGTCAACCGCGTTATCGCAGAGTTACATGTAGGCCAGACCAAGTAAGGATGGCAGATTTCCTTCCCTAAAGGACCTTAGTGAACCAGATGGGTTTTTAGAGCATCAACGATAGCGTCACAGTCACCATTATGGAGACTAGCTTTCAATTCTGGGATTTATTAATTGAATTTAAATTCCACCAGCTGCCGTGGCAGGATTTGAACCCGTACCCCCAGAGCATTGGCCCGGACCTCTGCAATACTAGTCCAGTGACTATCACTGTGTTACAGTCTCCTCATGCTGCAAATGTTACACATTGGAACATCACAATTTAAGGAAATTCATCAGTCTAAAACAATGCACCACGCTTCCAGTTTGTTTGTACATGGTGAAATTTTACTGTAGTATAAACCAGAAAGTGTGGAGGTGGGGAGGGGGTTAGCGGAAGGGAGGAAAAACACGTGAAAAAAAATAACTGGAGAAAACAAGGGAGCAGGAGAATGTGGGAGTGGGTGGCAGGGCTGAGAGAGTGAGAAAGTTGAGAGAAAAGGAGTGAATGAGAATGAAGGGTGGTGGTGGTGGTAAAGAGATGGAAGTGGGGTGGGGGAGAGAGAGAGAGAGCGCAAGAGAGACTGAGAAACTCCACACTAGTGTCCCTGCTTACCCGGATGTTTTGCTCTGTCGGCTCCTGGTTGTTGAGGTACTGCTCGCGGAAGAAGCTGTTGAGCTGTGGTTGGATGCGCTGCAGTGGCTGGAACTGGCCGTGCAGCAACATGATCATGTCCACCATAGAGAAATTCTGGCAGATGAGAGACAGGAGGTCGCCGAAGAATCCTGCCAAGGGGAAGAGTAGCCTAAGAAAATCTGAATGCCAGGTAAGCGAGGCAGAAACATTTACATCTGAAGGGTAATAGGGCAGCAGAGCAAGTCACCAGGAAAGGCCAGGTGAATAGTATAAAATGGGATTGAAACGCAAGATGCTTTTCCAGAGACAAACAGCGTGCAAACATGGATTGCTAAGATACAAGTGTATCTTTCCTCAGTCCGAGAAATTCTTCCACATTAATACATAAATAAGTAATAAAACATGCCTTCAAGTGAACACTAAAGTTTGTTTGTTTTCAGGCCCTTTTCCATTACATTATGCTTGTCATGGGGAGAAGTCTTAATCAGGTGCTTCAAAGCTCAAAAAGCTGTGTGTTCATAGCCGTCTGGATAATTGAGCGAAAATTCCCACACACTTATTGAACCTGAGAGCCGCTAGTCAGTACGGTAAACGGTATACCCACCTAGAGCTCCATCTGCTCCTGGCTCGAAGATGTTGCTGGTGCCACTCAGTCGCTGGATGAAATCAGCGATGCTCTCCGTGCTGCCCTGCTGTGCGTTCAGCGAGCCCATCATGGAGGACAGCACGCCCTGCACCACGCTGGTGAAGAACTCCGGCGTCAGGGTGTCTGCTCCCGCCTGCTGTCTGTTGCCTCTTTCCTGGCTCGGCTGCGACTGGGATGGAGGTGGGGGCGCAGCCTGAGTCGCCGGCTGGGGAGCAGCTTGAGGAGTTGGCTGTGGCACCGTTGCAGCTCCCTGAGCCGCCTTAGTGGGGGGAAGAATACAAGATAAGGAGAAATGAGTAGTTGGCATGAAAATAAACAGATAAGTCAAGCGTGCATAGGCAACCGGTCACATTTAAACACCTCTCCGCAGTCCTTCGATGTTGAAATTGTGCCCAGAAACACGTGGACACTGTAGGCAAGAGGTTGGACACGGGAGGCAAAATGGGCAAACCTGCTTTCATCCACATGCCCAGAGTCGGTTCTATTGGAGCCAACGCAAAACCTGATAGGGGGCCAGGTGTACAATAGGTGAGCGTTTCAACAACATCTGCTCTTGCAACACCCACCCGAGTCCAATTTCACAGCCAGGAGCTATATTCGCAAGCAGCAGCAGGTATCCCAGTACAGCCAACTCGCTGAAAAAAAAAAAGCATTTCAATGCTTGCAATTCACGCGGGAAGTTCAGATGCGGTTTAGGCTAATCAGGTTTCCCACTCGAACCACAGG
Organism: Cetorhinus maximus; assembly: GCF_964194155.1. Classification (NCBI taxonomy): domain Eukaryota; kingdom Metazoa; phylum Chordata; class Chondrichthyes; order Lamniformes; family Cetorhinidae; genus Cetorhinus; species Cetorhinus maximus. The sequence continues at coordinate 12,439,722 of NC_135899.1, read as the reverse complement.
CCTTAGGATAACTGGACTAATTCGCACCTGAGAGGCACTAAATGCAGGACGTGCATGCGGTGGACTCCACAGCTTGCCCCTTGCATGGGTAACAGCGCCGCAGCAACACCTGGAATTACACAGCGCAGGAAGCCATCCGGACTAGCATGCCTGTGATGTTCTTTGCAAGTGCTATCCAAACAGACCCACTTCCACACCGCCAGCCCTTTTCCCCCACAGCCCAGCCGACATTTGCTTTCCTCCTCGAGCGTCGATCCAGCTCCCTTTTTGAGAGCGGCCACTCACTCACCTGCAGAAACTCCGACATTCCCTGCACGAAGGCCGGCATCCCCGGCAAGGTCACGGTGATGGTTGGCGAGCCCATGCTGGCAACGCCGCCGGTGCCGGCTGCTCCCAGCAGGTTGCCTAGGAGCTGCGAGAACTGGGCGTCAGGCGGGGCGGGGGGCTGGCCGTTGCCGTCGGCCGTGGCCGAGGAGGTGGTCCCGGTGGAGTTGGTGGTGGAGGTGGGGGCTTGACCAGCCGTGGCAGAGGTAGTGGTGGCCGAGTGGGCTGTTGTACTGGTGCCGGTGGCTGCCGAGGAGCTGGTGTCGGATGTGGTGGGCTGGGCTGCAGGAAACGAGGGAGACAGAGAGAGAGAAATGTGAGAAATCGCCTGATAACCTTCGCGTTATAAAATCTTCAGAAATTTAATCGGATATCACAGAAACCTGATGAAGAACCTGATGATGTTTCCACAGCAGCTTGCTGTCTGACAGAGGCCTGTTACCCCTGCCAAGGGCATCTCTCTAGTACTGATGTTTCTGATGAGGTTGGATTTCAAAGCCCATAGGTAAACCAGTTGGCAAAGAAAAGGTTAATAACAAGCTCTTGAGAGCAAAAAAATAAAAAGAACCACTTCAGGCCAGAGAGAAGTTTTCGAAACAACCCATGCGGACTGCAGCCTTCGTCAGACAGAAGATCAGAGAGGAACTTCCAAATACTTCCCTTAAGAAACACAAGAGGCTGCTACCATCGGCCTCAGAGACCAACACATGTTCTGCATCACCCGTCTGTTCACCCTCCGGGACCAGTAAACCTCTCTCGCCTGTCACGGGGTCATATGTTTTATCTGTCTATTTAGTTCATCCACATATTTAAACTGTGGCTTCGCAATAAAACACTTCAAATCCGCTCATGACCTCGACCCTTTTTTTTCTGGGTAATCTGTGCCTCCCAAACTAAATCCTTAGAGAGAGAGAGAGAGAGACAGTAAGACTTAATAAAAGTTCATGGAATAAAGGCAAGAATTGGGCTAGGTTATAATAATACAGATTCTCCAATGGCTAAGGTAAGTGCACAAGACACTGATAATTAAATAGAATTTACAGTATGGAAACAGGCCATTCAACAGGTCTGTGCTGGCAATTGTGTTCCACATGAGCTTCCTCCCATCCCTTTTCATCTGGCCCCATCAACATATCCTTCTTATTGCATTCTCTTGCACATGTTCATAAGACCATTAGACCATAAGACATAGGAGCAGAAATTAGGCCATTTGGCCCATCGAGTCTGCTCCACCATTCAATCATGGCTGATAAGTTTCTCAACCCCAATCTCCCGCCATCTCCCTGTAACCTTTGATCCCCTTACCAATCAAGAACCTATCTATCTCCGTCTTAAATACACTCAATGACCTGGCCTCCACATCCCTCTGTGGCAATGAAATCCATAGATTCACCACTCTCTCTGGCTAAAGAAGTTTCTTTTCATCTCTGTTCTAAAAGGTCTTCCCTTTACTCTGAGGCTGTGCCCTCAGGTCCTAGTCTCTCCTACTAATGGAAACATCTTCCCCACGTCCACTCTATCCAGGCCTTTCAGTATTCTGTAAGTTTCAATCAGATCCCCCCTCATCCTTCTAAACTCCATCGAGTATAGACCCAGAGTCTTCAAGCGTTCCTCATATGTTAAGCCTTTCATTCCTGGGATCGTTCTCATGAACCTCCTCCGGACCCTCTCCAGGGCCAGAACATCCTTCCTGAGATACGGGTCTGACTTCCCCTTGAATGTATCCATACCAGGGTTTCCCAAACCGTTGGTCGCAATGGAGGGGGGATTCTGGGACCATGTGCTCTGAGGACAGCAATGGTTGTCGTGGAGCTCTGACTCTGAATGTTAACCAGCTGCAAGGCCCCTTTAAATCCTTTTTTAGACCCAAAAAAAATGGTGGGTGTGGTCTAACCGACTGATATTTGAGGGCTGATTCCTGCTCAAAAAAAACAGGTTTCTAAAAATCTCTGAAGGGATGGACACTGCTCCCCGGCCCTTCTCACAGACTAATTTTTAAGCCTCTCAATGAGGTCACGGCGGGAAGAGGTTTAGGAAGCACCGACCTGTGTATTTCACTCAACTACTCCTTGTGGAGCCAAGTTCCACATTCTAACCACTGTGTGCTGTAAAGATGTTTCTTCTGAATGCTCCTAAAGGCCGTCATTGCCTTTACATTTAGGTCACACTGCAAGCCAAGCTGCAAACCTCCTACCAGCCAGAAAAAGGCCCAAAAGCGCAAAGGGTCTAAGTGGCATATAACAACGAAGACCGGCCTCTGGACTCACTTCAGCCTATCAGTCACATACAGGATGCAAACTAGTGTAATTCATTCAGTGAGTGGACACCCACTTCTACCTCGCTGCAGCTGAAATGTGGAAGCACTATGTTTCCATAAGTTTACCTCACATCCTACACAATTAAAATCATCTTTGTATGGTCTAAGCAACTTACCTGGCTGCAACAAAGCAAAGGCAAGATGGCAGGTATTCAAGACTACCCCCTCGCCCCATGTGAACTAAAACCCTAATTTTTAAAAGTTGCATCCTTTTCCCCCCCACCACTCCCCAAATTCATCCTGGCCTTGATCCTCCCAATCTCTGCAACCTCCTCCAGTCTTACAGTCCTCAGATCTCTACGTTCCACTTGCGCATTCCCACTTTCACGGCTCTGCCATTAGTGGCTGAGCTGACAGTTGCCTGGGTCCTAGACTCCAGAATTCACCACCTCTCCCTCTTCCGTTAAGATGTACCTTTTCGACCAAGCTTTTGGTCACCTGCCCTAAAATAGCATGGCGCAGTGTCAAATCCTGTCCGCTAATGCTCCTGAGGAGCACCTTGGGTCATGTTACTGCATTGAAGCTGCTATGCAAATTGTACTGGATCCACAAAGAGCCTGGGCCTTCACTGATATATGAACAGTTAGAATGCCATTTTATGCAAAAACCATCAACTTAATGATATCAGAAGTAATCACACTGGATCCTAAAGTTGCATTCAAGGGTAAACTTGCCCACAGCATCCAGATGACTAGGCAGGTCCATTAAAAACAATGCACAAGGAAAAAATTTGAATCCTCTAGTTCCTCACTGGGTCAATGAGCACTGAAAGTCTTGCCCCAAGCAATTCCCTCGATTCGATTTGGCTAAATGCAAATCAATCCCAAACAGTGCTCATGACTCAGCACCAGCTTTCACAACAGCATTAACGGCCAAGCTTTTTGAATGAGAAATTTACTTTGTTAAATAAGATGAACCTTTGGCCTATTTGGCTCACTTTCCATTATACTAACCCTGTCTTTCTGCAATGGCCCACCACCACTCTTCTCCATAACTGTCTTCCCACAGCAGTTCCTCCCCCTCTCCCCCATTAGAACCTTTCCACAGCAGGGCCCCCAACTCTTGTTCTTCCATTACAACTGAACATTCCCCCACCTGAATACAAAGTGGTTACAGTGCTGTACAGAGCTGAAGACTTCCGCGGACGACAGTTTCTTCACCAACCCCTCTTTCCCCTCACCACCGCAGAGCGGCACCAGAATGCCAGGCTGGACCACCTTGGAACGGGGCTCAACCAGGCAACCTCTTGTGCTAGTGGTTTCACTAAGCTGACACTCAGATTCTAAATCAATAGAAAACACTGGAGATCACAGAGAAAGGGGCTGCGACAGTCTGTGACAATCGTATACTTACTGAAGACAACAGGCTGCATCAGAAGCTGCCCAACCAGTCCAGTGATCATCTGAGCCAGAGTGGCAGGGCCAGGGCTGGTGCTTGGATCAGGGGCAGGGCCAGGGCCAGAACCAGAACCAGGAGGAGCCTGGGGTAGAAGAGAAAATACATAAAGTGGGCTACACGTTTATAAAGAAGTCACTCAAGAATCAAAACAACCTTAATATGTCCAAGGCTTGAACCCTTAATTTATGCAGTGAGCCGTATGGGCTTTCTGGGCACAATTACAAGTTACATGCTGTCAGATTTCTGCTCACTGATGTTCTCTTACCACGTTCCTGCCAGCTATTTTCACACTTATTCCACCTGAGGATTGAAAGAGGTTACAGAACCATAGAAAAGTTACGGTGCAGAAAGAGGCCATTCAGCCCATCATGTCTGCGACGGCCAAAAAGGGAAAAAAGAAACTAGTCGCTCATTTTAAACCCACTTTCCTGGTCCATAGCCTTGCAGGTGGCAGCAAAGCGCAAGAGCGTGAGAGAAGGAGCACGAGAGTGTGAAGATGTTCTGTGATATTATCTGGAATTTGAGATCGGCCCGAAGGTGCTTTTTTTTTTTATGGTTCTGTACTTTCCTATGACCCCATGCAGATGGATGAGTCTGCTTGTAGTGCAGATACTTTCATACTGGAAATGGGTCCGTGACGTTACAGTAACCCTCGTGCTACGGTTTATCTATGTATGTTACCTGGGTGCCAGGTTGTGGTGCTGATGCTGGCTGGGTCTGTCGTGGGGGAGGTGGTGGTGGTCTGGTAATTACCACTCGGGCAGGTGAAGGTTGAAACCCGGGAACCTGTTGTCCTGTTGGAGAAGGGCAAAAAAAATGAACGAATGAGACACCATGGGAAAAACCAAGTGTACGGGCTCATGTGTAACACAAGCTTTCATAAAATCACCACAAACAGTAACCTCTCTTTATCCCACACCACCGGCTCTACTGATCACTGACCAGGTTAGTGCAGGAGCCATACTTCCACTTCCAAGAGCTCCAAATCACATAATACACCAAGATAACAATCAGGAAGTAATGAATTGGTCTTACATGGAACTATGAAAAACACTGTGATAATGATCAGGAAGTAATGAATTTGTTTTACATGCGATTATGACCAACACTCAACTTCCTCTCACTTTACAGAGTTGTCTTAGGTGTGTCAGTCCTCGCTGACCCTGAAATAAAAACAGAAAACGCTGGAAATACTCAGCAGGTCAGGCGGCTTCTGTGGAGAACAGAGTTAATGTCTCAGATCGGTGACCTTTCATCAGGTATTCATGGTTCTGATGAAACGTCACAGTAACAAGCTAGGCATCAATGGATATGGTTATTTTAATCGATTTGATGCGTCCACTTTCTTTTGAGGCAGCACTGCCGCAAAAAAGGTTAAATGTCAGCTTTGCCTAGCTGGCAGCGCCCACTTCAGGGTTAGAAGGTTGAGAGTTCATGCCCCATTGCAGGACTTCAGCCAATCTTCCAGTCGGCTCCAATGCACTGTTGCATTGCACCATTAAGCGGTGCCATTCTTTGAAGGAGACTGTCTGCCTGCTCTTATAGCTCAGGTAAACGCTTAATGTCTGAAAGTGCTTTTCACGGACATGTAGCGAGTTCTTCCAGTGCCATCTTTCTCCCAAATGCAAACAGATTAACTGTTCAATCACCCAAGTGTGGCCTCTTGCTGTGCTCTGAAGCATGTGAATCACGGAGTAATTGGCGAACACAGTGCTTTGTAAACAGGGTGCTAAAGTCAGGAATTTGGGTGCAAAGTGGGAATTTGCTGCAGAGGGAGGATGGTATTGCTTTTAATTCTTTTTGTTTTACCTTCAGTATCTGATGAGTGTTTGGCTTTTGTCTCCAAGCTAGGAGAATGTAACTTGCTATTATTTAATTAGTAACTAGTTAGTAAATCAAATAAATAAATAGGGTTAGACTGACACGCAGGGCTGGTGGTGTGCTGTGGCTGCAACGAGGGAATTTGCAGAATGCACTGTATTCCCGGACAATCATATCTGTGGTAAGCGTCTTCAGTTCCAGCAACTTTGGCTCAGAATTGTTGAGCTGGTCCTCAAACCGCAGACACTGAGGGATATTAGGAAGTGGAGAGATACCTGAACACTTTGTTCGGCAAGGCAGTCACACCCTTAGGTTAAAAAATTTTTGTTTTTTTTAAAGAGTTGGTCAATGGTCAGGGACAGGAAGGTGAGACTCTGAATCAGGGATCCAGGATGTAGTGATGGAGGAGCCTCGGCCCTCGGCTTTAACTAAAGTACAAGGTACTTGCTATCTGTGTAGATGAGGGACGAGGGTTGCAGATACATCTGCAAACTTGGCTACAGCAGCACAGTGCAGGAGGCTGTGCAAGTAGGCAAGCGAAAACGAGCGTGGCAGTGATAGGCGATAATACAGTTCTCTGCAACTGCAACCGGGAGCGCCAAAGATTGTGTTGCCTCCCCAGTGCAGGAGTTAAGAACAACTCCCTGTGGCTAGAGATGAACTTGTAGTGGGAGGAGGAGAACCCAGTTATCGTGATCCATGTAGGAACCAATGACATAGGCAGAACTAGGAATGATGTTCTGTTGAGAGAATTTGAGAAGTTAGGATCCAAATTAAAATGCAGAGCCTCGAAGGTAATAATCTTCAGATTGTTACCTGAACCACGTACCAATTGGCGTGGGGTCAAGCAGATTAGAGAATTAAACACATGGCTCAAAGAGTGGTGTGGGAGTAAGGGGTTTCAATTCATGTGGCACAAGCACCACTACTAGGGAAAGAGGGAGCTCTTCTGTTGGGGGGTGCGATCAACATCCTGGCGAATCAGAACTGTGGAAAAGGCTTTAAACTAAAGTGGGGGGGGCCATGTGGGGTCAGGTGAAGGGGGATTTAGAAATATAAAGGGAAAAATCTAGGCAATTGAGTAGTGCAGCAATTTGGCTAAAGTCAAGCAGAGCGAGACAGGATGGGTCAGAATTTGATAATAGTGCAACAGCAAATAAGGTCCATGCAAAGAATGGTAGTAAGAAATAAAATGAAAGGTTCTTTATCTGAATGGACAAAGCATTTGCAATAAGTTAGATGGGCTTGTGGCACAAATAGAAATAAATGGTTTAGATCTTGGTTACAAGGTGACCAAGGTTGGGAAATAAATGTTTCAGGGTATACAAATTTTGAAAACTCAGAACAAAAAAGGAGTAGCTCTGATAATAAAGAATGACATCAGGATAAGTAGTGAGATCTTGGTTCAGGAGATCAGGAAACAGAATTAGCATGGCTGGAGATTTGGAATTACAAGGAGCAGAAAACACTGGTGGGTTATTTTATGGGCCCCCTAACCATAATTATATTGTTGGACAGCGCATTAAGCAAGAAATAATTGGAGCTTGAACAAAAGCGGGGGATTTTAATCTCCATATACATTGGGCAAATCAAATTGGCAAAGGTGATCTGGTTTGTAGAATCCATTCGCAACAGTTCCCCGAAATAATACATTATGGAACCAACTAAGAATAAAGCGATCTTAGGTCTAATAATGTGCAATGAGGCAGGTTTAATTAGTAATCTCACAGTAAAAGATCATCTGGGAAAACCGAACTTAATATGGAGTTCAGTTGTAAGTGACGCACTCCAGTCCCAAGCAAGAATCTTCAAAAAAGCCAAGTACATAGGGAGAGGGGAGAACTGGCTAAGGTTGATGGGGTAAATAGACTGAAAGGTATGGCAGTAAATAAACATTAGGAAATATTCAAAGAAATGATTCAAAATGTTTAACAAGAATCCACTCCGTTAAAAAACAAAAATTCAGCCAAAAATGATCCATCCATGACTAACTGGGAAATTGTAGGATAGCATTAGATTACAGTATTAACAGGTTACAGTACAAATTAAAAGAAGCAGCTTAATGGTGCAAAGAATAGTAAGCCCGAGGATTTGGAGTGTTTTAGAAACCAGCAAAGGGCCACTAAAAAGTCGATAAAAAGGAAAACAGAGTGAGAATAAGACAGCCAGGAATATAAAAACAGACGTAAGAGCTTTTAGAAGTATATAAAAAGGAGAGTAGCTAAAGTAAATGCTGGTCTTTCAGATGACAGGAGAAACAATAATATGAAAACAAAATACTGCAGATGCTGGGAAACTGAAATAAAAACAGAAATGCTGGAAATATTCAGCAGGTTCACTAATTCCGATGAAAGATAATCAACCTGAATCGTTAAATTGGTTCATCTCTCCACAGATGCTGCCTAACATGGAGTATACTTCCAGCATTTTCTGTTTTTATTTCACCACATTGGTTCCTGGGATGAGAGGGTTGTCCAATGACGAGAGGCTAAATAAACTGGGCCTATACTATCTAGATTTTAGAAGAAAAAGAGGTGATTTCATTGAAGCATAAAAGATTATGAAGGGGCTTGTCAGGACAGGCAGAGGTTGTTCCCCTTCTGGGGACAGAGTCTGAGAATAGGTGATTGGTCATTTAGGACTGAGATGAGGAGAGATTCCTTCACCCAGAGGGCTGTAAATCATTGTAAGTGTCTACCCCAGTGTTGTGGATGCTCTATTGCTGAATATATTTAAAGCTGAAACAGAAAGCGTTTGGTCCCTTAGGTAATCAAGGGATATGGGAAGAGGGTGGGAAAGTGGAGTTGAGGCAGAAGGTCAGCCACGATCATACCGAATGGCAGAGCAGGCTCAAGGAGCTGTGTGGTCTACTCTTCCTCCTATTTCTTATGTTTTTACAAGTGAGTCCTACATTGGCCTACATGACAACCGAGTGTTGTGACATTCCGGAGACACTTGATTGGGTGCTAAAGATAATGCCAAACATTAGAGACAGGATTTTGCTCATTGTGATGTGAACTGCAATATTAACGTGTAAAATGCTCCTCATCCAATCTCTCAAAATGTCCTTTAGGGAAAAAAAAATTATGGTTTCACAATAATCACACCACATGTCCCACAATTACTTCCTTTCCCATTAGAGTGGATTGCATAACATACGCCGACTCAAAACTATTTTCCCATGTGCTCTCACTACACATCCCTACAGCTATCTATATTAACCATTCACAGTGCAGTTTAATACATCTGCTGTGCATTTGTAAGAATCTTACGATGACGAAGGCAGCCATTCGGCCGATTAGGGTCTTGCCGGCTCTTTAAAAGAGCTGTCCAATTTAGTCCCAGCTGTTTTCCCATAACCCAGCAAAATAGTCCCCTCCGAGTACATGTCCCATTGCCTTTTGGAAGTTACTATCGAATAATCCCACCACAATTGTGTTCCAGATTTTAACAACCCTCTGCGTGAAGAAATTTCTCCTCATTTCCCTTCCAATTCTTTTCCAATTATTTTAAATCTATGACCTCAGGTTACCGACTCACTTGTCAGGTTAAAAACTGCTGTGCCCAACTATATCAGAGTCCCTCATAGTTTTAAACACCGCTTCTAGGTCTGCCCTCAACTCTCTCTACTCTAAAGAGAACAATCCTAGCTTCTCCAATCTTTCCACGTAACTGAATTCTCTCATCCCAGGTATCATCCCAGTAAACCTCCTCAGTACCGAGCCTTGGCACCCTTCCCAGAATTGGACCCATTCGCTAGCTGAGGGCTCGCCAGAGATCTTCCTTGCTTTTGTAGTCAATTCCACCCCCCCCATTTACAAAGTCAAGTATCATGTTTCATTTCAGGCAACTGCTCCGCCGCTGTACCTGAGCTCGCGCCAGCTGCTGCCATTGCCTGCTGCGTAATCTGGTGCATGATGGTCTGCATGAATTCAGGTGTTATCCCTGGGATCTGAATGTGGGGCATAGCACCTGAACAAGAAAAGGTACTGAAGTTAGAGGTCATGCTCAGGGTGTAACATTAGCACAGTGGCAAATAATATATGCTTACAAGGTAAAGTTTTCATTGCAGATGTTTAACAAGTTGCATTTGTATAGCGCCTTTCAACTTGTAAAGTGATGCCAATCGTCACACAATATTTGACAGAGATATTAGGACACATGACCAAAACTCTGGTCAAAGAGGTAGGTCTTAAGCAGCATTCTACAGAGGAGGAGAGTAAAGTAACAAGATGGCAAGGGTTCAGAAGGGACTCCAGGGCTTAGACCCTAGGCAGCAGAAGGCAAAGCCACCACTAGTGGAGTGATTAAAACCTAGGATGTGCAAGGGGTCAGAATTGTAGGTGGGAGGGGTGGGGGAGCAGAGATCTTGGAAGGTTGTTTGGCTGGAGGATGCTACAGAAATAGGGCAGGGTGAGGCCATGAAGGTAGCTTTCAAAGACGAGAGGGAAATGATGGTGAGCGTGGGGGTGGGGGGGGATTTTGCAGGGAATAACCTCAAGCCAAATCTTAACACTAAGAGGAAAAAACCTCTTGGGTTATGGAAGTTAGTCATTCCAATTTTGAGCTGAAGGGTGGATGCGAATGCACTGACTTTACCAGGACTCAGTCCTTCCCTGTCACGGGGGGGTATCTTATTTTAATTCATTCTGGGTGACCGGGGAAGGGTTGGAATTAATATTATCATCTTGACATCAATACCTACCACACGAGCAAAAACCAGGTGACAGCCTTTCCTTGCATGTTCATTTCTAATATTAGTATAGAAATCTCTGAAATCTAAAGGCAAAGGGATGAGTGCTCTTGTCATTTGTATGTGATTGTTTGAAAATTTGTTTTTTTTCATGGGATGTGGGCGTCGCTGGCTAGACCAGCATTTATTAACCAATCCTAATTGCCCTTGAGGTGGTGGTGAGCTGCTTTCTTGAACTGCTTCAAGTCCATCTGGTGCAAATACACCCACCGAGCTGTTAGGAATGGAGTTCCAGGATTTTGACCCAGCAACAGTGAAGGAACGGCGATATATTTCCAAGTCAGGATGGTTTCTGGTTTGGAGGGAACTTGCAGGTGGCTGTATTCCCATGCACCCGCTTCCTTTGACGTGCTAACTGGAAGAGGTCGTGTGCTGTCGAAGGAGCCTTGACAAGTTGCTGTAGTACATCTTGTACATGGTGCACACTGCTGCCACTAGAGGGAGTGAATGTTTAAGGTGATGGATGGGATGCCAATCAAGTGGGCTGCCTTGTCCTGGATGGTGTCAAGCTTCTTTTGTTGTTGAAGCTGCACTCATCTAGACTAGTGGACAGTATTCCTTCACACTCTTGACTTAAGATGTGTAGATGGTGAAAAGACTTTGGGGAGTAAGGTGGTGGAGTTACTCGCCACAAAATTCCCAGCCTCTGACCTGCTCTTGCAGCCACAGTATTTATATAGCTGGTCGAGTTCAGTTTCTGGTTAATGGTAACCTTCAGGACGTTGATAGTGGGAGATTCAGTGATGGTAATGCCATTGAATGTCAAGGGGATTTGGTTAGATTCTCTCTTGTTGGAAACAGTCATTGCCTGGCACTTGTGCAACATGAATGTGTCGCGGAAAATGGAGTGAGCACTCTTAGGCCCTGTCTCATGTGCTGATAACAGACCTCCTAACTTTGTTTCAAGGACTCTTGGTAGTTTGTTTATGATACTTGTTTTTCTTCCTTCACAATAGCTGACAGCGCAGGTTTGTCTGCTACTGGTGCAAGGAGACTTCGTTGTAGTATTCCACTATGGTTTAACCACTTAACCCTTTGTTATCCTGTAGATGTATTTTATTCTCCCACAGAATGCTACTTGCCACTTATCAGCCCAAGCTTCATCACCGAACACCCTTCCTTCTCTTCTGTCCTTATGTTGGAGGAAAGGTCATCGATGAAGCAGCTGAAGATGGTTGGGCCTAAGACACTAACTGAAGAAGTCCTGCAGCAATGTCCAGGATGATTGGCCTCCAACAATCGCAACCATGTTTCTTTGCGCTGGATATGACTCCAACCAGTGTAGGTTGCCATTGCCTTCAGTTCTGCTAGGGCTCGTTGATGCCACACTCAGTCAAGGGCAGTTGATGCCAAGGGCAGTCACGCTGACCTCCCTTCTTGCATTCAGCTCTTTTTGTCCATGTTTGGACCAAAGCTATAATGAAGTCTGGAGCCAAACGCCCTTGGCGGAACCCAAATTGCGCATTGGTGAGCATGTTTTGCTGTACAAGTGTCACTTGATAGCACGGTCAGTGATTTCTTCCATCACTTTTCTGATGATCAAGAGTAGACTGATAAGGGCAGCAGTTGACTGGATTTGATTTGTTCTGCTTTTGGTGAACAGGACACACCCGGACAATTTCCCACATTGACACATAGATTCACTCTTGTCAGATAGATTGTATTTTGAATGTGTTTTTCGGTCCATTAAGAGGTTTTACTTGGAGCAGGTGTACTTAGTCACCGCCTTTGTCCCTTCCGACACGACGTGCTTGGCCAGTTCCCTGGGCAGCAGCAGGCGCACGACGGTCTGGATTTCCCGGGAGTTGATGGTGCTGCGCTTGTTGTAATGGGCCATGTAGGACACCTCGCCCGCAATGCGCTCGAAAATATCGTTCACAAACAAGTTCATGATGCTCATGTCCTTGGACGAGATACCGGTGTCAGGGTGAACCTGCTTCATCACTTTGTAGATGTAGATGGAGTAACTCTCCTTCCTCGACCTTCGCCACTTCTTGCCGCCAGTTTCTTTAAGGCTTTCTTGGCTCCCTTCTTGGGAGCTGATTTCTTCTCATCAACCAATCTCAGTGGAACAGGACAGTGATTATTAGAAAGAAAACAATAAAAAGAATTCTGATTAAGTAGATAGCCTTGAGTTTTGTTTTGCTTCATTTCAGTTACTGAATCCAATGTGGGAAAGAATTCACAAAGGTGCTGACAGGGAGGAATTAATAAACATCGCTGCATGACAAGCTGCGCTATCAGTACAGATAATAACAAACAGTGTTGACTGAGAGGAATTAGTGCCTGACAGCAGCACTGAGCTACATTTTCAGTGCAGCTGCAATCACTAACAACTGAGGATTGGCCAGCAGTACTTATTAACTCCGAAGAAGGGAACAAGGTCACAATACAGCCACTCGGCCCCAAACAGCATTTAGGATGGATTGTTTCAACTTTATACTAAAGGAAAACGTAACTCTAGAAGTCGGTCAACATATCACAAAGAAACGTTCTGCAAAATGCAATGTTCCAAAGACTTGATGTCACAAGATCTTAACACACAGCAGTAAAGAAGAAAAGGCGCCAGTGCAGGATTTCTTTTTCAAAAAAAAAAGGCAAGCATCTGCTCTCTCAAGTGGATGCTGAAGTTCCCAAGGCCACTATTTTGATGATGATCAAGGGAATTCTCCCCATTGCCCTGGTCAACATTTATCCCTCAACCAATAACGCTATAGAGAAAGATAATCCAGTCATTACCACATTACTGTTTGTGGGAGCTTGCTGTGTGCAAATTGGCTACTGCATTTCCTTCACTGTGTCTAACCTGCAAGAAGGATGTAAGGGAGCAGTTGCATCTGTACGAGTGGAAAGGAACTCACCAATCTTGCAACAATCATAGAGGAATCTCACTCCTCCACATTGCTGACAAAAATTTCACCAGAATCCTTCTGAACTGCTTAGCGCAACATCTCGACCAGGATTTGCTGGCAGAGAGTCAGTGCAGTTTCAGAAAAGATCAAGGAACCACTGCTATGGTGTTTTCAGTTAGACAGCCCGAGGAGGAATGGGCCTCTACACCACCTTTGTAATGTAATGGAAAAATCCTGCTGACCTGAGAAATCATCACACTGGTTCAACATTTCCATGAAGGCATGCTTGTGCATGTCCTAGACGATGGCAAGTCTTCTGACCCATTTCCTGTCACTAATGGAGTTAAACAGGGTTTGGCAGTAGCACCAATCCTCGCCAGCATGTTCCATCACTGCCACGCTCTCTGATGCCTTCCATTTGGCCCCTTGAGCCTGCTCCGCCATTCCTCATCTCAGTCCTAAATGGTCTACCTCTTATTCTTAGAGGGTGTCCCCTGGTTCTAGACACACCAGCCAGAGAAAACATCTTTCCTGCATTTACCCTGTTGAGCCCTGTAAGAATTTTGTATACTTCAACGAGATCACCTCTCATTCTTTTAAACACTGAAGAATATAGGCCCAGTCTCCTCAATCTGCCCTCGTAGGAAAATCCTGCCATCCCAGGAATCAGTCTGGTGAACACTTTGCACTCCCTCTATGTCAAGTATATCCTTCCTCAGGTTAGGAGACCAAAACAATACTCCAGGTGCGGTCTCACCAAGGCCCTATACAATTGCAGCAAGACTTCTTTACTCCTGCATTCAAATCCTCTTGTAATAAAGACCAACGTACCATTTGTCTTCCTAGACACAAAGTATTTGTTTCGTTTTCTTTGCTATTTCCCTATTCCTTATTATGGCCTATAACTTCTGGTGGAGTGACAATTGAGTTTACAAAATTATGAGTGGCATGGACAGAGTGGATAGTCAGAAGCTTTTTCCCAGGGTGGAAGAGTCAATTACTAGGGGACATAGATTTAAGGTGAGAGGAGAAAACTTTAGAGGAGATGTGCGGGGCAAGTTTTTTTACGCAGAAAGGTAGTGAGTGTCTGGAAATCGCTGCCAGAGGAGATGGTGGAAGCAGGTACGATAGTGGTGTTTAAGAGGCAGCTTGACAAATACATGAATAAGATGGGAATAGAGGATACGGACCCTGGAAGTGCAAAATGTTTTAGTTTGACGGGCAATATGATCAGCGCAAGCTTGGAGGGCCGAAGGGCCTGTTCCTGTGCTGTACTTTTCTTTGTTAAAATGGCCTACTCTCTAGCTGGTTTCTCAACATACTGTTCTAGAAAACCATCCCGTATACATTCCAGGAATTCATCCTCCACAGCATTACTTCTAATTAACTTCACCCAGTCTATATGGAGATTGAACGCCCCTTGGTATAACCCATATAACCCTTGTTATATGCACCTCTAATTTCCTGATTTATACCATGCCCTACATTACTACTACTGTTTGGTGGCCTATAAACAACACCTACCAATGTTTGCTGCCCCTTGCTATTTCTTAGCTCCACCCAAACTGATTCTATAACTTGATTTTCCAATCCAAGATTGTCTATCAGTAATGTATTGATCCCATCCTTTATTAACAGTGCTACTCCACTTCCTTTTCCTTTTGTCTATCCTTCCTAAATGTCAAATACTTTCGAACATTCAGTTCCCAGTCTTGGTCACCCTGTAGTCACGTTACTTTATTTGAGGAATCAATTCATCTACCTTGTTGCGAATGCTGTGCGCAGATAGGGTGCCTATAATTGTCTTTTCATTATTTTAGCAACCTCTAGCTTTACACAGATAATCATTTCCCTCATTGCTACCTTTCTCTCTTGCCCTGCCCCCTCTCTTTAATTTATCACATTTTCTTGCATCTGATCCCTCAGTCCCACTATTTAGTTTAAAGTCCTCTCTACCACCCTAGTTACATGACTCGCCAGAACAATGGACCCAGTGTGGTTCAGATGAAGACTGCCCCAACAGTACAGCTCTCACTCTCCCCACATCGTGGCAGTGAAGTCAGACATCATTTGGATGGGAAGCTGCTCAATCTGAGACAACGCCAAGCAAAGGCCAAGGTCTCCAAGATCATACTTTGCAATTTCTTATTTGCTGATGACTATGCACTAGCTGCTGGTTCAGAGCAGGACATGCAACGTAGCTTTGTCTTGTCCTCTAATGCATGCAACAACTTCGGCCTTGTATCGGCACAAAGGAAACTGAAGTAATGTAGCAGCCTGCTCCAGGAAAGCCTTATCCTGAGCCAAAAGTTTCAGTCCATGGCCAGAACTATAATGAGTGGATAAGGTCACGTATCTCGGAAGCACACTCTCTCAAACTGTTTATATTGATGACGAGACACATGCAAGAATTGCAAAGCAAATGCAGCCTTTGGCAGGCTTCGGATATCATTTTGAGAATGAAGAGGAAGATCTCTGCCTACCAAACCGAAAGTCTATAGAGCAATAGTCCTGTCACTCTGCTCTACGTTTGAGACTTGGATTGTGTACCAGCATCATGGCAACCACTTTCAGCTGAGCTGCCCTCAGAAGCTTCCGAAGATCAGATGGCAGGACAGAATACCAGACACTGCGGTGCTCACCCGAGATGGCATGCCAAGCATCCACACCATATTGAGACAGTCACAACCGAGTTGGACTGGACATGTAGCCAGAATGCCTGATACTCGCTTACCAAAGTGAATATTTTATGGAGTCCGGGTCATGCCTCTCAGTATAATCAATGAAAGCACTGCAAGGGCACTCTGAAGGCTTCACTTAGAAGTTTTGGTATCAACTTCGAGTTCTTGAAGCAGCTCACCTAGGATCACTGCACCTGGTGCAACTAAATAAAAAAGTGCGGTCTCCTTCAGAAGAAGTACATAGCAGAAGCAGAGGAAAAACACGAGAGGAAATCCCAAGCCAGCAACTCATCCAAAACTCAATTATCTGCAGTATCCTGTCCTATTTGCAGCAGAACCTTCCGGGTGTCATCTTCACCTCGAAGGATGAATATGAACTTGCGAGGAGTACTTAACTGGCTGTCATGTGATATGGGGTACCCCGAGGTCATGAAAGGCGCTTTATAAATGCAAGTTTTTTTTGTTTCACTCAAACTATGGAGAACACTGAACCAACTTTCTCCTCAAGATAAAAGCAAAAAACTGCGGACGCTGGAAATCGAAAACAAAAACAAAAATACCTGGAAAAACTCAGCAGGTCTGGCAGCATCTGTGGAAGGGAGCACAGTTAACGCTTCGAGTCCGCATGACTCTTCAACAGAACAGAGAGTTCTGTTGAAGAGTCATGCGGACTCGAAATGTTAACTGTGCTCCCTTCCACAGATGCTGCCAGACCCGCTGAGTTTTTCCAGGTATTTTTGTTTTTGTTTTCAACTTTCTCCTCAGCTGCTGACAGACATGTTTTGGCCCTCCAGTAATATCCAACTCTTTTGATGGGGAAGCAGGAGGAATTTTCTGCAGTCACGTTATTGCACGAGCTAGGCCATTACCTGGTCCAGCACTCCCGGCTGCAGATGAGGCAGCTGCAGAAGCGTTCCCAGTCGTCGCAGAATCTGTCCAGAGAACAAAAAAAAAGAACCAAGGGAATAAAACAACACCTTTTAGACACATTCAGTATTATACAGCTGATATGGGACAATGTCAAGCAAGGCAAAAACACCGTCAGCATGCCCCATGCGTAACAAGATGGGGGTCAGCCCTTCAATGTTCCGAATTTGGACATCAGAAGGACTACTCTGCACGCAATAGGGGCAAGTCTGAAACAATTTTTTTGCTTACATATATCCCCTTGCTCTCAAATCTGGGTTTAAATTCAGGTCCTAGAACAGTGCTGGATAAAGGCAACCAAAAATCCCTGATGGGCACCTCTGAGCCCTTGCAATACCTCGACCATACCTCCTTGCAGATTCATCTGCATCATGACAACGGGCTCCATGGTTTGGTGCGTGATGCGGATGACCCGGGGATGCGGAGTCTGGGTCTGAGCCTGCGAGCCTTGGGTCTCCGGCACTTCCCGCGACTCTGTGCCCTGCGGTTGGGCAGCAGGAGTTGCACTGGCGGTCGGTGAGGCTGCTGTCTGCCCCTCGGCATTGTGTTGTGCCCGGCTGCCATTGGTCGTCATGGTGACTGTTGTTCCAACATTGATCTGCTGAAAGGACGAAAAGTTGTAATTTTAGTATCGGGGAGCACGTGTGGCAGCTCAGCAAGGTTGCAGAATAACGCACTCCCTTTTTAAGTGGTCCACCAAGAACAGAAGCACTCCCCCTCCCCACCATCAATGCATAAGTACTCTGCCTTAACCCTTTCCCCCGAAAGGAGGGTCTCAAAATAACAGTCATAATCTCAAGATATGGGGTTGACCATTTAGGACTGAGATGAGGATTAATACCTTCAGTCAGAAGATTGTCAATCTTTGGAATTCTCTTGTTGAGAGATGGGAATGCTCAGTTGTTGAATATATTCAAATCAGAGATCAATAGATTTTTGGGCACTAAGTGAATTGAAGGATAGGGGAAAAGGTGGGAAAGCACAACTGATGCGAAAGATCAGCCATGGTATTGAACAGCGGAACAGACTGCTTGAGAGGTTGTATGACTTGGTCAATGTAGATGCACCCTTCAAAGTCTTCCAGGGCACATACCATCAATCCACTGTCCCAGTGTCCAATTTTCTCCCCTCCACTCCTGAAATGAAGCTTTATGCTGACGTGCAATAAAATGGATGCCAGGTGCCGACACATCTCTCCCCAGTCTCCATCCAAGAACTGAGACAATGTTAGGTTATCAACAGGGGGCCATTAAAGATCAAAGTTCGTTTTTGACACACAATTACACTTCCCACCAAAGGACACTACGTGATGGCTGGAAGCTGAGAGACTGGTTGATTTTTGCCCTCCTTAAACCAGAGCTCCCTCCACTGCTGCCATCTTGACTGCAATCAGTAAACCCGGTAGGTAGCTAGATTAATGCTGCAATCTCTTGAAAAGGAGAAAAATGTTGAGAAGTTAACCTATTTCAGTATCATAAGTTGCTGGAAAGAATGTTGCTCACTTCTGTTCAGAAGGTAAAGGCGGTTCAAAAGGGCTAGGAACCTAATGTGTCAAATTTACATACACTGGCTTCCTCAAACACTGTTTTGGTAATGGTCATGCCTTTGTGCTGATGGTTTATAAACAAACAAAGCTATTGTTTGTTCCTCAAAGTGAACAAGGCTCTTTAAAAAAAAAGGTGGGAATAAAAAGCTAGTGTCAGTAGAAATAGATGGAGCTGTCCAATTATCACAAAAACGAGGGGCTGGATGGCCTGTTCCTCTGGGCTGAGATGGGATATTATATCACAGTGAAAGATGATGTCATTTGTGACTTCGATTATGTCCTTTCAAGGCTGTGGCAGAGAAACAAACCTCACCGGGTAGGTTCGGACATGGGAGATCCAAGTACTGGGTGCAAGCTTCACGCCTTAAGACAGAAATTTTTCCTGGGACCATGTTGGTCAAAAACACTTAGTACCACATGAGATAGAGCATTCACAGACAAAGGCACTTCCAGGATGTCCCAAGCCCCGTTACTCTGACTGACTGGTCTGCACTCCTGCGCAGGTCTAACAGCCAGTGTGTAGTAACTCACCTGAATGGGCACAGCCTGCTGCAGCACCACAGGTGAAGCATAATGGGACATCGGCCTCACCACATGCAGGTGACGGGGAGTATTAGCCGCCAGGTTACACCGGAGGTCAGACAGAGCCACAAAGGTGTTGCCCAAGAAACGGAGGGCTTCTCCGACAAGGTTGATGATTCTCTGGTCTTCTTCTCTGCCTTCAATCTGTAGGAAGGAAGAGTGAAAAAGGCTACAATAAATAAACAATGCTACACAAACATCATTCATCTTATTTTTCCCGGCCCCCAGTTCTCTCGAAAGGTGCTGGCTATTCTCAGGAACGTACAGTTCCACATAGATGCAACTCTCATACAATACCCTGCCCCAAGTGACAATCCTTCGAATAGGAGACCAAAAGGCAATTCAGGCATGCACATCTCCAGGTAGGGGGCTAGCTAGCTGATTGAAATACAATCACAACACTCTTAATTACCAGCTCCAATGAGATCAGCTAACGCAGGCTAGGGGTCCAATGTAAGACCATCAAGGCCTGTGATGCTACATCAGGCTGTGCCTTTGTATGATAGGACATGGGATACCCTTATAAAAACTGACAGGAGCAATTCCTCACTGACCAGGCAGAGCTGGACAGCCTTGATACAAAGGGGACACTGAATTTAGCAACTAAACCATCAAAGTGCAGGGAGGACAGGGTGTGGGGGAGCATAATTTGTGTACAACTATTTTGCAAATGCTGCATTCCTTGAAATATAGGTCAAGGGGTGATTTGATTGTGCTTTTTAAGATTTTGAAAGAAAATGATAGGGTATTTAAGAAAGAAACATTTTCTGCTGGTGGGGGAACCTTGGACAAGGCTGCCTTATCTTCAGTGTTCAAAATCATGAGGGGTCTGGACAGAATTGACTGGGAGGAACTGTTCCCGTTGGCGCATGGACTGAGAACCAAAGGATACCGATTTGTGATTGGCAAAAGAAGCAATGGTGACATGAGGAAAATCTTTTTTATGCAGTGACTGTGTAGGGTCTGAATGCGCTGAGGGCAAGGTGGAGGCAGATTTAATTCAAAAGAGAATTGGCTAATGATCTGAAGAATTTTTTTTTTTCAGGATTATGAGGAAAAGGCACAGGAGTGAGGCCAGGTGAGGGTTGCTCTTACAGAGAGCCAGCATAAACATGATAGGCCAGATGGCTTCCTTCTGTGCTGTAACCATTCTACAATTCTAAATCAGAGCCTGGTTCAAGAGACATGTTAGGAAACATTTCTTCACATAAATGGGTAGATGAAACATGCAACTCTCTCCCACAAAAAGCAGTAGGTGATAATTCAATTAAGAATTTTTAACCTGAGGTCAAATATTTGCTAGCCAGGGGTATGAAGGGAAATGGAAGCAAGGCAGGTGTTTCGAGTTAGGTTACAGATCAGCCATGATCTTAGTAAATGGCAGAATAGGTCAAATGGCCTACTCCTGTTGATAAATATTCCAGTCCTGGTTGAATAGATAATTTCTAATGGGGAGTTGATAAACATACATCAGAAATTGGAGGAGTAGGCTATATGGACCCTCAAGCCTAATTCTCCATTCATTAAAGTCACGGGTGAACTCCTACATCAGCTCCACTGTCTCCATCCCCAACTCCTCATCACCCTTGGTTTCCTTAGTGCCCAAAGAATTTATCGATCTGTGTTTTGAATATGTCAATGACTGAGCATCCACAGCTCTGTGATGCACTACCCTCCGAGTGAAGAAATTACTCATCTCAGACCCTAAATGGCCAACCCCTTATCCTGGTGGAAAGCTTGAAAGCTGGAAGCAGGTAAAGCTGCAGAAAAGAGCAAAGGGATGTTACGATTCAGAGGCCGTACATTGTTGTTGTAGTCCGCAGTTGTGGCTGTGCTCAGGATCTCCTGGTATCGCTGCACAAATGGTTGCAGTCTTGCCTCAACCCTCTGGAGCTCGGTCAGAACCTCGAGGTACTCTGTCGGGGACGGGTGGCTGAAATAGAGCAAGCAGTCAAATGAGCGTGAAAATTGTGAACAGCAAGCCCACCCTTTAACCAGTTGACCCATCTTCTCGCCACATTTCCCAGTTTCCTTTCTCCAAGGCCCTTCCCCATTAAACGGTCTGCTTCAATGCCCTTTCCAGGCTATTTATTTCATAACTATTTCTTTCAGGTGAAAAGGTTCCCTTCTTAATCCTAAATTTCGTATCTTTAAACTTGTAGTCCCTAGGATTTGAACCAATTTCCTACAATAGCTTTATTAACTTCAATTAATTGTACAGGTTTATAGTCACGGTTATAATCAGCAGTGGCTCAGTGGGTAGTACTCTCGCCTCGGAGTCACCAGGGGTTCAAGTCCCTCTCCAGGACTTGAGCTTAAAAATCAGGGCATATGCTCCAGTACAGTACTGAGGGAGTGCTGCACCACTGGTGGTACCTTCTTTCCGAGGTCCCATCTGCCTGTTTGGAAAAAGATCCCTTGGCACTATTTCCAAACAGCTGGGGAGCTGACCAACACTCATGCCTCACTCAACATCACAAAAACGGACAATTTAGTCATGATCACAGTTGTGCTGTTCACAAATTATCTGCTGCGTTTCCTACATCACAACAGTGACTACAATTCAAAAAGTACATCATTGGCTGAAAAGTGCTTTATAAAGTGCTATATAAAGGCAAGCATCTTTTACATTCACCACTAAGTTTCCTACTTTGCAAAGGATTTTTAAAAGAAATTCAATTATTTTAAAAAAGTCACAAATACACTAACCATTTTTATAGTGTAAATTCCAAACACCCAGAATCAATGAAGGCATTTGAGTTATCTTGCTAATTTCCAGAAAAAAATTCCCCTCCCCCTTTCCCTTTTATGCCAGGCACCATTTCACAAATAAAAGTTACAAGGTACAAACGGCAGAGAGGAGTTAGTCGATAGGATCACTGGGAGATCCAGACTGCAAAGAATCAGGAATGATGTTACAAGAACACAACCTGGAAAAGAAACCATGCTTATACAGGCCAGAGAAAGATACCAGCGATGGGTTGGACACGGGTCAAGGACAGAGATAGCTATAGTAACTTTGAGAGTCCTGCATTCAGAGTTACATTGAACATGAAGCTTAGGAAGTCGAAGGAAGTGCTGGACAGAATATCAATGGTGACTTGTCATAGAAAGGGATACAGGTAACTGAAGCGACGAGGTTAGTTCAGGACCGAGAGCATTAGAATGAATTCACTGGTTGTCATTGTGACTACTGAGCTGACAGATGGTAATATATGAAGGAACAGTAGCATTGTGGTGATGTTATGGGCTAGTAGTCCAGAGACATGGATTAATGCTCTGGATAGATGAGGGCAGCTGGGGAAATCTGAATGTAACTAATTAATAAAGCTGGAATAAAAAGCTAATATCAGTGATGATAATCATGAAACCACGACAGGGAAAGGAATCTGCCAAAGAAAACTATCCCTAGGCTTTTGACTCTGATACCCTGCCCAGAGGGCAGCTTCATATGTAAGACTGTGAGAACAAGGATTTTCCTGATGCTTGCTCTAACTTTGGCACTTTCATTCAGTTTCAAGTGGTGTCCCTTGTCCCATTAGTACCGGGTTAACAATAATATTTCACTTTGTCATAAGATGTTGTTACCAAATTAATGGGCGGTAAAAAGTATCTCAACTCAATTTTCACAAAATTAAGTGTCAGAATTTTCAATAAGAGATGCAAAAAAACAAAACAGGGAGCACATTTAAAAAGGAGAGTTGCATTTCCCTAATATGGGATAACTGACCAGATAATCTGTTCAAGTGACGTTGGTTGAGGGATAAATATAGGCCAGGGCACTGACAGAACTGCCCTGTTCCCCTTTAAAAGAGTACTGCGGGATCTTTTTCGTCCACTCAAGAGGGCAGGCCCGTTTAACATCTCATCTGAAAGACGGCACGACCGACAATGCAGTGCTCCCTCAAATTACCCTCAGTCAACCTAGATCTTGTGCTCAAGTCCCTGGAGTGGGGCCTAACCCACAACCTTCTGATCTGAGAGATGAGAGTTCTATCAACTAAGCCATGCTGACATCTTATGGCAAGAGGCCCCGTGTCCTACACTATCATTTCCGTTTAACTTTTTACACACAAAACAAATAGAGGGAGAAATCCTGAACGAACCTCGTGAGAAGACTACTTACTTGGGCCCAGGCGGAGCTTCTTCGGTCTGTGTGGTAGCTGAGGATGAGCCCACATTGGGTTCGGTGGCTGTTGATGTGCTTGTACTCTCCTGGGAGCTACCCTCTGCCGCAGCTTCTGGAGGCGGGACAGTCGCAGCTGCTTGGGGCTCTGTGCTGGACGTCTCCATGGTCTCTCCTGCTACTGGTGCGGTTGGTGCTACAGGTTCTCCCGGCAAGCTTGTGGTACCCACAGGGCTCTGCGCTGCCTCCTGCGGAGTGCCATTTGTATGACCCTGGGAAAGGTTTTTAAAAACAGCGCTTTACTTACAGAAACCATAACCAGAATGGACAATACTTGACCGCTGGCTTGCTTGAAGTGACATGAACAAGAGGCAGCCATTTTTATTCCACCAATTTGTTATCCTTTGCAATGACCTTACCACTTCTCTGTATTGTTTAAATATTCTTACTTCCCAAATACATCTGATGAAAGCTCAAAGGCTTGATAGGTTAACTCAGTTTTTCTCTCTCTAACCACAGATGCTGCCTGACCTGCTAAGCGTTTCCAGCATTTTCTGCCTTTATTTATTAGAATGGTGCCAGGACGAGGGACCTCAGTTATGTGAAGAGACTGGAGAAGCTGGGATTGTTCTCCTTAGAGCAGAGAAAGTTAAGAGGAGATTTGATATAGGTGATCAAAATCATGGGTGGTTTTAATAGAATAAGTAAGGAAAAAAATTGTTTTGTGGCAGAAGGGTCAGAGAACACCGATTTAACGTGATCGGCAAAAGAACAGGGGTGGCGGGTGGGAAAAAAATCTATGTAGAGTTGTGATCTGGAATGCACCGACTGAAAGGCTGGTAGAAGCAGTTTCGATAGGAACTTTAAAAACAGAATTGGCTAAATACCTGAAGGGAAAAAATTTACAAGGTTCTGGGCAAAGAGCAGGGAAATGGAACTAATTAGATAGCTCTACTAAAGAGTAGGATGGAGTGAATGGCCTCCTTCTGTGCTGTATCATTCTATGATTCGATTTTGGATTTGCAGCATTTTGCTTTTGCTTTCGCTTCCAAGTGTCTCTCTCTGTCTTTAACATTTATATGGATGCTGCCGCTATGGCTTTCGCGTGCAGTGCAACTCACCACAAATAAAATCTTAAATTCACCTACAACTTTAAACACCATCACCTTTCCACCTGCTTAACTTTAAGGGCCTTTCATTTTCTACTCTGACTGCAAAGAAAACAAGCCCAAAGCAAATAATGATGGTTCCCAATGAGGTAGTGACAGGGATTAAATGTCAGGCCCTCCCTCCAATAACTCATGGGGTGAAGGCAACAGAGCTAAACAGTAGCAGTGAGTGTCTAGCAAGGGGACCATCGGAGCAGAACTCAGGCGCTCGATCCTGGAAGAACAATGATCTAAGAAATGGAATGAAACTTTTAGCTAACCAACTACAGAGACAAATGAAGTTTCTGCTTGATTTCCAAAATAATCAACCTCCCGAGGCCCCTTCTGAATATAATATTCAGATGGCTGTGACAGTAGCTAGACGTTTTATTCTATGCAAACACTTCAGAGTGAGCAAAGTCAGAGGGGGTGGACTTCATGCCCTTCTATTTTACATCAAGAAAAAGCTTGAGTGGAATTTATCAACTGCACCAAAACCTGCTATTTTACATAGGCAAGGATACTAGGCTGGCTCCACTGAACACAAATTTACTAGTTTATCTGTTCTGATGTTTTTCACAAAAATGCCATCCTTCACATTGTTGAATTGCTCCATATCCGTCTACTTTCCTAACAGGCTCCTACAATCTCATGGTCTCTCCCCTCCCTCTCTGCAATTTGTTCCAGCCCCACACCCCTCAGAGATATCAGCGCTCCTCTAATTCTGACCTCTTGTGTATCCCCGATTTTAATCGCTCCACCAGTGGTGACCGTGCATTCTGTTGCCTAGGCCCCAAGCTCTCAAATTCACTACCTAAACCCTCTGCCACTCTAACTCTGTCTTTCAGACACTCCTTAAAACCTACTTTTTTGACCAAGTTTTCTGTCACCTGACCTAATACCTCCATATGTGATTCA
Source organism: Cetorhinus maximus (assembly GCF_964194155.1). Classification (NCBI taxonomy): domain Eukaryota; kingdom Metazoa; phylum Chordata; class Chondrichthyes; order Lamniformes; family Cetorhinidae; genus Cetorhinus; species Cetorhinus maximus. Next base: position 12,414,329 of record NC_135899.1, on the reverse strand, counting down.
ATGTCATACTTCATTTTATAATCCATGCGCTTGGGGAGACTTATTTTGTTAAAGGTGCTATATAAATTTAAGTCGTTGTTATTGCGAGGCTGAACAAACTTGGGCTTTATTCGCCAGTGCAAAGAAAGGTAAAGGAGGATCTGCTGGTGGGCGTGTCAGGGCTTCGGATTGAAGATTGAAAGGTTGGTTGTGCTGATTGGCGAATCTATAACAAACTATATTCAGGACTGAAAACGTGTAAAGAGGGAGGGTTTTTTGTGAAAAGGATCTTCGATTAGGGAATACGTTTACAATTAAGTGATCCTTGAAGCCAAGTAAATTGCAGCATTTGAGAGTAAATTAGGTAAGCACTTGAAGAGTACTAATGTTGTCAAACAAGGTGGGGAACAGAGAGGTGGGACTAGAGTAGACAGCTTGGGTCTGGAGCTCTTTGGCACGGGCACATTGGCTGCATTCTTGTGCTGACATTTCTGTGGTAGCTATACTGTTCTACCAAGCTTGGGTTATGCCTGGGAGATCACTAAGGATTTGGATTTGTACAAGAGATGAAAAACTGTGGTTAAGCTGAGAGAGCACAGCATTAGTTTTCACATGTATGTTGATGACACCAACTCTACCTTGCCACCGCCCCTCTCAACTCTTCCACTGTTGCTAAATTATCAGACATCTTATCCGACATCCAAATCATACAAATCCTGGATTACACTAGCGTGTGGTGGTTAGTAGTTAAAGGCCTGTCACTGACAGTTGGATAAATTTGAAGGAATTTAAGCCTTCATTCAAGATGTGTACACTTCTGTAGTGTACAGGTGACAATAAGCTTAGTAGCATGCTGTGAGTAATGGGTGAGGTGGTATAATGAAGAACCAATACCTAGAAGGCCAACATTTTGTTACAAATGCCCTCCAATTTCTTTTGGAAGGTGGTGGAGCATTGTTTTTTTTTAAAACACTGCTGACAAGGTACACACTTGAGTGGCTTCATTGAATGCTGTGGTGGCTGAGAATTGGGGACCTGCCCGAGAGTTAATTCGAAGCTGCCCACACTGGGAACGGACACTGCCACTGACTCCAGAGTAGGTCTTGTTGGGATTTGAAAACAAGAATGAAAATTTTAAAATTGAGACGTTTCTTGACCGGGAGCCAGTACAGCTCAGTGAACACAGGGATGGTAGGGGAACAGGATCTGGTGCAAGACATGGTCAGCAGGGTTTTGGATGCACTCAAGTTTACGATGGGCTGAATGTGGGAGACCAGCCAGGAGTGCGTTGGAATAGTCAAGTCTAGAGGTAATGAAGGCATGGATGAGCATTTCAGCAGCAAAGGAGCTGAAACAGGCGAATCCGAACAAAGTTATGGAGGTGGAAATAGGCGGTTTTAGTGATGGGGCAAATATGAGGAGAGAGGCTCATCTTGGGATCAAACGTGCCGCCAAGGTTGCAAACAGTCTGATTTAATCTCAGATTGTTGCCAGGGAGAGGGATGGAGTTGGTGGCTACAGGGAACAGAGTTTGGAGAGGGAACCAAAAGTACTGGCTTCAGTCTTCCCGATACTTAATTAGTGGAAATTTCTTTTCATCCAGTACTGGATGTCGGATAAGATGTCTGATAATTTAGCAACAGTTGAAGAGTTGAGAGGGGTGGTGGCAAGGTAGAGTTGGTGTCGTCAACGTACATGTGAAAACTAATGCTGTGCTCTCTTAACTTAACCAGTCTTTCATCCCGAGTACAAATCCTAATAAATCTGTTGGATCGTTTCCACAGTCAAATATACTGATTACAATGAAAGCCCAGAACTCCACAACTGACATTGTATGGCATTGCCTTGTACAGATTTATATCATACCCTTGTTTTCATGTTTAATGTTGCCCATTTAAGACTTCTGTTAGCTGTGCTTTTAAAAATCTGTGTGGATACACACTTTGGCTGTCTATTCAATTAACAATTTTACCAGTTTAGCACATATATCCGTTCTGGTGTTTTTCACGAAACGCCATTCTTCACATTGGTCTACCTTGAACTGCTCCATACCCGCCCACTTCCCTAACAGGCTCCTGCAATCTCATTCCTCCTTTGGTTTTGCTTCTAATTTCATCCTACTACTTGATGTGTTATAAAACAAAGAGAGCGCCCAATACAGATCCCTGGAGCTACATCTCGCCAATCCAAGAAAACTCCCATTTACTCCTACACTCCATCCTTTAGTCAATCCTCTAACTATGCCGCCATTTTACTTATAATACCACACGCGCTTCAATGCATTTCCCACGGCCGATAATTGCAGCAGCCACCATTACACTTTACTGAAATCCTGACTGCAACACGGTTTCATCTAGAAAGACGACCTTTTAAACAGGGGGGAAGTGCGGAACAGAATCTTGCTCTCACCTCGAGTCTGTTCAAGATCCCTTGAATGTCTCTCAGCATGTGCTGGGCCAACACCAGGCGAACTCTCGGCTCACTCTGTAAAAACAGAAAGACAAGTATCATCAGCAGAGAATACCTTACTGCTCCTTTCGCCCCATTTCCATGAGGCCTAGATTCTCTTCTACACATCTTTGCGTTGATGGCGAATAATACCATGCGTTACTGTACATGGAGCCTGGTGTATTTAAAAGTAAGTGCTCTATCTGCACAAGATCTAGTTGAATTCTGATCACCATGAAAGGCAGATTGATTTGTGTCTTCCCCTCACAGTGCTCAGAGAATGACCAGTTGGCCAGTTGGAAAGTAAGCCAGCCCTGATTTCAAGGAGCGAAATTCCCGCACTGTTGCATTAAAAGGATCAATCACTAATGGTTAAACATTTCGTCCTGTTCTAATGTCAAATCAATTTTGAACCTAACTATCACAGGCGAATGCTCCCACTCCGAGGCAATGAGGCAGATTCGGCAAAATAACCGTGAGGGACACAAGATGACATCTGTGAAACAGTCGCTTTTGGAACACTCTGGGTTCACCGACCACAACAGTCAGGTCTGTGTACCTCAAAAATGCAAAGGTGGCACTGATTGGTATGCAGTCAGAATCCACAGAGTGGGTCTGGCCGCTTTGCCTCTGCAGGCAAAGAGCTAAAACAGCCGTTAGCATCGAGCCGCTTACCCCCCAGGTTTGTCTCCCAAGGTGAAAGGGAAAAGGCCCCCATTTGTTGGTAAATGGCAGTTGCTGATTGGGGGTGGGGCGGGAGCGGGGGGGTCCGGCAGGCAGCAATTGGGGATGGAAACGCATCAAGTCTGCATAAATGTGTGGGAAAACCAATACAGTCAGTGTCACTATTTCCATTCAATTATCTATGAGTTTATAGCACAGAAACAGGCCGTTTGAACCAACTGGTATAAACCATTATTTATGCTTTACATGAAGCTCCCACCCTACTTCATTTCACCCTATCAGCATAATAACCTTGTTTCCCCCTCGCTCATGTATTTATCCAGCTTCCCCTTAAATGCATCTAAGCTATTGGCCTCATCCACTCCATGTGGCAGTAAGTTCTGCATTCTATCACTCTCAAGGTAAAGCTGTTTCTCTATCTTACATTTATGGCTTCCAGTTTTGAATTCCCCCACAAGTAGAAACTTCTTCTCTACCAAACCCTCGCTTAATTTTAAAGATCTCCATTAGGTCACACTTTAGCCTTTGCCTTCTGTTTAATCTTTCCTGATAGTCATAATCTCTCATGATACCATGGCTGGTATCATCTTGCAAATCGTCTCTGCACCTTGTCCAGTGCCTCTATCATTATTGAGCAAGTCGTCAAATAATGTTGCCGCTTCTCGTCAGGCCTCTTGGCCAAATGGAGAAAACAGGCAATCTCCTTCTATGCCACGGCCAATTTTGTTACATAACCATTTTCTGGGAGGTGTGCAGGATGCAAGACACAGAAGGTAGCAGCCCCTGGCTGATTCTACCTCATCCTTCGAGAATGGACCAGCTGTTTTTCCAACTGATCCCGGGTTTGCGCCTCCAGCAGACAGTTAATTCATCCTCCTGTTGACATACGAATGAGCAAAGTTACAGGGAAAACAAGGGCGCCATCTCTCTCTCGCCATAGCCCAGATGAGAATGGAATCAGATGCAAGATTGCAACCGCCCAATGTCTGGCATGACATAGTGGCACCATGCATCGTGCTACTGAAATGCCCAATTCCTGAACCAAGTAATTCAGTTCTCAAAAATCGCAACAATGTCCCATCGTATGGGACTACTTGAGAGTTTTAGCCTTCCCAAAATCATGTGCTGGTAGTCAGATACACACATATACACACTTTCCAATGAGATAGTCATTAAAAGCATAGCACAATTTAGATGCTGAATGGTCGGTTCCTTTCCTTCTCCTTAATTCAGGCGCAACAGGATAATTGTCGTATTCCACTGCAACAAGCAAGATTGGCTAACCCAGTACAAATATGGTGGCTGGGGGGGTTTCCCGCCAGCCTGCGTCAACCATCACCACATCATACACCAACTCAAAGATAGCATCTACACGTATTCAATCTCCTGTCTCTACGTTCCAAACCAGACCTTGGGTAAGTCCCCAAAGCGATCGGGTTTCTATTCTATCTTTGTTGGCTTCTGAGCATATCAATTATATTGCTGTATACCTCGAGCATGTTTCGGCAAAGATGACATTGTCTTCTTTTCAAGTACAGAGTAACGCTGTCCTTCAGAAGTTAGGACGGGGCATTTGTTCGACAGCATGTTTATTTGTTAGACTGAATTAAGATTTGCAGAAGAAATGTTTGAGAGCCACTCCTAAAGGCTGAATGTTTGCACCAAGTATTAAGCATACTAGCATTCCACTTCCACACTTTTTAAAAGCTTAATAAAGAACAAAAGATTTGCATTTATATAGCACCTTTCACAATGTAAGGACTTCCCAAAGCACTTTACAGTCAATTAAGTGTAGTCACTGTTGTAATGGAGGAAACACAGCAACTAATCTGTGCACAGCAAGTGCCCACAAACAGCCATATGATAGAGATCAGATCATTTTATTTTTAGCGATGTTGTTAGAGGGATAAATATTGACCACATACTAGGGAAAACTCCTGTTTCTTTGCAATTGTGCCATGGGATCATTTACATCCACCTAAGGGAGCAGATAGCACCTCAGTTTGATGTCTCATCCGAAAGACTCTTACAGTCCTGCACACTCAGTATTTATTGAGATTTTTAGACTGAAGACTCAATAAAATTTCCTTCCAGAACACAGAAGACCAGTAAATGGGAAAAATGGTTTCCAAGGCTGAGCCGGAGAGATTGAATCCCAAAAAGGTTCAGATTAACGCCGATAGGACTGACAGAAATTATGCCGAGGTGGTGTGCAATATGACAAGTGTGGGTTCATAACTACAAGGTGTTCAAATCAAACAAATTAGACACACAATGAAAGTACTTACAGTACACAAAACAAAATGTATAGCTCAGTGTCCATATCAAATTTCTGGAAATGCACAGGTAAGGTGCGGCCACAGAAGAAATTATTTCAATGGTTAAAATATTTGAGAGAGGGATTCCTGCTTCCAGACTCTCTCAGTAGATCATCATCCAAACCTATTCGCCACCCCCAACTTTACACCTCGGTCACCGGGACTGGGGAATGAGCTACATGCCAACTGAGCTCACTTACACTATGCTATATACAGTCTCTGCCCATTGCACATCCTCACCCTGCATGCCAACTACAAGCAGCATGGATGATTAAGACGGAAGAGGCGTGTTCAATGGTTGGAATGGATTAATGAGATGGACCAGGGAGGGGAAAAGAGAGAAAAAAAGAAGTTGGGGGGGGGCTGGTGGGAGAAACAAAAAAGGCAGAGTACGCAAAGTTACCTGGATGGGACTCTGTTCCACATTGATGTGCACATCCATCGACGATCCGTCATTCTTCAGGTGTGCAAGGGAAAGGAAGGAAAAAAGCACCAATCACAAAATTACCAGCCACTCCCAGCCTCGACGCACCTGTATGGATCAGCCCACCTGGGAATTTCAGCCTACTACACTACAAGATAGATTAGAAGGTGCCCTCAACACATAAGAACGTAAGAAATAAAAGTAGGCCAGTCAGCCCTTCAAGCCTGCTCCACCATTCAATAAGATCATGACTGATCTTCCACCTCAACTCTGCCGTCTCGCGCCATCCCCCTTAGTCTCCTATTGGAGACTAAGGAAATCAATCAATCTTTGACTTGAATATGCGCAACAACTGAGCATTTACAGCTCCCTGGGTTAGAGAATTCCAAAAATTCACTACCCTTTGCGTGAAGAAATTTCTCTTCACGTCTGTCCTAAATGGCCAACCTCTTATACGGAGAGTGTGACTCCCCCTCCCCAATTTAATTCTAGACTTTCCAGTCAGAGGAAGCTTTCTGCCAGCATCTACCCTGTCAAGTCCCTTGAGAATATTACATGTTTCAATGAGACCACCTCTCATCCTTCTAAACTCCAGAAAATATAGACCTAATCTACTTAATCTCTCCTCGCAGGTCAATCCTTTGATCCTAAGAATCAGTCTAGTAAACCTCCATTGCACTTCCTCTAAGGAAAGTATATCCTTCCTTAGGTAAAGAGACCAAAACTGTACACAGAACTCCAGACAAACTTTAATGTGGCTCACATTAAGGTTTCCTGCACACTTGGAAAGCAAACATCTTGAGCCAGCCATCCAGGACAGGTCATTGAGCCGCAGATACGTTGTGCTGTGAACAATCTCTCTCGGGCATTTGGTTTTGGTCAACACTCCTATGCAGCATTTGCAGACCCCAGCCAAAGCATCAACTCCAATTCAAATAGGGAATAAATATTAACTCTCAGAGTTTCAGTTAAGTGTGCGCAGCTGGTAAATGGAATTACGAAGGAGCTACAATATAATCTGAGGCCTCCATTGCACCACCTTGACAAAAACCCAACTCCCCATGCACGTGCATGGGCAACCGTCAATGGTCTTCAAAATTAATTGCATGTAACACACTTTCAGAGATATCTGGTAGAGGAGAAAAGGTCCTATACAAATGAGTGTTTACTTCACTTCATGATTACACCATCGTGGAAGGAGAGAGAAGTCTGTTGTCATCAGGGTTTCACTGAGGTGCCGTGGTGCTTGCTACTGCTGTTGCATGTGAAGGAGCAGCATTGGTATTAAGGTAGCTGAATCAAACCAGTTGTCCAACTGTACATTGGCTTCAAACATATTTTTCTACATCTTGCCTAGCTCTCTCCACATGATCTTGGACTGGTCGAGGTTTGTTAGATCCTTCAATTTCGTTTGGAAAGTTGATGACATTCTTTCGTATAAAAGGGCAGCAACATCAACGTTATGCCTTATAAACGCTGATGACAACCTGGTATAGGTTGCCTGGCTTATTCCATGTAGAAAGATTTATATCACACCTTTCACAGTCTCAGGACACCAGACTAAATGCTCTACGCCACTGAAGTACTTCTGAAGTGTAGTCACCGTTGTAATGTAGAAACACGCAGCAGCCAGTTTGTGCACAATAAGCTCCCGCAAACAGCATCTAGATATGACCAGGTTGGCTACTTTAGGAACTGTTTGAGGGATATGACCAGGAGAACTCCCCTGCCATGATATCTTTTACATCCACCTGATGGGGAAGCATGAGTCTCGTATGATCCAAAAGAAGACCAGCTCCCTAAGCACTACATTTGGAGCGTCAGCCTGGATTACGCATTCAAGTCTCGGGATTGGGGCTTGAACCATCAACTCAGATGTGTTACCCGATTTGTTTTTCCATGTGCAGGATAGAGAGTAGGAAATGAAGTAGAATTTACTCAACAAAGGATTAATAACTCGGCAACGGGGAAGATCAGGCAATCAATGGAGACTTCAGGTGGTATTCCCAGATCGCCAGTGAATGTTAAGTGCAGGTCACAACCACTAGTTTTAAAGTTCAGAATCAAACTTGGGACTGTGGCAATCTTAGATAGAGAAAATATTGCAGGAAATGGAAAACTGTCACACTGGTGCAGCAGAGGATGCTTGGAAATTGAGGCAGAGTGTTTGGACAGATCAAAAAGAAGTGTTAGGCTGTATCAAACCAAGCTTCAATTGTCCTGGGACAGTGTAGAGGGATCTTTACAGTAGGAACTCATTGTACAAAACCTGGGAGAGATTAATGGAGCAGTGCAGAGGAAGCTTTATTCTGAGCTGGAAATGTTCAATGAAATAGTGTAGAGGGAGATTTACATGCACTTGAATTGGTGTTGCACCTGAACAGCGAGTTTCCGATAAGTCAGTATGGAAGGAAGTTTCTGTTGTTGCTAACCAAAAGTGCAGGGGATAGCACAGTGGCAAATGTCACTACACTAATAACACAAGGTCCAGGCTAAGTCCTGGGGACACTGGCTCAGATCCCACCACAGCAGTAGGTGGAATTTAAGTTCAAGTAAATAATAACCTGGAACTGTAATCTCATGGTGACCATGAAATTGTCATTGATTGCGGTAAAAACCCATCTGGTTCACTATGTTCTTTAGAGAAGGAAATCAGCCTTCTTTACCTGATCTAGTCCATACGTGACTCCAGATCCACAGTAACGTGGTTGACAAACTGCACTTTGAAATGGCCTAGCAAGCCACTCAGTTCAAGGTGGCAGCTCACCACCACCTTCTCAAGGGATGGGGCAACAAATGTTTGCCTTGCAGGCAATACCCATACCACATGAAAGAATAAAGTAAACCTAACCTAGCAGTCCTTGATGGGACATTGCAGAATCAGCTTTCCATTAACCTGTGTTGCAACAGCCCTGGAAAATGTTGTTTTTGAGGGGGTAGGCAATGCAGCAGGAACCAAATGCTGCATTTAGACATCCTGCATGTAACCTAGAAAATTATAAGCTCAAGGGGCAAGGTGGCAGTCTTGCAATCTGACCTCTGACAACTCGCAGCAGTATAAAATTCCAAAATAGGCAAATAAGTCAGCTTGTAATCACTGCACAATGCTGAAGCGAGCCAAGTTCATGTTCACTAAAAAGTTCACAATTCCATTGGGGTGGAATGCAAGTGACAATCCCACAAAGAAATACTGCAAGCAGGCATCCAAAAACAAGGGTTCATCTCCAAATCTTCCCATTTCTCCAGCTGTTCCAAATGACGATTACAGTAACACTAGAGGTCACTCAATAGCAGACTGCAAACACCTCAACTGAAGCTCCAGTAACAGCCTGGCCTTCCAACCGGGCACCTTATACTGAGGTCCATAACTTCAGATCATAACCGCATTTTCTCAAACAGCAGAGCTGATAATTGTTCTATTGTAACCATTTACACCTCATCTGGGCCCATCTTTCGTTTCTTCATTAGTCCCATCATCAGCCCCTTTTGCCTTGAATCCCTTATCTCTTTTGTTCATGAGATAACTCTGCCCTCCACAGAGTCACAGATCTTGCAATTTTGTCCCCACCACCACCTCTTTCCCCTTGGCTCTGCACATACTTAAAAACTGTTAAATCTTGAACATCTTCCAACTCCAGTGGAAGGCCATCAACTATTAACTCTTTCTCTCCTGTCAGATGCTGTTGGGTCTGAGCGTTTCCAACATTTCTGATTTTTTAAAAACAGTGGTGCTGTGCAGGATTAGGTTCAGCCAGTTAAAATAACACACGAACTCAAAATAAAATGCTGACATGAAGAGCATGGAGAACAGTGGGCGATTTTCACTGGATATTCAGATTCACAGATGCTGCTTTCTGCTCTAGAGCATGGATTTATAGAGGAAACATGCAGAGGGCAGTGAGGAATAAAGCACACACAGCTGAATGAATGAGACAAAGAGCAAAACTAAGCCTGAGACATGAGCAAAAATACAGTTGAAAATTCTGGCAGAACACAGCCACAATCTCGACAGGTTAACGTTTTGGATGCTAGGCTTTATCAGAGTAAAGTTCTCTTCTGGAAAACAGCTGACCTTGCGTATTCTCAGAATATTTTTGCTTTAATCAGTTAGAAAAGGATTAATTCAGGCTTATTCACAAGGCCCAGCAACGACAGGCATTTTAAGCAGTTCAGCCTTTTAAAAAAAAATGTACAAAACTATTCGATAAACGTCTTAAGGTTTTTGAACAGTGTTTCAGGAACAGAAACAATATATTACGATCCAGCAAGCACTCCTCTCTTATCCGATACAAAAACAAAGTACTGCGGGTTCTGGAAATCCGAAAGAACAAAGTAACGCTGTAATAAAAGAAAACTCAGCAGGTCAGGAAGCTTCATTGAAGGGAAACAGAGTTATCCACAGATGCTGCCTGACTTGCTGAGTTTTTCCAGCATTTTTCATTCTTAACTTAAGCTCTCCTCTCTAGCGACCCCAACTTTTAATTATATCCCGAAGTTCTTCTTTTGAAAGAAATTCTTTCTTTTTATTCGTTCTTGGAATGCGAGATGCCTTCTTGAACTGCTGCAGTCCCTATGGTGTAGGCACACTCAGTGTTGTTAGGGGATCTCAGGAATTTGACCCTGCTCCTGACATAGCTCCAAGTCAGGGTGGTGTGTGGTTTGGAGGGGGAAACTTGCAGGTGATGGTGCTCCCGTGTGTCTCCTGCTAAATTAACCCACAATTTTGTTATCCTTTAGGTGAGAATGTTGCATTTCTGAGCTTCCTGATTTGGAGCTTGCACATCTTGATAAGTGACACACACACACATCACCCCCTCCCCCCACCGCAGTTTCCTCAGGGGGATTCTGTGAATAATCTTGGACTTTTCCATTCCACTGTCTTGCAGCATTGCTCCTTCCCAAAGGAGACAACATCGACTTGCCTTAACCTTTTCAGCCCGGGGCTTACTGAATTCCATTTGGCAAGCACCCAAGCTGCACAGAGAGGTCCCAAATTCAATCTCCAGGTTTGTGTTAATCTCAGCACAAAGTACTGGGTGCACTGCCTCAGCATTGCTGGATTGCACGGGGAGCTTGGAGAAAGAGGCAAGAGTCCCCAATCATCACTACACACTAGTGTATGTGACTCCTACTGGAATATGTGGTGGTGAGGATAACAATTAGAATTCCATGTACCTCCCAACATGGTAGAATAATATGCTGATGTTCACACTCCAAGTTCAGGCATGAATAACAACCCCCTTTAAGCAAGGTATTGGAGAGTACCCATGGAGCTGTACTCTAGCAAGGAGCTAATTTCAGAGGAGCGCAAAATGCTGGGGTTAAAAAAAAATACATCTTTCCTCCCAATTGCAGGAATTGCTTTGTGATTTGGATGATCAGAACCTCACTAAGTGCTCCAGATAGAGTCTGACCTATACCTTGCACAGTACTAACATACCTCTTCATTTTGTCTCCAGCCCATCCGTTATCTATAACACTTAATCCACTTGTCTTTGTTAAAGTCCAATGAAAACAGAACACAAAGCAGTTGGGGGTGGGCAGTGGCTGTTGGGAGCTTTGTGGTGGGGGGTAATGGTTGTTGTAGTACTAATTGTATAAGGCTCACTGAATTATTGGACTGCTGATGAGGATTTATTTTTAGAACTCTTTGCATTTTAAATAGTGCCCTCCAAAATATATTTGCATAGGCAATTTGCTATGATGAAATTGGGGGACTATAAAGTCTTTTTGGCTGGATCAGCAATAATGGGTTAAACAGACTTCAATAATTAATCATGTAATCTCAAGCAAAGAAATGGTTCAGATGCTACAAATTGGACTCAATGTCGCTGGACTAGAAAAGAGATAAATGAGGGGAGATGGAAATCCAGCTCAGGGGCATGTTCTTAATTTCTGTCTTGTGACCCCAGTCCTAATATGTATATAAGGAAATTGATATATACTTTAAAAAGGGAAATATAAAACTTGAAGAGGAATGTAGATAGAGCAGAGGAGTGGGACTGTTTAGTAGCACTTTCAGAGAGTTGACACAGGCACAATGGGCTGAATAGCCTCCTCCTGTGCTGCAAGATTCAGACGTCGAGTAGGAGCAGTATCAAATGGCGTATACCCCTGGGTTCAAAGGTTGCCGACGCTCATTGTCGAAGCTCATGCTAGATATGGGCAAAATGCCTGTAAACTGATTCTGCAACCAGCTGTATTATTTTATAGTGTACTGTATTGCATGCCTGCTTCCTACAACCTTTGCCATTATTACACTATTTGATTCAGGATGCATGTGCGAATGGGTTTGCAAATATATTCATATTTCAAAACTGTCAAAGCCAGCTGGACTCTAGTCAAGAGGATTCAGGTGCTTTACGTATGGAAAATCGATTCCTAGGAATGAATTATAGACTGGGTTTTAATTAAGCAATTTAGGTGGCTTATATATTGAATAATGAATACCTGGCAGCAATCATGGATGTGCAGTCATCACATAACACAAACAAGCAAGTTTATGACAAACCTTGTGTCATTTGATATCTGACTTTCAATGAGATTAAGATTGCTACCTTGATATTGCTCAAGGACATATCACTCCAGTAAGGGCAGACTGTGCAGGGTGGATTCCTTTACTTTTGGCTACTTCCTATGCTGGCATTTATTGTTGGCAATGCTCTATGCCGTTGATCGCTGATGTGTCACAGTGGCACCAAGAGGCTTGTGATTGTGGCATCATGCCAGTTTTATTGGGAATTAACTTACAGTTCATTGGAAATTGTGTGGCCCCTATAAGAAAGCTCAATGAGGTGTGCAGCACAGCATTAAAGGACTGAGGATAATACTAAGTGATATAAACACCTCTCTCCATGGGCTCTCTTTTTTCCTCCCTTTTCTTGAAGCTGTTAACTGTTGCAGGATTGAGGCTCTGTGGTGCCAATAGTTTTCTCATATGCAGTTTCCAGCACCAACTCCCACAGTGTGCTTCCAAGCTTCAGACCCCTCCTGGGCCTAAAAAATCTCCCGCACAGGCACCCTAGAACCAACCAATCACTTCTCCACCCAACGACAAGGAATGCTCCCACACATTGGTAGTATTCTTGCCTCTGGACCACAAGGTTGTGGGATTGAGTTCCGCTCGAGGGCGTGAACGCGCAAGGCTGATGCACCAGTGCCGCACTGAGGGAGTGCTGCACAATTGGAGGTGCTGTCTTTCAGGTGAGATGTTAAACTGAGGCTCTGTCTGCTTGGGTGAATGTATAAAGTCCCACGGCATTACTTTAAAGAGGGGCAAGACAGTTCTCCCCAGTGTCTTGGACAATACTCATCCTTCAATCAATATCTCAAAAAAAATTATCTAGCCGTTATCACATTGCTGTTTGTTGGAATTTGCTGTGTGCAAATTGGCCACTATGTTTCTTACATACAACAGTGACTACACTTCAAAAGTACTTTACTGGCTGTAAAACACTTTGAGCTGTCCAATGGTCATGAAAAGTGTTACATGAATGTAAGTCTTTTTTAAAAATCTGGTGCTGCAGAAGGAGACCAGCTTCCAAAAAAAACACTTCCCGATACATCCAGGACAGTAAAGGCAAGTGTCTTTTCTCATACAGCACAGAAGGTCCATCTTCCAGCTCCGAAATTATCCAATTACTCCCCACATACCCCGTTCTTTCGCCATAGCCCTGCAAAGATTTCCTATGTAAGTATATGTTTGCTGCCCCTCCCTAATTGCCCTTAAGGTTTCGATGGTGAGCTGCCTTCTTGAACCGCTGCAGTCTATGTGGTGCAGGTACAACCACACAATGCCGGTGCAAAGGGAGTTTTAGGTTTTTGACACAGGAACAGTAAAGAAACGGCCATAATGTCCTCTGGTATATTGACTCTCTTACCATTGGACTCCGTTTCTCCCATTTTATATGCTTAATGATTCCTATATTATCACAGTTCAAAGGTACTTAATTACCCGTGAAGCACTTTGGGATATCCTAAGATTCTGTGTAAATGCTAGCTTTTGTTCTAATTTACCCTTTATCAAAATTCTTCACAATTTTGAACACCTCTACTAAGTATCCCCATAACTTTTTAAACAGGAATTATTCTTTGGTTTCACCACACAACTGCTACCATGTACAGCATAACAAGGAGGGAGACCCCAGGGTGTGTTCTGCAGTTCAGCTTGGCAGCCAGTTCTGGTCAGTAGCACGAATGTTGGTGTTAGGGGCAATGGGTGCAATAGCCCACCATATACAAGGGGTTTTTTTTAAAAATTATTTCTGTTTTTGGGAACACATATTTAGAACCTCAGCTTCACTGTTCCTTCGATTCCCTCATCTCCTCTGCTTCTCTCAACTTTGGTGGCATTCTGCAGTGTCTGCCTCTAGCCTATGGGTAGGTCTCACAATGCAGGAAAAATAATTAAGTTGAAAAAAAAATGTTAATTACACCTCAGAGCTCCTTTTCAAAGCTGCAGACACCAGACATCAAACTGAATTGATTCAGTTTGATTGTGTGTATGTAGACTGCTTGCTTGTGCAAGATTTTGACCTTCAGGCCAACTCCACTTATTTGTGAATTTCATCACATTTGTGCTCAGATCCAAACAGCAGTAGTCGTATTTCTTACCAGATCAATCAAGACCAGTCTTTTACTGGCAATAAATTTTGCAACAATAGTGTGTGAAGCTCCCTCCAGCTTCATGAAATTTCAAGTTTTTTTTCCTGAAACAGCTTCCTGCTTCTTTCTTCCCTAGTCTCTCTTCCATTGATTCTCATCTTGTGGAGGCACTGGATCTGACCGAAATCAAATTCACAAATGATATCCTGTGACTGCGACCATGGTGTACTACACCACCTCATCCAACTCGATCTGTCTGCAGCCTCTTGACACGGTTGACCACAGACATCACTCCTCCGCTGTCTAGCCGAGTGGGACTGCCCTCACCTGCTTCATATTCATATCTATCAAGTCATATCCCAAGACTCTCCTGCAATGGCTTCTCATCCTCTCCCTGAATCGCTGCCTCTGAAGTTCCTCCAAGGATCTATCATTGACCCACTTGTATTTCCCCTCATATTTCTCACTGACCTGCCCCCCCCACCACCACCACTTCAGCGACATCATCGGAAAACAAGCCAGATTCAATGTGTACACCATCCCCCTCTGCAGCAAGATGTCAGTTATTTGATGACGCTCTACATAAATGCACAGTTGTACTCAAAGGTATATCATCCAAGTGGTCATTCTTCATTAGTAAGCCCAAGTTAGATGCTTTTTGAAAGTTATTCCACTGTAGACAACCCTGTCCTCACCTGGAGCCCAGACAAATTTTCAGCAGCTGTCACTAGGCAGTGTTCGAAATGAAAACCTTTGCTGTTTTCCTCATTCGTCCATCCCAACATGGTGGCACTGAGTTCAATGATTTTGTCTGTCTCGGCCGAGATCAGTTCTACGATTTTCCACTTTCGCACATCTGGCTCAAATAAGGAGGGCAGCCCAAATCATGCATGGCTGCATATTAAAGTTAGTGGTCTTAATTTGTTAATGATGAGTTATGGGGAGGCGATGGTGGTGGTGAAAGATTTCCTGATGCTCCTTTCTGCTCGAAAAAGGAAAATCCTAGTAACTCCATGTAGTTATGGCATCTTCCCAATCTCCGGTGTGCCGAAGCATGCCAGATGAAACCAGACTGGCGCTTTCAGCTTCTCTGCAATATACTTCCAAAGCACACCCCGCAAATCTGTAAAGCATCATCACTTCTTATAGACCCGGAAATGAAAGGAAAACAAGGCGATGTCAATGCACCAGTTACAGCACTAAAATGGCAGAAACCGGATAGTTTTCTGTGATGGTTCCCTTAGCATGTCAGACAACATTCAAAATCACTATCACAATCCTAATATAAACCATCATAATTAAATAATGATCAATCTGCTAGACAAGAGCACACGATGACGGTGATCAGAATTATTTGCACAGGTGGTGGTTAGAATACAGAATTCTCTGTTACAAAGCATCGTCGAAGTCAAGTCCAACAATACTTTAAAGAGGGAATAAAGCTGGCTGCTTGAAAAAGAGGAAAGCATATGTATGGGGAGTGAGCAGGGGAGAGATCAGGAGGTTGATGCAGAAAGAGATAAGGAAGCAGACTTGGTGGGAGATTAGTCCGTTTGTGCTATCATTGCAGGAATGTTGGGCATCATGCACAACGCTGCTAAGGTGAGGCCGTCAGCCTTTTCAAGGCCACAAAGTCAAACGATGTTAAATACGAACTAGGCGGCCATGTTTGTTGCAGGTTAGAACCATCTGTCTGTTTTCTTTTACGAAAGGTGTCTGACCGATAAGGTCAATTAACGTTCTTACTCCAGAATACAATGTTCCTGGATAGCTATCTGTACGTTCCAAATGACTGCTCGTCTGTGCTTTCAAATGTTGTGGTGACATGAACGCAACACTTGAAGTAGTGGCAGCAAAAATACACGAACGAAAGACAGACAGATACGGACGCTGATACATAGCTTACATTAAACAATTATGAGCAATAACTCGCTAGAGGGTCATTCCAAAGAATGATCCAGCACATTGCAGAGAATGATCAGATATGGCTTTGTGCCCAAGTACCCGGTATGTTAAAACTCTTTATTTCAAATGCAGCCACACTATCGACATGCAAAGCGAAAGACAGAGACTGCGGAAAAATAATTCCCAAATTTAATGGATCACTACTGCCCTTGCAATGACTTGTGCTGAAGATTCCAAGATTTCCCAATGCGGGCATTTTACTTTACCTCATTGGATAGCAAGAGGAAAGGGAAGTAGCATTGCATCTCAGCTCTGGTGACAGCACCATAGGCAGGCAAGTCACAAGTTGAGGTCCAGAGACGCAGAAATTGCATCAAGATTTGCTAATTAGCCCAGACAATACTTCAGTACAACCTGGCAATTTGGATTTTGCTTATGTTGCCTGAGCTTAATTATTTAGTATTCTATAATAATTCTATTACTCTCGGATTAGCATGCAAGCAATTTATGTTAACCAAGTTTCTTTAGGAGGGACGGAGAAAGAGAGATGGTAGAAAGACGGGTTCATACTTGGCCAGAGAACGTGTGTTGACAGAAACATTACCTACTTATGGAAATTACTGTATGCTTGAAAGATCTCAAAGGGTCAGAGAAATGGCCATGTCAGAGAGAGAATTTTTTGGGCCATCGATGAAGATGTCTTCCTTCATCTTCAGTCAATGTTGCTGAAATGTTTATCGTAAGGTAAACAGATCGTAAAATGCACATTATCGACATATCGGCTTAAGGCAAAAGACAGAATCTCTCTCTCCCCCAGATACAGAATGGCCTGTAAGGTTAGAAAGCAGCAGCAGCAGATTAAAAAGCCTGAAGCAGCTTAGTTTGAAATATGGGAGAACTGAACCTATATTTAAATAATTAAAAGTTCAACTTTATTATTCTTCATGACACAGCATCATAGGGAAATAGTTCCTCATTGTGAAAGCCACATACTGTTCCTGTATTTAATGCAAAATAAGCTAGCTGTTGGTTTGAAGCTTTGCCTATATCTACAGAGTACCTTAGCCTGATTTCCATTTTAAAAAAGAGAATGCATGCGTCAGCACACACTAGCGTTCCTAGATACGATACCCTAGTCAGTCTAGTGCTTAATTGGATATTAGGCAGTAAAAGGTGTGCTCAGAAAAGAAACAAAATCTGTTTACAGAAGTAACTGGTGAAGTTAAACATGTACAAAAACCAGAAGATTCTGATAACTGATGCAAGAGGTCAGGGTACATTGGACGAAAAAAGTCATTGCACAACTGCTCAGAAAAATCTCATGATGTAAATCCAAACTGGCTCTCAAGCCTCTGAATCACTTCACTTTGAATTACTTTGAAGGACAATAACTGATGCAGACAATTACAATCCCCATGGGGGAACCATAAACCAAAATAACCAAACTTACTGAATGACCGGCCCCGTCCCACCTCCCACGCCCAACCAAATGAAGAAAGTGCTCACAAGATGCCATTTTTTGTAACTTACTTTAACACAAATCAGAACCAATGCAAATTAAACCAATTCAGTGTATGTCAAATGAAAAGGTAAATTTCACTTAAATAGTTCATGCAAAGATATGACTTATGTAACCACAAGCAGCCCCAGCACAAATATGGCACCATGCGCAATGCCACAATCTTTCCAACTTGGCGTCTGGTACATAGGATCTTTCACTTTCCCATTCAACCAATTCGGCCCTCGAGTCGCGTTCACCAGCAGCCGTATTCCATCTGAGGTCACTGGATATAGTTAACATTACCAAGACACACTTCTACAAACCCTCTATCACTCGGGTCACATCAGTCCTGATGGTATAGCTTTCCAGAGTTCCTTTTCAACCAACCAACCAAAAATACTTGGTTCACGATCTGGTGCTCTGATACCAACTCTCAGCTCTTTCACGTGCCTGAGTTATTCACACCGCTTTTAGGATTCAGTCCTTTTAGCTCGGTCATATATTGCTTCCCGAAGGAATTCTATTTTCCTTCTTCCAAACAGAAAACTGACCATTTTGTAGAGAGCTTGGCTTGTTCCTAAAAACACCAGGAGTTTGATAACTGTGTCCTACTACAACACTTCTTTGTGTCTGCATCTGTGTGCTGATCACCTTCTGCCTCCAGATCTCCTTTGTGTCTGCCAGCCACCTAGCTTCTAGTCTTAACTTCCTATTGGTACGGCTTCCAGGTCAGGTCAAGGGTCGCCAGGTCACATGGACCAGTATTTTTTATCCAAAAAATTACAATTGATCCCTATACAATTGATGCAATCTCAAAAGTCCTTTTCAAACATTCTTTAGATCCCATAGACATACTAAAGAAATTACAAATTTTCCTTACAGGTACTGCTTCCGGGTCAAAGGTTGTGACATAGACGAATACCACAGCAATGGTCTGTTCAATTTTCTGGTTGAGGCCAGAATACTGGCCAAGACACCAAACTCTCAGTTCTTCTTCAAATTGTTCTTAGGGATTTCAACATCTGCTCAAACCACTGGAGCAGGCAGATGGGGCCTCAATTCAATGCATTATTCAAAAGGCAATAATCTTTGACTCCCTCAGTATTGCCCTGACATGTTAGTCTGGGTTACACTCTCGAGCCCTGGAGTGGGGCTTGAATGCACAATCTTTTGGCTTAGAGTGAAGCTGACAATTACATAGATCACAAGGTGCATTTGGATGGTGAAGGACCCATCGAGAATTTTAATTTCAGCCTCCCAGAACATCAACCTAGCCATCTTTCCATTACAACATCTAGTGGTTTCTAAAATGAGCCCAATGTTGCGGCAATAAAGAAAAGCGCAAAGAAATAATGGGTTGAATTTTACATGCCCCCGGCAGGCATGTTTCCTGTGGGGGGAAGCATGTAAAATAGGGCAGGCAAGCGTCCACCCACCCACCACCTTCCCAAGCTCACTCCCATAATACATATTTAAATTAATAATCCAGCATTTATTAGGAACCCCTCTCCCTAACCTACACAAATCCTCCCAACCCGAGACCCCAGCCTTGCCTGTTCCGGAGATCCACAGGCCTTGGTCGTCTTCTCCTGCAGTCCCAGCAGCTGCCACTGATGCCTTCCTGGCACGGCTAGAAGTGATGGAGTTGCCAGCAATCTCAGTTATCGGCAGCTCCAGCAGGCGGGACTTGCTCCCCAATGAGGAGAGGGTACTCCCAAGTTGCCCTTCGCTCAGTACTAAAAAAAAGAAACCAGGCTGGAGAGATATAGCCTCTGGTTATTAAGTGAGGCCTCCCCCAGCTGGACCCACAGAGCCAGGAGAACAGCTTCCTGTATTGCTGGAGTGGAGTGAAGGGTCCCCCCCAACCCAAACTCCAAAAAGCTAATCCCAGGGTCAATCCAGCCTCCATTCCTCTCCCAGCCAGCCCCACACTCAAGCCTCACATCACACCAGACCCCAGCTCCCAAGAAAAGCCCAACTGAAAAATGGCCCTCTCTCCCACTCACTGTCCCTCATCTGCTTGCCGCTTCCAACCTTGGCCTTTCTAATCACCTCCGCCAATTAATGTCAGGCATAGCAGCACGTTGTTAGAGCAGGCCGTCCACCATTTTGACAGGAAGGAGTCTACTTGCACACTAGCTCAAACGGCAAGCTCTACAATCTACCAAGACTGAAAGCAAACACAAAAACACATCGCGCCCAGGTCAGAGAAATCCTCTACACTGATGATGCTGTGCTAGTCGTCCACATGGAAACTCAGCTACAAAGACTCATGGACTTTCTACCCCATGCCTGTAACTTATTCTCCCTGACTGCTGTGGTCAAGAAGCGATGGTTACGGGACAGGGTGTTGCTTCTCCGCCCTTGATCACACTAAATAACATCCCACTGGAAGTGGTTCGCAAACTCTGTTGCTCTGGGTCCATGGCGACCAATAATCTGTCCCTTGACACACACAAGGAAAGCAGCTACCACCTTTGGCTGATTCATGAAATGTGTAAGCTGAGCCTTAGGAACAAGCTGAAGGCCTGTGTTCTCAGTACCTTGCTGGATGGCTGTGAAAAGCTATCAAGAAACTCAACAGTTTCCATCTTTGCTGTTTGTGGTGTAATATGGGTAGATCCTAACAGGGCAAAATCACAAATGCGGCAGTCCTCTCAAAGGCAGAACTCCCAAGTCTGTTAGCACTCAAACAGGGACAGCTTCACTAGCTCAGGCACGTCTGCAGGGTGGAAAATGATTACATACCCAAGGACCTTCGTATGTCAAGGTAGCTGGTCCCGGACAACCAGTAGGACACCCAAACTTCCATTTCGAGGATACTTGTAAGCATAACATGAAGGTCTTAAACATTGATTATCACCCCCGGGAATCACTAGCTGATGAGGCAGGAAAATGGCAGCACCTCCTGTGGACTGGCGTGCACCCGCCACAATGACCAGTAACTACAATGGTAACACCTCCTGTGGACTGGCATGCACCCGCCACAATGACCAGTGACTACAGGCCCCAACGCTGAATTCAACCTACAACAACACTTGGAAGCTTCACGTGCAGCATTTGTGACAGAACCTGCCTCTCGAGGATTGGCCTGTTCATTGATCAGCAAAGATGGGCCAGATGAAGGCAGCCCATCTGAAATGGATTGCTTGCTGCACGTCCATCACCTTTTACAGGTGAAGGGTGCCGATAACAATTTCACTTTAGTATAATACTCCTACACCTTGACACACAGAGCAGGCAATGTTTTTTTTTGCCATTATAAAGTAAGTGATCCTGCAGTACTGGATTTTAAGCCACTGGGTGTCTGCTGTAAATTAGCAAACTACATCACCTAGTGGCAGAAAACTCAATGCTGCAACCGACTGGCTAAAAGGGCCATAAAAATGCTTAGCATTGATAGTCAGTGACACAAAACAAATTTAAGTTCTGGCAGACTGAAAATCCACCAGCATGAAAGCTCTGATTAGTGCATGCAAAACAAACTTAATGAAAAGCATCAACTCAGTTGGACAACAGCAGAACACAAAGAAAAAACTGTCGTCGCAAAAGCAAGGATTTCACAGCTGCTGTTGTCCAAAAAGATTGAAAGACCGAATTAAAGTAAACGCCTTCCCACTCTGGTGCTTTTCTCAAATTACGCCTGCTGAAATTTGCAGTTATATCGATGCCAGGGAACTATAGCACTCATGGTCTTAAACTCTCAGGTGGCAAATAAATACCAAGGTCAAACATACAGCTTAAAAACAGGCCATTCAGCCCAACCAGTCTGTGCTGGTATTTCACCTCTACACGAGTTTCTTCCCATTCCATCTCAGCCTTTCCCTTTTCTCTCACGTACTTATGTAATTTCCCTTTTACAGAATCTTTACAGTGCAGAAGGAGGCCATTCGGCCCATCGAGTCTTCACTGGCTCTTTGAATGCATCCAAGCTATTGGCCCTCAACCACCTCCTGTGGTAGCAAGTTCCACATTCTAACCATTTTCTGAGTGAAGAAATTTCTCTTTACACGCGTTGGATTTATTAGTAAGCATCTTGTATTTATGGACCCCAGTTTTAGATTCTTCCACCATCCTGTATTTATGGCCCCAGTTTTAGATTCTTCCACCATCTTGTCTTTATGGCCCCCAGTTTTAGATTCTTCCACCATCCTGTATTTATGGCCCCAGTTTTAGATTCTTCCACCATCTTGTCTTTATGGCCCCCAGTTTTAGATTCTTCCACCATCCTCTATTTATGGCCCCTAGTTTTAGATTTTCCATCATCTTGTATTTATGGCCCCAGTTTCAGATTCTTCCACCATCCTCTATTTATGGCCCCTAGTTTTAGATTTTCCATCATCTTGTATTTATGGCCCTTAGTTTTAGATTCTTCCAACATCCTGTATTTACAGCTCTGAGTTTTAGATGTTTCCACTAGCTTGTATTTATGGCCCCTGCTTTTAGATTCTTCCACAAGTGGAAATATTCCCTCCACGTCTACCCTGCCCAATCCATTCAAATTTAAAGACCTCTATCAGATCTAAGTCTTCACATTTGTAAAGAATGAGGTCCCAACCCGTTTGGTCTTTCTAGGGTGTGTGAAATGAAAAGTTGTCTTCCAGTGTAAACATTCACATAAAACCGGAAAACGTACATGGGCAATTTAATTTTCAGAAGCAACTCAGAAGGTTTGAGGGAAGAACTTCAGTTATGTGAAGAGACTGGAGCAGCAGGGATTGGTGTCCTTGGAGCAAAGAAGGTTATGGGGAGTATTCTTTTTATCCTTTCATGGGATGTGAGCATTGCTAAGTCTATGGATCATCATCACTTATAGACCCAGAAATTAAATGAGAACATGATATCATCAATACACCAGTTACAAATAGCAGAAATTGGGCAGTCTTCTGTGGTGGTTCTCTCAGCATGTCAGACAATATTCAAAATCACAATCCTATTATCAGCCTTCATAATTAAATAATGATCAACAATCTGTCAGACAAGAGCACACATTGACGGTGATCAGAATTATTTGCACAGAGGGTGGTTAGATTACAGAATTCTCTGCCACAAAGCAGTGTCGAAGTCAAGTCCATCAATACTTTTAAGAGGGATTAAAGATGGCTGCTTGAAAAAGAGGAAAGCATATGGGGAGTGAGCAGGGAAGAGATTAGGAGGTTCATGCGGAAAGAGACAAGGAAGCAAATTTGGTGGGAGATTAGCCCGTTTGTGCTGTCAATAATTGCAGGAATGTTGGGCATCATGCACAATGCTGCTGAGGTGAGGCTGTCAGCCTTTTCAAGGCCACAAAGTCAAACGAAGTTAAATATGAACTGGATGACCATGTTCGTTACAAGTTAGAACCATCAGTCTGTTTTCTTTTAGAAAAGATGTTTGATAAGTTCAATTAACGTTCTGACTCCAGAACATAATGTTTCTGGATTTTCGGAGTGGCAGGCGGTGACTAGTGGGGTACCACAGGGATCGGTGCTTGGGCCCCAGCTATTCACAATATATATCAATGATTTGGATGAGGGAACTAAATGTAATATTTCCAGGTTTGCTGACATTATGAAACTTGGTGGAAATGAGAATGGTGAGGAGGATGTTAAAAGGCTTCAAGGCGATTTAGATAAGTTGTGAGTGGGCAAATACATGACAGATGCAGTATAACATGGATAAGTGCGAAGTTATCCACTTTGATAGAAAAAACAGAATGGCAGAGTATTGTTTAAATGGTGATAGATTGGGAAATGTTGATGTACAAAGGGACCTGGGTGTCCTTGTACACCGATCACTGAAAGCAAGCATGCAGGTGCAGCAAGCAGTTAAGAAGGCAAATGGTATGTTGGCCTTCATTGCGAGAGGACTTAAGTGCAGGAGCAAGGATGTCTTACTGCAGCTGTACAGGGCCTTGGTGAGACCATACCTGGAGTATTGTGTGCAGTTTTGGTTTCCTTACCTCAGAAAGGATATACATGCCATAGATAGGGCAGTGAAGGTTCGCCAGACTGATTCTTGGGGTGGCAGGATTGTCGTATGGAGAGAGATTGGGTAGACTAGGCTTGTGTTCATTGCAGCTGAGAAGAACGAGAGAGAATCTCATTGAAAAGTAGAAAATTCTGGGGGGGCAGTCTAGAACAAGGGGTCACAGTCTCAGGATATGGGATAGACCATTTAGGACTGAGATGAGGAGAAACTTCTTCACTCAGAGGGTGGTGAACCTGCGAAATTCTCTACCGCAGAAGGCTGTGGAGGCCAAGACACTGAATATATTTCAGAAGGAAATAGATAGATTTCTAGATACTAAAGGCGTCAAGGAATATAGGGAGAGAGCTGGATTATTGCATTGAGCTAGAGGATCAGCCATGATATTGAATGGTGGAGTAGGTTCAAAGGATCGAATGACCTATTTCTGCTCTTATTTTGTATGTTTCTATGATAGCTATCTGTACATTCCAAATGACTGCTCGCCTGTTCTTTTAAATGTCGTAGTGATATGAACGCAACACTTGAAGTTGCTGCAGCAGAAATGCACGAATGAAAGACAGACAGATACGGACGCTGATACATAGCTTACATTAAACAATTATGAGCAATAACTCGCTCGAGGGTCATTCCAAAGAACGATCCAGCACATTGCAGAGAATGATCAGATATGGCTTTGTGCCCAAGTACCCGGTATGTTAAAACTCTTTATTTCAAATGCAGCCACACTATCGACATGCAAAGCGAAAGACAGAGACTGCGGAAAAATAATTCCCAAATTTAATGGATTACTAGTGCCCTTGCAGTGACTTATGCTGAGGATTCCAGGATTTCCCTCTGTGGATATTTTGCTTTACCTCGTTGGATAGTAAGTGGAAAGGGAAGTAGCATTGCATCTCAGCTCTGGTGACAGCACCATAGGCAGGCAAGTCACAAGTTGAGGTCCAGAGATGCAGAAATTCCATCAAGATTTGTTAATTAGCCCAGACAACACTTCAGTACAACCTGGCAATTTGGATTTTGCTTATGTTGCCTGAGCTTAATTATTTAGTATTCTATAATAATTCTATTACTCTCGGATTAGCATGCAAGCAATTACATTTATGTTAACCAAGTTTCTTTAGGGGGGACGGAGAAAGAGAGATGGTAGAAAGACGGGTTCATACTTTGCCAGATCACGTGTGTTGACAGAAACATTACCTGCTTATGGAAATTACTGTATGCTTGAAACCAGGGAAAGATCTCAAGGAGCCAGAGAGCAGAAATGGTCACATCAGAGACAGAATTTTTTGGGACATCGATAAATATGTCTTCCTTCATCTTCAATCATTGCTTCTGAAATATTCAGCACGAGGTAATCAGATCGTAAAATGTACATGTCACTGGTGACATTAAGCTTGCTGACAACTGATGCAAGAGGTCAGGATACATTGGGTGAAAAAGATCAACTGCACAGGGAAATCTCATAAATCCACACTGTTCTCAAATCTCTAAATCACTTCACCCAGTGAATTATTTTGCAGGGTTTGAACATTTAAGTTGGTGAATGAGTTGTCGATCAACCGGGCTGCTTTGTCCTAGATGCTATCAAGCTTCAAGTGTTGTTGGAGCTGTACTCATCCAGTGAAATGGTGAATATTCAATAACGTTGCTTGAATGTTATATAATAGAGGTGTTCAAAATTGTGAAGGCTTTCCATAGAGAAAATAAAGACAAAACTGTTTTTATTGGCAGGAGGGCTAGAAGCGAGAGGACACAGTTTTAAGGTAGTTGGCAAAGGGTGGGGTGGGGAAGAAAAGATGAGGATTTTGGGTTTTTTTTTTAAACGTAGCAAGTTATGATGATCTGGAATGCACTGCCCAAAAAGACAGTGAAAGTAAATTTAATAGTAGAAGGGAGTCAGTATATACCTAAAAAGAAAAATTTTACAGGGTTATGGGAAAACAGCAGGGGAGGGAGCAGGTATGGGACTAATTGAACAGCTCTTTCAAAGAACCAGCAAAGGCATGATGGAGAAAATGCCTCTTTCTGTGCTGGATGTTCCTACGTTTGCATTTGGTCATTCAAGGCTTTGTACACTCAAAGTCATCTACCTGAAACATTAACCCGGTTTCTCTCTCAACAGATGCTGCCAGACCTGCTGAGTACTTTGTCTTTATTTCAGATTTCCAGCATCTGCAGTATTTTGCTCTGGTATGAGTACACCAGGGGTGGCTCCAGCACAAAGGAATTTGTTGTACCAGGCTACACTTCGAGTAGAAGAGCAAAACGATCTAGGGATCCTGGTAAACAAATCATTGAAAGTAGCATCGTAGGTCATGGCGACTGTAGAGCCAGCTGCCATGGAAGTGGTTGAGGTGAATAGCTTAGGTGCTTTCAAAAAATAAACCCGAGAGTACATGAGTGAAAAGGGAGATGGAAACGTATACTGAAAGGCTGAGATAAGCCAGATGGAATACAAGGAGGCCCTTAAGAGTATTAACACCAGCATAGAATATTTGGGTTAAAAAGCCTGTTTCTGTGTGGTATATTCTATGTAACACGTCCATGATGTTAATTAAATTGCATCCTTTCCCCATCGTTATATCATGTACTTCATTCCGCAATAATTAGGGACAGGTCCTATTGCTCAGTGCGCGTAGAACATCACAGTGATCGGTTAGATTTTAACCATTCCTAGAGATTGAGATCTAGGTCTCATCAGCATACGTTTGCACATGAATCAACATGAGTTATCCTGCTAAACAGTCACCAGAACATGAGTCACATCGTGAAAACAACCTTGAAGAGCAACACACACAAGTTCATGGCACAAGTACATCTTCGAAGTTTTCCTGATTGCGTGATGAGACAGATCTGATTGCTACAGGTGTCAGACGGGATCCAACAGGGTTAGATCTGACCTGCAACTCAACAGGTAATCCGTAACTTTCTCCTAGCTTAGTTTCTCGCCTGAGGCACCGGCGACGCCCCGAGGCACCCCGCCGCACCGGCGACGCCCCGAGACACCCCGCCAACGCCCCCGAGCCGCACCGGCAACGCCCCGAGGCACCCCGCCGCACCGGCAACGCCCCCGAGGCACCCCGCCGCACCGGCAACGCCCCCGAGGCACCCCGCCGCACCGGCAACGCCCCCGAGGCACCCCGCCGCACCGGCAACGCCCCGAGGCACCCCGCCGCACCGGCAACGCCCCGAGGCACCCCGCCGCACCGGCAACGCCCCGAGGCACCCCGCCGCACCGGCAACGCCTCGAGGCACCCCGCCGCACCGGCAACGCCCCGAGGCACCCCGCCGCACCGGCAACGCCCCGAGGCACCCCGCCGCACCGGCAACGCCCCGAGGCACTAGTTAACATTTAGTACGGTTACATGGAGCACTAGCAGTTCTCCAATAATTCATCCTAATTACCATGTTTCGCACACAACGGGTGTTCTACCATGGGGGTGTACTTGTTGAGGTCAGTTATATAACTCCTAGCAAGAGCTACTGCATAGTAATCTTGCTGCTTGCAGCTCTCTACAGTCACTGCACCCATCCTCAATATGGTGCCACCCTGACTGTGGACAGATCAATCCACAACCAGGACTAGTAGCTGGGATCTTCCAGGGCTGCCTGGCTTAGTAAAACAATAAGCTGTGCGTTTACCCAGTATTCAACGGGGGTGGAAGGAAACAGAGAGAACTGCTTTTGCACAACCTTACGACCTAGGTTGCACTATGGTGATTACTCCTTCAGAAACATGAACAATGTTATTAAACAGCACATTCAACGAAATGCATAATATAAAAGAATGGCTTCCGTTGTAGGGTAGAAAATATTAAAGCTCACATCACTTCTTCTAGTTATAAAATGTTTTGAAACAGAGAAACATTCAACCATTCAATTTTGTGCTCATTTCTTCCTTCCCATGAGCCTTCGAACCTAATCCCACTTTCTTGATTACCACCCATACCCCTGTAATATTCCTTTATTCCCAAATAGCAACCTAAATGCCTTTTAAAGGCTTTCAACAATGGTTTGTGACAAAAGCTTCCACACTTTAACAACTATGCGGATGAAAGAATTTTATTCATTTCCCCAAGCCTCTTGTGCTTATCTGATTTGCACCCTCCTGTTTCTCGCTTGTCAAGGGGTGAAAGCAAATTGATAAATCTCTAATTTTGAAAACCTCTACCAAGTCATCCCTCCGTTTTCTCAGCTCTCGTGAAAATGGTCCACACTTCTGCCAATTTTCATAAAACTCCTTATCTCTGACAACATTCCAGTTAATCTACCCCATACCTCATCCACTGCTTCTCTCATGCGTTTCCCAAATCTGTAGGCAACACTCCGACATGGAGTGAGATAGGGAGATGGTGGCATAGTGGTAATATCACTGGAAGAGTAATCCACAGGCCCAGGCTAATACTCTGGGGGGCATGGGTTCAAATCGCACCATGGGAGCTAGTGGAATTTAAATTCCGGCAATAAACCTGGAGTTATAAAGCTAGTCTAAGTAATGGTGACCATGAAACTATCATCGATTGTCGTAAAAACCCTTCTGGTTCACAAATGCCCTTTAGGGAAGGAAATCTGGCATCCTTACCTGATCTGGCCCACAGCAATGTGGTTGACTCTTAACTGCCCTTTGAAATGGTCTAGCAAGCCACTCCGCTGAAGAAAAATTAGGGATGGGCAACGCTTGCCAGCGACACCCACATCCCAAGAATTGAAAGAAAAATAGCCCTACAGTCTTGTACAAGATCAGTCTTGACCCCCTCACTTGTTTTTGTACTCTATACTTCTAGATCCAACCCTACTTGCACTGCCATCTTTGACGACCTCTATTCTGTCAACTGAGATCTCCCTCTGCTCCTTTTTAAATACATTACACCCAAAATGTAACACTTTTCACTTTTACACTTAACCCGGACTGTCAATCCTGCTAGCCTGTATCCCCCTGCAGTCTTTCGCAACCTTTCTCACAATTTATTACAATCCTCATCAACTCAGTCAATGAAATTTCAATTTGACTCTGTCAATGCCTAAACCCAGACCACTGTGATATATAGTAAATACAAGTGGTACCAAGACGGACACCATACCTCATTATTCAGAATAACTTCCTTTTACCACTACGCTTTCTGCCATGCAACAACCTTTCCATCCATATGGGTATATTCCCCTTAACTGCATGTTCTACTGCCTCATTATGTCCGTTGCTAGTCTTTAAGGTGGGAAAATATAAAATGCTAGCCTAATACAGCCAATAATTCTAATATCCCACCGAAACGAGGAGCTTAAATAGTATGCAGTGTGCAGCTTTCTGAGTGTCATAACGTGCAATACTCATGGTGTAAACATGGCAAAATATTCAGCTTAGACCAAACAACCAATGAAATAAGCTTTGGAAGCTGGAACTGAACTGGCAAATATACTCGGTTGAAAGGTTTGCAGGGTTGGGAGTCCTGAGAGAATCAACTCAATTTTCGATGCTGAAAGGAAAAATTTTAAAAGGTCGTATCTGCGCCAGTCAGCCTGTGCACCTGATAACCCTTTCCCACCACCCCCCACCACCCCACTCCCAGCCCAAGTACAGTCAAAGACACACACTTACACTTACCCCGGTGGAAGTTGTGACTCGTGTATTCCGACCAGCCTCACCCAAACCTGCCATCACCTGCTGTACTGATTGCTGTAACAATACGGAAAGGAAACATCATCGGGACGACACTGCAGCACCCGTGTGGATGTACCCCACACTATAAATCAGTGTCACTTTATCGGGGAACACACACATATAACAAAAAAAAAGACACGCCCTTGCGACGTGCATGCATCCGCAGTTACCTGGGAGCCTTCCTAAAAGCAAGCGCAGCTATAAGATCTATGCGGGATATCTGCCACCATACTGGTTTGCATAAGAAGGTAACAGACTTAATATGCAGCCTTGGCTATTTGCTATGCAAAAT
The DNA here is from genome assembly GCF_964194155.1 of Cetorhinus maximus. Classification (NCBI taxonomy): domain Eukaryota; kingdom Metazoa; phylum Chordata; class Chondrichthyes; order Lamniformes; family Cetorhinidae; genus Cetorhinus; species Cetorhinus maximus. The sequence continues at coordinate 12,384,548 of NC_135899.1, read as the reverse complement.
ATAGTGTAACACTTTACTGAAAACCTGCTGTTAACGCTGGGCATGTTAAGGTTTCATACCACCAGACATCTTCTGTGGTGTTACTCACTGCTTCAGGGTAATAGCAGTGTTATTGAAGTGTGACAGTGAACACGTGGCCCTGTGTTGTACTCAAGACTTCTAATATATTCATTGCTGAACTGTGGAAAAATGCCATGCTACAAGTATAGATTCTGTCCCTTCAAACTTGGGTTTGAATATGTGAAGAGAAGCATTGCTAGGATGAAGTGCTGCTAGTTACAGGCCTATTGGAGAGTTTGGATAAACTTACACAAGTTATCTCAAAGCATGTTAAAACTGTTTGGCTCATAAACTGCCACTAACACTCTCAACTAGTTTTCTAACAACACAACCAAGTCTGAACTCTGGGAATGAGAATGAAAACCGCCATTAAAACAGCACAGGTTGGCAGCTACTGCAATTAGCATACGAGGGCCACAGTCAGGACAGTGCAGATTCATTTTGATGGAAAAGCTGGGATCTGGAGCGTGGGAAACTTCAGAAAGGATAGGTCTGTTACTGTTGACGCATTGTGCTCACATCCCCCACGTTCCATCCCAAGCAAACCGCTCCCCAAACCCGACAACTCAAAAGGAACTTGGGATTCCTCCCCTCTGGCGCTTTCATCCAACTATTGTTACAACAACGATCAGCCATCTCCATCCTACTTTCTGGACTTGTCTCTGTAACGCTTTGCCTCCCCCTCCTTTTAAACAAAATGCTTGTCAAAATCTCTGACCAAGCTTTTGGCCAGCCCAGTTAACTTCTCTCTTCCTGGCTGGGCATCCATTCTGCTACACCTGTTTATAAAGTCCCTTTGAATATTTTCTTTATCTTAACGGCACTAGATTGAATGCAAATACTTGCTGCTGCTAAGGATCATAGGTGGAGAAATAGGCCACGAATTTTCGCAGGCCATTCTCAGTGTCATGGAGGCACTCTGTGTTATTTTGGAAGAACGCATGCAGAGAGCTTGCAATAGTTAGGAAGCAGAAAGCCTGACATGCCACCTGAGGTTAAAATACAGTTTTTTTTGGAGGGGGGAGGGGCGGGGGGCAGCGTTGGGGAGGGGGTTCACTCTGCCTCTAACCAGGTGGCTCCACTTGCTGCCCCTTACCCTCGGTTCTCCACCACTGACCTGTATCTGCTGAGGGTCTAGAAGGTTGACTGGCAAATTGAAGGTGCCCACCATCACATAACTGTTGGCATTTCTGTCATGGGGCCCAGCTGGAGTCCCTCGCGTGCCTCCGGGGTGTGGCATGGAAGCACCCGCCGAGGAAGACCCTCCAGTGGCTGGCTGCGCCTGTGGCGGAGCGCGCTCGACCAAATGGATGACTTTGTGATGGACATCTGAGTAGAAGGAACACAAAAAAAAAAGTTAAAACTCTGCAGCAAGCGACACACAAAGTCTGCTTTAGTCATTTAGCTGCTTATTTCGCAGGCATAAGATAACATTATAAGCAAATACGATCAAAGCACTTCCAGTAAAATGGATAATATTGGTGCCTTTGTTACATTGGGAATGCTTCCCAACTCCCAAAAAGTGTCACCCCTGAAGGTGAATGGTCTCAAGGGTGATAATCAACCTTGATTGCCTAAACCAAATGACCATTAGTCAAGTGCAAGCGCAGACAGAGTGCTGAGTGTTCTATTCAACCTATCTTGCAACTTATTTAGTACCTTTAACATCGTGAATCATCACAAGGCACTTCATGGCAGTGATTATCAAATAAAATTTGATCTTGAACCAGGTGAGGAGATATCAGGACAGGTGACCAAAAGCTGGGTCAAACAGGTCGGTTTAAAGAAGCGTCTTAAAGGAGGAGCGAGATAGAGAAGTGGAGTTTGGGGAGGAAATTCCAGAAAGCAGGGCCTAGACAGCTGAAGGCACAGTCACCAATAGTGGAGTGATGAAAATCAAGGATGCACATGCAGAATTAGAGTCATGAGGCTGGCAACGCCACAAGAGTAAAGCTTACGCCCTATAATACCATTCTTGAAAGTAAACCGTGTGTACTCAAAGGCAAGTGCAACACAGGAGTCTGACATCCCTGCTGACTTAGTGAATGTACTATGGTGCCAACCGGTGGGTATTAGGCACTCCCCAGCCTGCAACCGCTCCACAATCTGTGAATTTAGTAAAGACGATGGAACCCGGGGCCTTTCCTGAGCTGAGTGCACTTCCTCAAACGTAAAGCTGAGACAGTCAGTAACTGGAGGTAACAGACATCACTTATCAATGGAAATGTAGTCTTCACAAGACCCAGTCTTGGAAAAATTGAAATCAAGCTTTAGGATAAATGAGATGCCTGGTATTGTCATGGTTCTTAGAAACCACCACCATTTCAGCGTTAACACAATAGGGTGAGATGAAGTAAGGCAGGAGGCGGCTTGTGTGGAGCATTGTCTCCAGCATCGGCCTGTTGACTGTATTGTGAATACAGTGTCATCCTGTGTGATTAATATTGCTGAAGGGACAAAAAACAGTTGTTAGCCATCTCACAGTGCCTCAGAACAGATTAGTCTCTAATCCTGCTCGTCAATTAGTAGGCAGTCTGAGACTGCAAATGCCAGTAGCACCTTGTTGATGCCTTGCAGTCTTTATTCTTCAGGCAGAGATTCCAATTCTAATCACTTCCTCTTCTCCCCCAGGCAAACGGTTTTTACCTTCATATAATCATGGAATGATACAGCACAAGAGGTCACACGATCTGTCGTGTCTGTGTTGAAAGAGCTATCCAGCCAGTTCAACCCCACCCCTCATCACCCTTTCAAGCACATTCCTAAATCACAACAATTCACTGCGTGGAATATTTTTGCCTCGTGCCGCCTCTGGTTCTCTGCTAACTACCTTAATCTGTGTCCTCTTGTTACCAGCCCTTCTGCTACTGGAAACAGCTCCACTTTATTTAGCCCGAGTAAGTTAAAGGTGATGTTAATCTTCGAACAGGTAAACACCTGCAAGATTCTTAGAATCATTGGAGGGGTTATGATACAAAGAGGCCACTTGGCCCATCGTGTCTGTACTGGCTGAAATACCAGCCATCCAGCCTAATCCCACTTTCCAGGGCTTGGTCTGTAGCCCTGCAAGTTACAGCACTTGAGGTGCGTATTTATATTTTCTTCTACTTATAAAGTGAAAATCATTTAAAGATTTTGCTGAAAAATATTCATTCAGGTAAGTGTGTTATCTGCCAGTAGATTTCTCGTCACTACATCTGGCTTCAGCAGGTTTGTAAATTCCTTGCTTTCTATTCCGCACCCCCTTACACTCCCCCCCAAAGCCAAAACTTTGTCCATATTGTTGTCAATAAGATCAACTGGGCCAAATGGCTCATTTTTGAAGTATGTTCTATGTAATAAAGTTTGTAAAAAGAGCACTTGTACCATGGGATAGAGGAAAAGCCGAGCACCTTAAAGGAAGAAGAAAAAGGAAAGGGCTAATACTTGCCATAATCTTTCAGCTTCTTGTCATCTTGCAGGACCCGACCCTGGTAAATGAGCCTCTGCTTGTCCGCTGGGATGTTCACAGAGCTAGAGATGTGTTCTTTGAACTCTTTGACTGTAAGCTGATGGAGAAGGAGAACAAACACCAGCTCAGTCAAAATAGACTGCAATAAATGACAACTCAGCAAAACATCCTCGAAAGTTCAGCACAAACCAAGACACAAAACAACACATGCAATACAGTGGCATGTTAACAGCCAAGATTTTGGAAGGGTTCTGAACCTCATAAGTGTTGTTACAGGAATCTTTTGAACAAAGGCCCGGTACTTCCCACAGGAAAATCATAGGGAGAGTATTTCTGGATCCTCATAGAACGATACAGCATAGTTCAGGATACAGTTCAAAATAGATAGGGAAGAAAAAAAAGTGAGGTGGAGTAGCAGTACTCATTAGGGAAGACATTGTAGTGTTGGAAAGAGAGGACATCCTTCAGCAGGCCAGGACAGAATGCATTTAGTTAGAGTTGAGGAGCAAAAAGGGCTAATCATGCTGCTGGGGGGTATTTTATAGGCCTCCAAATAGTGAGAGAGCAATAGACAAGCAAATCTGCAGGGAAATCACAGGTGTGCAACAACTATAAAGTGGTGATACTGGGGGACTTTAATTATCAATTGGGATAGTCAGAGTTAAAGGGTAAGGGAGAGGAGGAATTTCTGAAATGTGTTCAGGAAAACTTCCTTTACCAGTATGTTCTTGGTCCAACTAGGAAGGAGAAATTGCTAGGTTTGGTGCTGGAGAATGAGGTGGGCTAAATGGATCAAGCGTCTGTGGGGGAACACTTGGGTATGAGTGATCATTGTATCATAAGGTTTAGATTAGTAACGGAGAAAAGCAAGGAACAATCTAAAGTTTAACTCCTAAATTGGAAGAGGGCTACTTTCAATGGGAGGGTCAAATGGAACCAAAGACTGACAGGAAATACTGTAATAGAACAATTGGTAATCTTTAAGGAGGAAATATTTCAGGTACAGGTTAGGTACATTCCAACAAGGGTGAAAGGCAGGGGAACCAAAACCAGAACTTCCTGGTTGACAAGACAGAGAATATGAAACAACAAAGAAACAGAGGGCGTATGATGCATATCAGGTGAATTCTTCAAGCAAGAACCAGGTTGAGGTGAAAATATGACTGACAAAGAGATGATATGAGAATAGAATGGCAGCCAACATAAAAGGGGACCCAAGAATCTTCTTCTGTAAATAGCAAGCAGTCAAAAGGTGCAGTGGGGCCTATAAGGGACAAAGAGGGTGATAAATGCTTAGGATGAGGCTAGAATACATAATGAGTACTTTATATTGATGTTTACTAAGGAAAAGGCTGCTGATAAAATAGTGGTAGGTAATGGACAGGGTGACAACTGATAGGAAGGATGTACTGTAAAGGCTGACGATCCTTAAAGGTGAATAAGTTGCCTGGTTAAGGTGGCTTGCATCCCAGGTTACTAAAGTAAGTGGGGTGGAGATAGAGGAAGGGCTTGCCATAATCTTCAAATCTTCACTAAATAGGGAGGGAGGTGCTAGAGGATTGGAAAGTGGCAAATGTGACACCCTTATTCAAGAAAGGATGCAAACACATTCCTGTAAACTATAGACCAGTTAACTTAGCACAGAGGTAGTTAAAGTTTTAGAAACAATAAGAGACCAACAGAGTATTGGAGAGGTTTGAGTTAATTAAAGCAGAGCCAGCATAGATATGGAAAGTTAGTTCTGTTGAAGGGTCGTGAGGACTCGAAACGTCGACTCTTTTCTTCTCCACCGATGCTGCCAGACCTGCTGAGTTTTTCCAGGTAATTCTGTTTTTGTTTTAGATATGTAAAGGTAGATCCTGCTTGACTAATCTAATTGAAATTTTTGATGAAGTAGCAAAGAAAGTTGACAGGAAAACAATGGGTGCTGTCTATATAGATTATAAGAAAGTTTTTGACAAGTACCACAGAAAAGGCTGGTTAACCAAATTGAGACTCATGGGATAGGAGGGTCAGTGTCAGCTTGCATAGAAAAAAAATTGGCTCAAAGCCATAGGACCGTGACATGCTAAATGGTGGTTTTTCAAATGTTCCCCAAGATTAAATGCTCGGGCCACTTATACACATGAAAATAGCTTGAGTTTTGGAAGAGTGTAAAATTTCAAAATTTGCAACGATACGAAACTTGGAAGACGTAGCAGTGTGGATACCACCAATCAACTGCAACAGGACATAGGTAGGCTAGCAGAATGGGCAGAATTGGGAGAGATGGTGGTATTGTGGCATAGTGGCAATGTCACAGGACTAGTAATGCAAGGACCCAGGCTAATGCTCTGGGGACATAGGTTCAAATCTCACCACGGCAGCTGGTGTAATTTGAATTCAGTTAATAAATCTGGAATATAAAGCTACATCGATTGTCACAAAAACCCATCTGGTTCACTGATGTCCTTTAGGGAAGGAAATCTGCTGTCCTTCCCTGGTCAGGCCTACATGTGACTCCAGGCCCACATGAATGTGGTTGACTGCCCTCTGAAATGGCCTAGCAAGTTACTCAGTTCAAGGGCAATTATGGGTGGGCAAGAAATGCTGGCCAGCAATGCCCACATCCCATGAAAGAATTAAAAAAAGACAAGTGGAATGATGGAATTTAATACACAGCAAGTGTGGGGTGAGCGCTTTGGCAGAAGGGACAGGGAGAGACAATATAGGCTATATGACTCAGTTTTAAAGAGTGTACAGGGACAGATAGACTTGGTGATTCACATGGACAGATTTTTGAATAGGACATATTGAGTGTGGTCAGCAAAGCATATAGGCTCTTGGGCTTCATAAATAGAAATATTGAGTACATACAAATATACGAATTTGGAGGGAGGGGCCTTTCGACTTCTTGAGCCTGCTTCGCCATTCGACAAGATCATAGCTAATCTGACTGTGGCCACTTTCTTGCCTACCCCGAAACATTTTGATTCCCTTGGTAATCAAGTAACTGTCGACCTCTGCCTTAAAAATATTCAATGGTCTTGCCTTCACCATTCTCTGGGGAAGAGAATTCCACAGACTCACGACCTATTGCTCTAATTTTTGGGGCACCTTGCCCTTCCAGGGTATTGAGGTAGATTGGGCACTTTTCAGGGCTGATATGTGGATGATGTGCTTGCTATATTTAAATCCGTGGCACATGTAATAATTTACTTGCATGTATTATTTGGCTCCATCTTGCACTCAAATTCACCTTAGAAATGGAGCAGTCAAATGAACTCCCCTTCCTTGACATACGAGTTGAGAAATCTGCCAGGGAGTTCCCTACCACAGTCTACCGCAAGCCTCCCTACACTGATCAATACACGCTTTAGGATTCTTACAGTTCCACACGCTATAAGATTGCCCTTATCGACAACTTATAAATAGGGCCTGAACCATTTGCTCACCAGGCAAGATGGATGCTGAAATAGGGCACATCAAAGGCATCTTACAGGATAATTGTTACCCTGATCAGATCATTTTGTGCTGTATAGCGCGCAGACTCATGAATGGGCCTAACGCAGTCACTTTTGGCCCTGAGAAGTGCACAGCCTACCTCAGGTTACCCTGGAAGGGTAAGGCATCTCAAAAATTTGAGCAACAAGTGAAGCTAGCTGTTTCATGCTGCTACAATGCAGTAGCAACACATGAGGTATTCGCCACTAACAGGATGCTGCCATCAAACCAAAAAGACATTCTGCCTATCACACAATTAATAATGTGGTATATGAATTTCAGTGCCAGTGGATGCTATGTATGTAGGCCATACATCCCAAAGGCCAGCAGATCATATCAAACAGTATGTCCACTTTTCACAACGGGCAAGGTACAGACCACATCCAAACAGCCCGTGCTGGTAAAACTCAAAACAGTGTCCAACATTAGATGTGATTCCGCAATTGGACATTTGCTAAATAATCCTCAGTGTGCTAAAAATTACGCTGACAGCCATTTAAGATTTTCAGTCAAGCTCAGAGTGTGGCGCTGCAAAGCTACATATATATATATATGCACACAGGGCCCTGTTCTTTGCAGGCAGAAAGAACATGTACACACATTGCGCCTATTTCAGCTAAACAAAATAAGTGATAGCCATTCACTGATTCATTGCTCGGGGCAATGCCTTGACCAGAGTCAAGCTGCCTGATTTAAAATTTCAAACAACGCTTGGCAGCTGTCAGTCAGCATTAACTTGTGCATTCTCCATGGTAGCACCTCTGCCAATCAGAGTCCACTTGCCAACCAATCAGTACTCTCTTCTTATACAATATAAAGTTGTTGCTTTCCCTGACATTGGCATTCTTGTTGTTATCCTGATGAGTACAAGATGAAAAGCTCCAACAAAATATATTTTTCAGCAATACTCATTGAAATGGGCTGTGAGTAATTGAGGCCCCAGCACTGACTTTTGTGGCACTCCACTTGTTACATCTTGCCAAGTACAAAAGCAGGAAAGTTATGCTGAACCTCTATAAAGTTCTGGTTAGGCCACAACTAGAGAATTCTGTCCAGTTCTGGTCACCACACTTCAAGAAGGGTGTGAGGGTCCTTGAGAGGGTGCAGAGGAGATTTAACACAATGGTTTTGGGATGGGGGATTTTAACCACAAAGGTAAGTTGGAAAAGCTAAGGTAGTTCCCCTCAGTGCAAAGGAGATTGAGGAAAGATTTGATAGAGGTGTACAAGATTATGACAGGTTTAGATAACGTATACAAAGAGAAAATTGATCCCATTAGCTAATGGTACAAGGGTTGGGGGGCACAGGTTTAGGTTTCGGGCAAGAGATGCAGGGGGATGCGAGAAAGAACTTTATACAGTGAGTGGTTACAGTCTGGAACTTGCTGCCTATGAGGGTGGTGGAAGCAGAGATGATGAATGATTTTCAAAGGAAATTAAATGAGCACTGGAGGGAAATAAACTTACAGGGATAGAATGGGGGAATATGATTAACTGGACTGCTATACCAAGAGTCTACATGGACTAGATGGGGCGAATGGCCTCTTTCTGTGCCATGATGTCTCTATGACTCAGAGACAATTGAGCCCCTCATGCCTCTATGGGTCATTGAAAAAGATACAGGTAAGCCATGAAGCAGGACCAGAACCATCTTTGGATAGACGAGTCAGTTCTTTGAAAATAGCTCCCCCAACCAGTGGTGGAGAGGTTAAGGAAGTAGGTAAGAAAGGAGTGTTGTTGGCCTGCTCCCCAGATACAGCCAGTATTTACCTCTTCTTCAACTGTGTAGGTCCTGCTCTGGGAGTCCAGAGTCTTCACTGTAACCTCTGTTGTGGCCATGCCTGGCTTTTAGTTCTCCTCTGCAATAGAACAGATCATTCATAATTGATATGGTCTCTATAATACAATAGCCAATTTTTAAAAACTGATCACAGTTGATGGAAGCCAATGATCTGAAAACACAATGGCCAAGTGGACTGCTTCTGCGCTGAACTATTTTATGACTTCAGTTCAGATACAGTCCTATCATCTCTGGAACCTGGGTTCAAATCCAGCCCAGTTTGATGAGCTGCCAGCACCCTATGAGATGTTTAGCTGCGGTTCAATAGGTAGCACTTTACTCTCTGAATCAGTAAATCAGGGCCCACTCCAGACACGTAAGGGATAAACATGAGTCCAGGATACAGGGGAACAAAATATTGATTGGCACTTCGGAACAATACTGAGGGTGCACTGGCAGAGGTACAGTTAAACTGTCTGCCCTCGCAGGTGGACGTAGAAGGACCCATGAAACTATTTCGAAGGAGAACAGGGGAGTTCTCCCCATTGTCCTGGGCCAACATTTTTTCCTCAATCAACGTTTTATGTTGTCGTTGCTGTATGTGGGAACTTGCTCTGCATAAATTGACAGCCAATTGGTTTCCTACATTAGAATAGTGACTTTGCTTCCAAAAGGAATTTGTTGGCTTTTAAAGTGCTCTGAGGCTTCCCGAAAGCGTGAAAGGCGTAACATAAATGCAAGTCTTTTGTTCTTTAAAATGCACAATGAGCTGAAGCATTTTCATGCCATTTTCCAAGTTGACAGGGAGGTAAACAGTTCATAGTCTCATGAGATGCTCCACAGGAGTTTGGGGCAGGAAGGTGGAGAAATTGAATCATTGGCAGTGTCTCACTGGCTGCACAAAACAGAAAGTGTTCCATTCTCCACCATCACCGGCTCTCACCTCGATGAGCATAAAATACAAAAATAGCTAGTATTGTCACTGGAGCTATTCAGAACAAAGCAAAATCTGTACTTCCGCCACATGCATCTTGTTTTGGACCCTTAATGCATCATCTTAAATTGATCCCACCACCAGTATGCAAGTACATGGCAGGATTCCCAATACTTATGTAATTACAGACACATCAACACACAGTTCACAAAACCTGTGGGCCCAAGCAGCAGGGTTATCAGTGAGGGAAAATTTAACTCAACTGATGAGGAGGGAACACAATCAGTCAGATAATTCAGCCTCAAAATAGATGCAGCATCAAAAACCCATCTGGGACATGGGTGAAATATATATGGATTTTCACCGCGCAGCATATAAGCACATTTATTTTGCAGTACCTTAATTAAGTAATAGTCACCAGTTTGGGTACTTAAATATTTGTCATATTGGCATTTTTTTAAAAATTGCACCATGAATCATCCACGTAGAAATAATTTGTACTTTAAGATTTTGCAGGACATTGGAATGTAGGAACTCGAGTGGGCCATTTGGCCCCTCAAGGCTGGGCCACCAGTTCAAAACCCTTAATATCCTTGCCTTTACTGGAGCAGTCTTTGGGATATTCTCTTATGGCCCACTTAGGAGCGTAGTGTGAAGACTGGTAGATCCTGCATCAAGTTTAAACCAATGCTCCCATTCAATCGAATAGACTCTACTGCTCTGGTTTAATCATCAACGAGGCGTCACACTAAGCCTAGCCCCTTCCAAACCTTCAGATCCAGTAATTGGTACAAGCAATGACAAGGATTAGAGGGGAAATAATGAGAAATGTCTTCACACAGACAGCTGTTTCAGATCCAGGACACAGGTTCTATTGGAAATTTTCAAAGGCAAGTGGACATATAGAACCAGAGAAAAGTTACAGCACGGAAAGAGGCAATTCAGCCCATCATGTCTGCACTGGCCAAAAAAGAATGAAAAACTAGCCACCCATTCTAATCCCACCTTCCAGCACCCTGTCCATAGCCTTTCAGGTTACGGCACTTCAGATGCAGTAGTCTAGGTACCTTTCGAACAAGTTGAGGGTTTCAGCCTCAACCATCAATTCAGGCAGCGAATTCCAGACATCCAGCACCTTCTGGGTGAAGAAATGCTTCCTCATGTCCCCTCTAATCCTGCTACCAATCACCTTAAATCTATGTCCCCTGATAATTTATATAGATTTTCCCACCTACTTCCATTATTTTTAAATGTATTTCCATCCATTGTTTTCTCTCTACCTTTTAGCCTTTTTCGATTCCTTCACCCCAACCCACCCCCACTAGGGCTATCTGTACCTTGCTTGTCTTGCTTTCTACCCTTAATTAGCACATTCCTTAGATAATATCACCACCTTCAACACCTCTTTGTCATTTTGACTCTGACATCTTTTGATTATCTCCACCTATCACTGGCCCTCTATCCAGCTCTACTTGTCCCACCCCCCTTAAACTAGCTTATATTTCACATCTATTCTATTTTTACTTAGTTCTGTTGAAGGGTCATTCGGACTCGAAACGTTAACTGTGCTCCTCTCCACAAATGCTGCCAGACCTGCTGAGTTTTTCCAGGTATTTTTGTTTTTGTTTTGGATTTCCAGCATTCGCAGTTTTTTTGCTTTTATCCCCTGATAATTGGCCCCTCAGGTAAGGGAAATAGGTCTTTCCTGTCTACCGTATCTAGGCCCCTCGTAATTTTCTACACCTCAATTAGATCACCCTTCAGTCTCCTCTGTTCTAAGGAAAACAACCCTAGCCTTTTCAATCTTTCCTCATTGCTGCAATTTTCAAGTCCTGGCAACATTCTTGTAAATTTTCTCTGTACCTTCTCCAGAGCAATGTCCTTCCTGTAATGTGGCGACCAGAACTGGCCTAACCAGCAGTTCCAGTATTACATCCCTGCTTTTGTATTCTATACCTTGTCCAATAAAGGAAAGCATTCCATATGCTTTCTTTACCACCTTATCCTGCCACATTCAGGGACCTGTGGACTATGCTGACTATCCCTGATCAACCCGTGCCTTTCTAAGTGACAGTTTATTCTGTGAATCAGAATTGTTTCCAATAATTTGCCCACCACTGAAGTCAGACTGACTGGCCTATGATTTTTCTGGTCTATCCTTCGCACCCTTTTTAAATAATGGTACACCAATTGCAGGCCTCCAATCCTCTGGGACCTCGCCTGTATCTAGTGAGGATTGAAAAATGATCCTCAGAGCATCCTCTACTTCCTTCCTTTAACAGCCTGGGATATAATCCATCCGGCCCTGGTGATTTATCCACCTTCATGAATTACAGTCCCTCCAGTACTTCCTCTCTCACTATGCTTATTGTATCTAATGTTTCACACTCATTAACTAGAATGTCTGCAGCACCCCTCTCCTTAGTGAAGGCAGAGACAAAGTTCATTAAGAACCCTGCCCACATCTTCTGCATCCACGCACAATTTACCTTGTACATCTGTGAAAGGCCCTACCCTTACCCTGGTTATCCTCTTGCTCTTAATGTACTAATAAAACATATTTAGGTTTTCTTTGATTTTACCTGTCAATATTTTTTCCACATTCTCTCTTTGCTTTCCAAATTTCCTTTTTTACTTCACCTCTGCACTTTCTATACTCCTGTAGGCTTCCTAAAGTGTTACGTTTTTTTGTGACTGTCATAAGCTTTCGTTTTCTGCTTTATCCTACCCTGTATGCTTCTGGATAACCAGGGGGCTCTAGGTTTAGCAGTACCGCCCTTTTTCTTTTTGGGGACATGTCTACACTATGCTTGTAGAATCTCGCTTTTAAATGCCTCCCACTGATTTGTCACTGATTTTCCATCAAGTAGCTGTAAACAGTCCACTTTCGCAACATCACTTCTCAGCTTTGTAAAATTTGTCTTCTCCTAATTTAGAACTTGTACTCCTATTCCATCTTTGTCCTTTTCCATAATGATACTAAATCTAACAGTATTATTGTCACTATCTCCAAAATGGTCACCTACTACTCCTTCATCTACTTGCCCTGCTTCATTTCATGAGACTAAATCTAGAACTGCACCCCCTCTCATTGGGCTTATGTACTGGCTAAAAAAGTTCTCTTGAATGCAGTTCAAGAATTTTGTGCCCTCTGTGCCTTTCAAACTGTTCATATCCCAGGTAATATTAGTGAAGTCCCCATCTATTATTGCCCTATTGTTTCTGCACTCAGAAATTTGCCTACATATTTGCTCTTGTATCTCGCTCTCACTATTGGGGGGTCTATAGTTTTTTTTATTCATTCAAGGTATGTGGGTGTTGCTGGCTAGGCCAGCATTTATTGCCCATCCCTAATTGCCCTTGAGAAGGTGGTGGTGAGCTGCCTTCTTGAACCGCTGCAGTCCATGTGGTGTAGATACACCCACAGTGCTGTTTGGGAGGGAGTTGCAGGATTTTGACCCTGCGACAGGAACGGCCGATATATTTCCAAGTTAGGATGGTGAGTGGCTTGGAGGGGAACTTCCAAGTGGTGGTGTTCCCATGTATCTGCTGCCCTTGTCCTTCTAGGTGGTAGTGGTCATCGGTGTGGGGGTTGGCGATGGCGTGGTGGTATTGTCACTGAACGAGTAATCCAGAGACCCAGGGTAATGCTCTGGGTACCCGGGCTCGAATCCCATCACAGCAGATGGTGGAATGTGAATTGAATAAAAATCTGGAATTAAAAGTCTAATGATGACCATGAAACCATTGTCGATTGTTGTAAAAAACCAATCCTGTTCGCTAATGTCCTTTAGGGAAGGAAATCTGCCATCCTTACCTGGTCCGGCTCCAGGCCCACAGCAATGCCCCTGAAATGGCCTAGCAAGCCATTCAGTTCTCAAGGGCAATTAGGGATGGGCAATAAATGCTGGCCTAGCCAGTGACACCTACATCCCATGAACGAATACAAAGAAAAGGTGCTGTCTAAAGAGCCTTGGTGAGTTTCTGCAGCACATTTTGTAGGTGGTACACATGGCTGCCACTGTGCGTCGGTGGTGGAGGGAGTGCCAATCAAGCGGGCTGCTTTGTCTTGGACGGTGTTAAGCTTCGAGTGTTGTGGGAGCTGCCATCATCCAGGCAAGTGGAGAGTTTTCATCTCACTCCTGACTTGTGCCTTGTAGGTGGTGGACAGGCTTTGGGGAGTCAGGTGGTGAGTTACTTAGCCTGCTCTTGTAGCCACAGTATTTATATGGTTAGTCCAGTTCCGTTTCTGGTCAATGGTAACCCCCCCCCCACCCAGGATGTTGATAGCAGGGGATAGTACACACCTAGCAGTATGGCTGCTCCTTTTTTATTTCTGAGCTCAACCCACCATGGTCTTGTTTGACAATTCATTTTGTGTATCATCCCTCCTCACAGCTGTAACTGTTTCCTTAACCAATAATGCTACCATCCACCATTTTTTTTTTAAAATCCCCTCTCTATCCTGCCTGAAAACTAGATCCAGGGATGTTGAATGCCATTTTTGCCCCTCTTTAAGCCAAGTTTCCATTATAGTTTGATACCACGCTGCATGTGATATCTTCTGTGCCCTCAGCTCATCAGCTTTACTTGCTATACTCTTTCCATTTACATAAAAACCTTTTTAACACTGCCAAATTCCTGTGCTGTACACTTTTCAATCTTTGCTTCTTCTGTCTTTGAGACACTAATTTTCTGTCTCCCATCCCCTGCTTGGAATTTGTCCTATCTGAAGCTGCCCTCAGGTTTCCATCCCCTGCCAATCAAGTTTAAACCCTCCCAAACGCACTAGTAAACCTCCCAGTGAGGATATTCAGATGTAAACTGATGTAAACCGTCCGGCTTGTACAGACCCCACGCCTCAGAAATCTGATGCTCTCCCTCCTACTTCAGCTTTCTAGCCGCGTATTCAATCACTGAATTCTCCTATTTCTATGCTCACTTGCACGTGGGACTGGCAGTAATCCTGAGATCATTGCTTTTGAGGTCCTGCTTTTCAAACTCCTTCCAAGCTCCCTACAATCTGCTTTCAGGACTTCATTCCCTTTCCTACCCAAGTCATTGGTACCAATGTGGACCACGACCTCTGGCTGCTCACTCTCCCGCAGAAGAATGTCCTGCAGCCGCTCCATGGCGCCCTTGACCCTGGCACCAGGGAGGCAACATACCATCCTGGAGTCACGCCTACGGCCACAGAAATGCCTGTCGGTTCCCCTAACTAACAAATCCTCTATCGCTCCTGCTCTTCCTTTCTTCTTCCTCCCCTCACTTACGGTGCAATATACTTGAAGAGGACTAATTTGCAGGGTTAATGGAAAAAGTGCTGCAGGCTCAATTGGAGAGCTTTTTCAAAGAACCGGCATGGTTGTAATGGGCCAAATGGCTTCCTTCTGTGCTGTAAGATCCTTAAAGAATTACAGATGTAAAACTGAACTAAGCTGGCTGGGTTTCATGGGCTGAATGATCAAGGCTTGCAGCCCACGTATTGTTCCTCAGTCATCTGTTCCATTCTGATCAAGCTTCCTCTGAATTGCGTCCCCTCCCACCACCTCATTCTTCGATGTCCAAATATCCCTCAATGCACACTTTTTCCTGCAGCTCTACTCAGTATGATGCTGGAATCTGGAAGCCAAGTTGAACCCATTTTTCTCCAGGATCCTAATGATGGAATTCCGTACATGTTTAGTACTTTATTTCCTGAAGTCTGTTGAAAAGAGAGATAACTTGTCGAAGCTTTTCATCTTGCACTCAACAGGGCAAAAGCAAGAATGCCAAATTTCAAAGGATCATCAGCAGCAAGCAGAGTACAGACATAATCAACTAGCCCGTGCTTGCAAAACCAACAAAACAAAACCTCTGTTACATGTAATTCCATGATTGGACAACACTTGCTTAACAATCCTGAGTCCAATAATGGTTACACAAACAACCAATTAGATAATCAATCAAACTCGTAACATGTCTCAGTAACATTTGTTCAAAGGGACATACGTTCACGCCATTCTCTGCAAACAAAAGGAATATGTTCAAGCCTTGTGCCTTTTTTTTGAATTACCAGGGGGCCTGGGGAGCCAGTAGCTCCCCATTGCTTTCTCCATGGCAACACCTCAGCCAATTAGAGTCCACCTGCCAACCAATCAGCACCCTTTTCTCTTTAAGTATAAATTGTTGTGATCATTCGAAATTTGGTAATCCTGCATTTTTCCTTCCTGATGAGTGTGAGATGAAAAGCTTCAGCAACATGCCTCTCTTTTCAGCAACATTCAAGTTCGGTACTTCGTTTCCTCTTACTTTTAAGCACAAGCTCATTGCCACCTTATCAATACTTCATAATTTTCTGTGATATCTCTTCTTTTTAAACCTTGATGGTATCCTGCACTGTGGGACTTCCACTTGACCTAGGAAACTAAGCCCGAATAAAAAAAATTGTCATTTTTTTTCCCCCAACGCACCAAACACCCAAACCTCCCTAAGTGCCACCAAAATCAGAGCTGGGTTTCTCTTATTTGGCGCACCTACAACAAGGGATAGCCAATGAACTCCATTCATTTATGGCTAAACTCACTGGAGCCACATAGGTGACACAACAGCCAGCGACTCAAGGAAATTAGTTGCTACCACAAAAGCAGAGATTAAAATAAACATACAGGCAAAGGGCGAAGACAAAAATAAAATAAATTTCTCCTTAAACTCCTCTCACTTCCTCCAAACAAAAGGTGCGGCTATGGGTACCCGACTGCGCCCCAGCTATGCCTGTCTCTTTATGGAGTATGTGGAACATTCCTTGTTCCAGTCCTCCTCCAGCCCCCTCCCACAACTCTTTCTCCGATGATTACTTCGGTGCTGCTTCATGCTCTCATCTGGACCTGGAAAAATTTATTAATTTTGTTTCCAATTTCCAACCCTCCATCATTTTCACATGGTCCATCTCTGACACTTCCCTTCCTTGACCTCTGTGTCTCAATTTCTGGTGATAGACTGTCCACCAATATCCATTACAAGCCTACCGACTCCCACAGCTACCTCGACTACAGCTCCTCACACCCTGCTTCCTGTAAGGACTCCATCCCATTCTCTCAGTTCCTTCGCCTCCGTCGCATCTGTTCTGATGATGCCACTTTCAAAAACAGTTCCTCTGACATGTCTTCCTTCTTCCTTAACCGAGGTTTTCCACCCACAGTGGTTGACAGGGCCCTCAACCGTGTCCGGCCCATCTCCCGTGCATCCGCCCTCACACCTTCCTCTTCCTCCCAGAAACATGATAGGGTCCCCCTTGCCCTCACTTATCACCCCACCAGCCTCCGCATTCAAAGGATCATCCTCCGCCATTTCCGCCAACTCCAGCATGATGCCACCACCAAACACATCTTCCCTTCACCCCACCCGGAGGCATTCCGCAGGGATCGTTCCCTCCGAGACATCCTGGTCCACTCCTCCATCACCCCCTACACCTCAACCCCCTCCCAAGGCACCTTCCCATGCAACCGCACAAGGTGCAACACCTGCCCCTTTACTTCCCCTCTCCTCACCGTCCAAGGGCACAAATACTCCTTTCAAGTGAAGCAGCATTTCACTTGCGCTTCCCTCAATTTAGTCTACTGCATTCGTTGCTCCCAATGCGGTTTCCTCTACACTGGAGAGACCAAACGCAGACTGGGTGACCGCTTTGCAGAACACCTTCGGTCTGTCCGCAGGCATGGCCCAGACCTCCCTGTCGCTTGCCATTTCAACACTCCACCCTGCTCTCATGCCCACATGTCCGTCCTTGGCCTGCTGCATTGTTCCAGTGAAGCTCATCGCAAACTGGAGGAACAGCACCTCATCTTCCGACTAGGCACTTTACAGCCTTCCGGACTGAATATTGAGTTCAACAATTTTAGATCATGAACTCTCTCCTCCTTCCCCACCCCTTTCCGATCCCCCCCCTTTTTTCCCCAATAATTTATATAGATTTTTCTTTTCCTACCTATTTCCATTATTTTTAAATGTATTTCCATCCATTGTTTTATCTCTACCTTTTTCGATTCCTTCACCCCACTAGGGCTATCTGTACCTTGCTTGTCCTGCTTTCTACCCTTAATTAGCACATTCCTTAGATAATATCACCACCTTCAACACCTTTGTCCTTTTTCTGTGACATCTTTTGGTTATCTCCACCCATCACTGGCCCTCTATCCAGCTCTACTTGTCCCACCCACCCCCCTTAAACCAGCTTATACTTCACCTCTCTTCTATTTTTACTTAGTTCTGTTGAAGGGTCATTCGGACTCGAAACGTTAACTGTGTTCCTCTCTGCAGATGCTGCCAGACCCGCTGAGTTTTTCCAGGTATTTTTGTTTTTGTTTTGGATTTCCAGCATCCGCAGTTTTTTGCTTTTATATTAAAATCAATAGATGTTCGGACACATGATTAATAACCCCTCCTTCTTAAATATATAAAGCAGAAAATCTCCCATTGGCTTAACATTAGGTTGGACACGCAATGCAACTTGCTTGGATCCAGAGATTTGGGCTATGCATGGCAGCAACAGGGCTGCATTTATTGCCCATCCTCATTTGATAGCTGACACCAGGAGGCATTTCAAATCATGCCAAACCTGCACGGAAGTCAGGCCGAGTGCGGGCAACAAGTTCCTTTCTCTGAAGGGCACTGGAGAACCAGATGGCTTTTTACTGACAATCCAGCAACTTTAAATTGTTAATTTTCACTAATGCTAGCCCACAAAGCTCAATTCTCTTTTTTTGGCTCCAGGAATTTAGAAGAAACTTACATCAAAACTAGGCCTTCTGCGAAAATGGAACTATCTAACAGAATAATTGGGGATCATTCTCATTTCCATTCCTGTAGGGAGGATATCAGCTAACTGGGTGTGATAACAGGACACTTAGAAAATATCAACAGGGTTAGATAAAGTCAACATGAATTTATGAAAGCGAAATCATGTTTGACAAACCTACTGGAGTTTTTTGAGGAAATAACTAGGAGGGTAAATAAGGGAGAACCAGAAGATGTGATGTATTTGGATTTTCAAAAAGTTTTTGATAAAGTCCCACATAAAAGTTAGTGTGCAAAATTAAAGCACATGGGATTGGGGGTAATATATTGGCATGGATTGAGAATTGGTTGACAGATGGAGGCAGAGTCAGAATAAACGGGTCTGTTTCAGAGCGGCAGGCAGTGACTAAGGGGTACCACAGAGATCGACGCTTGGGCCCCAGCCATTCACAATATATATCAATAATTTGGATGAGGGAACCAAAAGTAATATTTCCAAGTTTGCTGACGACACGAAACTTGGTAGGAATGAGGGGTGAGGAGGATGTTAATGGACTTCAAGGCGATTTAGACAAGTTGAATGATTGGGCAAATACATGGCAGATTCAGTATAACATGGATAAGTGTGAAGTTATCCACTTCGGTAGGAATAACAGGATGGCAGAATATTATTTAAATGATGATAGATTGGAAAATGTTGATGTACAAAGGGACCTGGGTGTTCTTGTCCACCAGTGAGCATGCAGGTGCAGCAAGCAGATAGGAAGGCAAATGGTATGTTGGCCTTCATTGCAAGAGGACTTGAGTAGAGGAGCAAGGATATCTTACTGCAGCTGTACAGGCCCTTGGAGACCACGCCTGGAGTATTGTGTGCAGTTTTGGTCTCCTCACCTCAGAAAGGATGTATTCGCCCGAGAGGGAGTGCAGCAAAAGTGATTCCTGGGATAGCAGAATTGCTGTATGAGGAGAGATTGGGCCAGCTAGGCCTATATTCACTGAAGTTCAGAAGAATGAGAGGGGATCTCATTGAAACATATAAATTTCTGACAGGGTTGGGCAGACAGATGCAGGGGTGATGTTTCCTCTTGCAGGGGGATCTAGAACAAGGGATCAGTCACAGGATATGGGGTAGGCCATTTAGGACTGAGATTAGGAGAAACTTCTTCACTCAGAGGGTGGTGAACGTGTAGAATTCTCTACCACAGAAGGCTGCGGAGGCCAAGTCATTGAATATATTTAAGGAGGAAATAGATTTCTAGACTCTTAAGGCACCAAGAGGTATGGGTAGAGAGAGGGCATGGCATTAAATAAGAGGATCAGCCACCATCATATTGAATGGCAGAGCTCTGGCAGGGTCGGCAGCGCCAATAGTGCCCTCTTTGATTTATTCCCTGGGAGTTCAGGTCACCCTGCCTTCCCGTAAAGTGGTGACCAGGGCTGTGGGTGTCCAGTTGTGGCCCAACTAGTGTTTTATACATTTTTTTTGAGAGAGAGAGAGAGAAGGTGCTGGAAATGCTCAGCAGGTCTGGCAGATTCTGTGGAGAGAAAGAAACAAAGTGAACATGTCAAGTGTGTGACCTTACATGAGGATTGGCTTAATCCTGCTCCACTCCTCACTCTCTAACTGATATTTTATACAGTCCCAACACGAGCTCTCTGCTCTTCTACTCCAGACAAAGGTTAATCAGGGGAATTATCCCTTTGGCCTCGAAACCTCCTCCTCCTCCTCATCTCTCCCTCTGCCTGCGGCCTAGAGCTCGGGCCTCGGGCCTGCAGCGTCGCACTCACCCTGGATCCCCGCGCTCCTGCTCCGAGCTCACGGTGTTCACCAAACCCCACACCCGGGGAGGAAGGGGCTGCTCCCTGAGGACGGAGGACAGCGACAGGGAGGAGCACTGATCCCGGCGGTGCCCCCTTCTTCTCCGACTCCGATCTGTGTCCCGGTAACTCCACCGCGCCTGCGCAACCCCGCCAGGACCCCCCCCTTAACCCCTCCCCCTCCCCCACCGGCTGCCATGGAAACCGGAGCTGCCCCGCTCGCTGCCTGTTCATACTCACAGTCTGTCCACAGTCATTGTGTACACACAGTTTGTTCACACTGATTGTTTGTTCACACTCACTGTCTGTCCACACACATTATCCACACTCACTCTGTTCACACTGATTGTTCACACTCACAGTCTGTCCACAGTCATTGTGTACACACAGTCTGTTCACACTGATTGTCTGTTCACACTCTGTCTGTCCACACACATTGTCCACACTCACTCTGTTCACACTGATTGTTCACACTCACTGCCTGTCCGCACTCATTGTCCAAACTCACAGTCTGTTCACTCTCATTGTCTGTTCACACTCATTATCCACACTCACTCTGTCCACACTGATTGTCTGTCCACACTCAGTCTGTTCACGCTCATTGTCTGTTCACACTCACTGTCTGTCCACACTCATTATCCACACTCACTCTGTTCACACTGATTGTCTGTCCACACTCATTGTCCATACTCAGTCTGTTCACTCTCATTGTGCACTCAGTCTGTCCACACTCATTATCCACACTCACTCTGTCCACACTCATTGTCTGTCCACACTCATTATGTCCACACTCACAGTCTGTACACTTTCAGTGTGCACACTCAGTCTGTTCACTCTCATTGTGCACACTCACTCTCTGTCCACACTCATTGTCTGTCCACACTTATTGTCCACACTCACACTCATTATCCACACTCATTGTGTCCACACTCACAGTCTGTACACTTTCAGTGTGCACACTCAGTCTGTCCACACACACTGTCTGTCCACACTTATTGTCCACACTCACACTCATTATCCACACTCAGTCTGTCCACACTAATTGTCTGTCCACACTCACAGTCTGTCCACATTCATTGTGCACATTCAAAGTCTGTTCACATTTATTGTGCACACTCACAGTCTGTTCACCTCTCATTGTGCACGCTCTATCTGTCCACACTTAGAGTCTGTTCACACTTATTGTCCACACTGTCTGTTCACGTGTATTGTGCACACTCACTGTCTGTTCACACTCATTGTTCAGGCATAGTGAGCATGAACAGTTTGTGAACAAAAAGATAGTGAGTGAGTGTGAACAGACAATGAATGAGTGAGTTTGAACAGTGTGAGTGGGGATAGTGTGAGTGTGCACAGACAATGAGTGAGTGGATAGTGAGCGTGAACAGAGTATTCTCAGTCTGTTCACACCCACTCATTGTCTGTATGTTCACACTCACTTTCCACACTCACTCTGTTCAAGCTCACTCGCTATCCACCCTCACTCTGTTCAAACTCACACTCACTGTTCATGCTCACTGCCTGTGTGTTCAAACACACTGTTCACATTCGCTGTCTGTTCAGACTCAATGTCTGTCTGTGCACACTCACTGTCTGTTCCCACTCACTCATTGTCCACGCTCACTGTGTTCAAACTCACTCTGTTCACACTCAGTCTGTTCACACTCACTCACTGTCCACACTCACTCATTGTCCGTTCACACTCACTGTCTGTCTGTTCAAACTCAATGTTCAGACTCACTGTCTTATCTGTTCACGCTCACTCACTGTCTGTTCACACTCACTTCTGTTCAAACTCACTGATCACACTCACTGCACGGAATTTTCCCATCCTGCCAGCAGTGGGTTTTGTGGTGGGCAGGAGTGGAGAATCTAGTGGGAGCCAAAAATCCGAAGTCGCACTGGCATGAAAACAGTTTGAAATTCTCCGTGTGGCAGGTTAATGATGGGTTGGGTATCCTGCTTACTCGTGGCATGAACGCCGTTTGCATTCATTATCATCTCATGAATGCTCGTTAAAGATGCTGCTCGCTGGAGCTGTTCCGGTGGGACGGGCTTCACTTGAACCGTGCTGTGATCAGCGTCCTAGCAAACCAAATAACTAGGGCTGTAGAGAGGACTTTAAACTAAATAGATGGTGGGAGGGTTCTGGAGAGGGGGTACACAAGCTTACAAAGCAAAAGGATATGGCAGCATTGCAGTGCAGCTATTTAGGTAATAATACCTGAAGTGTGACAAGAAGGGACAGTGTACAAACATAAAAAACAGCAGCAAATAGGGTCAAAGGGGGGAAAAGTGGTAAAAAGGCAAAATTAATGGCTCTTTACTTAAATGCATGTAGTATTCGAAACAAAATAAGTGAATTAATGGTATAAATAGAGGTTAATGGGTATAATCTTATAGCCATTATGGAGACATGGTTACAAGGAGATCAAAGCCGGGAACTAAATATTCAGGGGTATGTGACTTTTCAAAAGGGCAGCAGGAAGGAAAGGAAGGTGGGGTAGCTTTGTTAGTACGAGATGGAATAAGTACGATAGCAAGAAATGATCTTTGTTCGGAAGATGTAGAATCCATATGGGTGGAGGTAAGAAATAACAAGGGGCGAAGACACTGGTGCAGTATTCTACAGGCCCCCTAACGGTAGCTATACTGCAGGACAGAGAATAAATCAAGAGACAATGAGGACATGTAACAAATGCAGTACATTAATCATGGGTGACTTTAATCTTCTTGTAGATTGGGGAAATCACATTGGCAGAGATAGCCACAAGCAACAATTCATAGAGTGTATTTGGGACAGTTTCCTAGAACAATATGTTGTGGATCTAATCAGGAATCAGGCTATTTTGGATCGGGTAATGCGTATTGAGGCAGGTTTAATAAATGATTTCAGAGTAAAAGATACCCTAGGAAACAGTGACCATAACATGGTAGAATTTAGCATTCAGTTTGAGAGTGAGAAACTTGGGTTGGAAACAACTGTGCTAAACTTAAATAAGGGTAATTACAAAGGAATGAGGGCAGAGTTGGCTTGAGTGGACTGTGAAAGGAGTTAGCAGAAAAAACGGTTAATTAACAATGGCAGATGTTTAAGAAAATAGTTCATGACTCGCAACAAAGATATATCCAGTGTGGAAGAAGGATTATAGGAAGGGGATAAACCAACCATGGTTAACCAAGGAAGTTAAGGGTAGTATCAAATTAAAAGAAAAAACATACATGTGGCAAAGATTAGTGCTAAACCAGAGCATTGGGGAAGTTTTAAAAACCAACAAAAGATGACCATTAAGTTTCAAGGGAGTAAGGCAAGGCTGGATAGCCTCTACTTTAATGACAGGAGTATTACAGGTAAAACGGATGAGTTATGGGTGAGGATTGACACGTGAAATTGTGATATAGTAGCTATCACTGAGACATGGTTGAGGGAGGGGCAGGATTGGCAGCTCAACATTCCGGGATATAGAATCTTCAGGCGAGACAGGGGAGGGGTAAAAGAGGAGGAGGGATTGCATTATTAGTTAAGGAGTCAGTTACTGCAGTAAGGAGAGATGATATCTTGGAGGGGGCATCGAAATAAGATTTGTGGGTAGAGCTTAGGAATAAAAAAGGGGCAGCCACATTGTTAGGTGTTTATTATAGACCCTCAGATAGTCAGCGGGAAATGGAGAAGCAAAAATGTGCACAATTTGTAGAGGTGTGTAAAAACAATAACAATAGGGTAATTATATTAGGTGATTTCAACTTTCCCAACAGTAACTGGGATAGACATAGTGTTAAGGGCTTGGATGGAGTGGATTTCTTGAAATGTGTACAGGAGAACTTTTTAGGTCAATATGTAGAGGGTCCGACAAGGGACGGCGCAGTGCTGGACCTAATTCTGAGGAATGAAGCCGGACAGGTGTCTGAGGTGGTGGTGGAGGAGCATTTTAGCGATAGCGACCACAACATGGTACAGTTTAAGCTTGTTATGGACAAAGAAATAGACAAGTTGCAAAAAAATGTTTTCGATTGGGGGAGAGTGGATTTTCGTAAAATAAGGCAGGATCTGGCCAAAGTAGACCGGGAACAGCAACTTTTGAGGAAATCTACAGAGGAGCAGTGGGGGGGGCATTCAAAAAGGAAATGGGGAGGGTACAGGCTCAACATGTTCCCGCTAGGGTGATAGGAAGGAGTAACAAGCCCAGAGAACCATGGATGACCAGAGACATTCAGGTTACGATGAGAAGGAAAAAAGAGGCTTTTAGCAGGTACAAGGGAAGCAAATCAGCAGAGGCATTAGTGGAGTACAGAAAGTGCAGGGTGGAGCTTAAGAAAGCAATTAGGAGAGCAAAGAGGGGATGTGAGAAAGCTCTGGCTGGTAAAAGTAGGGAAAATCCCAAGATATTCTATAAGTATTTCAATTCGAAGAGGATAACCAGGGAAAGAGTAGGGCCCAAAAGGGACCAAGGGGGGCAATCTATGGGTGGAGCCAGAGGACATCGCTAAAGTGTTGAATGAATACTTCACATCCGTCTTCACCCAAGAGAATGAGGATGAAGGTATCAGACTCGGGGAGAGAGACTGTGAGGTTCTTCAGCAAATTGATATAGGGAGTGACAAGGTATTGGAGGCGTTGGCAGGCTTAACAGTGGACAAATCTCCAGGTCCGGGAGATTTGTGTCCCAGACTGCTGAGGGAGGCAAGGGAGGAGATCGCAGGGGCTCTGACCCAAATTTTTAATTGCTCTCTGGCCATGGGAGAGGTGCCAGAGGACTGGAGAACAGCTGATGTGTTTCCGCTATTTAAGAAGGGTTGTAGAGATAAGCCAGGGAACTACAGGCCAGTGAGTCTCACGTCAGTGGTAGGGAAACTATTGGAGAAAATTCTGAAGGAGAGAATCTATCTCCACTTGGAGAGGCAAGGTTTGATCAGGGATAGTCAGCATGGCATTGTCAGAGGGAGGTCATGCCTAACAAATTTGATTGAATTTTTTGAGGAGGTGACCAGGTGTGTAGATGAGGGTAGTGTAGTTGATGTAGTTTATATGGATTTCACCAAGACCTTGACAAGGTCCCACATGGGAGACTTATAAAGAAGGCAAATACACTTGGGCTACAGGGTAATTTGATAAGGTGGATTCAAAATTGGCTTAGTTGTAGGAGACAGAGGGTGATGACAGAAGGATACTTTAGTGACTGGAAGCCAGTGTCCAGTGGCATTCCACAGGGATCTGTGCTGGGTCCCCTATTATTTGTCATTTATATTAACGACATAGATGACTGTGTGGGGAGGTAGGATTAGTAAGTTTGCGGATGACACAAAGATTGGCCGGGTGGTTAACAGTGAGGTTGAGTGTCTTGGGCTACAGGAAGATATAGACAGGATGTTCAAATGGGCAGATAAGTGGCAGATGGAATTTAACCCTGAAAAGTGTGAGCTGATACACTTTGGAAGGAGTAATTTGACAAGGAAGTATTCAATGAACGGCATGACACTAGGAAGTTCTGAGGAACAAAGGGACCTTGGCTTGTGTGTCCATAGATCTCTGAAGGCAGAGGGGCATGTTAGTGGGGTGGTGAAAAAGGCATATGGGACACTTGCCTTTATCAATCGAGGCATAGATTACAAAAGTAGGGAGGTCATGTTGGAGTTGTACAGAACTTTGGTGAGGCCACAGCTGGAGTATTGTGTGCAGTTCTGGTCGCCACATTAGAGGAAGGATGTGATTGCACTGGATGGGGTGCACAGGAGATTCACCAGGATGTTGCCTGGGATGAAACGTTTAAGTTATGAATAGAGGTTGGATAGACTTGGGTTGTTTTTGTTGGAGCAGAGAAGACTGAGGGGTGACCTGATCAAGATGTACAAGGTTATGAGGGGCATGGACAGGTTGGATAGGGAACAGCCATTCCCCTTAGTTGAAGGGTCAGTCAGAAGGGGACATAAGTGAAAGGTGAGGGGCAGGAGGTTTAGGGGGGATGTGAAGAAAAACTTTTTTACCCAGAGGGTGGTGACGGTCTGGAATGTGCTGCCTGGGAGGGTGGTGGAGGTGGGTTACCTCACATCCTTCAAAAAGTACCTGGATGCGCACTTGGCACATCATAACATTCAAGGTTATGGGCCAAGTGCTGGTAAATGGGATTAGGTAGGTAAGTCAGGTGTCTCTCACATGTCGGTGCAGACTCGATGGGCCGAAGGGCCTCTTCTGCACTGTGTGATTCTGTGACCAAAAAATAATAAAGATGTTGAAAATAAACTTTGGGGGTAAACTCACAAGTAATATTAAAACAGATAGTAAGAGCTTCTTTAAATATATAAAAAGGAAAAGAGAGGCCAAAGTGAACATAGGCCCCTTAGATAATGCGGCTGGGGAAGTAATAATGGGGAAACAGGAAGTGGCAGAAGTGTTGAATGAATACTTTGCATTAGTCTTCACTAATAGCATCCCAAAAATACTAAATAATCAAGGGGCAAAAGCCGGGGTCGGGGGGAGGGAAATAAATACAATAACTATCACTAGGGAAAAAGTACCAGGGAAACTAATGGGGCTAAAGGCTGATAAGTCCCCTGGACCTGATGGATTGCATCCTAGGATATTAGAGAAAGTAGCTGCAGAGATAGTGGATGCACTGGTAGTAATCTTCCAAGAATCCTTATATTCTGGAAAAGTCCCAAAGGATTGGAAAACTGCCAATGTAACACCCTTATTCAAAAAGGGAGGGAGACAAAAAACAGGTAACTATAGGCCAGCTTAACATCCGTCATTGGAAAAATGTTAGCGTCTATTATAAAGCATGTAATTGCAGAGCATTTAGAAATACATAATATAATCAAGCAGAGTCAGCATGG
This sequence comes from Cetorhinus maximus, assembly GCF_964194155.1. NCBI lineage: Eukaryota > Metazoa > Chordata > Chondrichthyes > Lamniformes > Cetorhinidae > Cetorhinus > Cetorhinus maximus. The sequence goes on along the minus strand of NC_135899.1, from coordinate 12,357,417 downwards.
TTTCATGAAGGGGAAGTCGTGCCTGACAAATTTATTAGAATTCTTTGAGGAGGTAACAAGCAGAATAGACAAAGGGGAACCAGTAGATGTAATATATTTGGATTTCCAAAAGAAGTTTGATAAGGTACCGCACATAAAGCTACTTAATAAGACAAGAGCCCATGGTCTTGGGGTAGCATATTAGCATGGATAGAGGATTGGCTAACTAATAGAAAACAGAGAGTTGGGATAGGGGCAGCATTTTCAGGATGACAACCTGTAACTAGTGGAGTGCCACAGGGATCAGTGCTGGGGCCAGAATTATTTACAATATATATTAATGACTTGGATGAGGGAAGTGAATTTACTATCGCCAAGTTTGCAGATGACACAAAAATAGATGGGATGGCAAGTGGTGGGGATGACACAAAGAGTCTACAGAGGGATATAGACAGGTTAAGTGAGTGGACAAAAACTTGGCAGACAGAATATAATGTGGGAAAATGTGAGGTTATGCACTTTAGCAGGAGGAATAGAGGAGCTGAATATTATATAAATAGAGAAAGACTGGAGAAAGTTGCAGCACAGAGGGATTTGGGGGTCCTCATGGATGAATCACAAAAAGCTAGCATACAAGTTCAGCAGGTAATAGGGAAGGCAAATGGAATGCTGGCCTTTATTTCAAAGGGAATGGAGTATAAAAATAGGGAAGTCTTTCTAAAACTATACAAGGTACTAGTCAGATCACACCTCGAATATTGTGCACAGTTTTGGTCCCCTTAACTAAGGAAAGATATACTGGCATTGGAGGCAGTCCAGAGAAGGTTCATTAGGTTGATCCCGGGTATGGAGGGATTTTCTTATGAAGAGAGGTTGAGTAGGTTGGGCCTGTACTCATTGGAGCTTAGAAGAATGAGAGGCAACCTGAACAAAAGTTCTTAGGGGGCTTGATAGGGTAGATGCTGAGAGGTTGTTTCCCCTTGTGGGACAGTCTAGGACCAGAGGGCATGATCTCAGAGTAAGGGGGTGCCCATTTAAGACAGAGATGAGGAGGAATTTCTTCTCTCAGAGGGTAGTGAATCTGTGGAATTCTTTACCGCAGAGGGCTGTAGAGGCTGGGTCGTTAAGTATATTCAAGGCTGAGGTAGACAGATTTTTAATCAGTAAAGGAATCAAGGGTTATGGGGAAAAGACAGGAAAGTGGAGTTGAGGATCATCAGATCAGCCACGATCTCATTGAATAGCGGAGCAGACTCGATGGACCGAGTAGTCTACTTCTGCTTCCTACGTCTTATGGTCTTATGGAATCATGTGCTGCCTTCCAATCTTGTATCATGCCACCGGAAAATGACACCGGTCTAAATCATATTTGAAAAAGAGCGGTGTGCAGCGGTTGGACCTCATTGCACTCGTAATTTCAAGGTGAGTTTCAACATTCATAGCCTACCTGCCACAGAGCTGCACCGGTCTCATTGCAATGCCAGTGGAATGCCACACTGCTGAGGTGTTAGCGTTGTGCTGCTCCCGCTGGCTGCCTCCGTAGTCCAGAAGGGCACCACTGAGCAGCGGTACGCAGGCAGGGCTGAACATGAGGCCTGCCTTTTGACCGGGGTGGGAGGGGGAAGGGACAGGAAGGCATCGCAAGGGGTTGATGGGGGAAGGGGGAACACACGATGGGGGGAGGAGGGGGCGGCAAAGCGGAAGAAGGCATTGCAAGGGGTTGGGGGTGAACACATGGGGGGGCAAAGGGGCAACAAAACATTTCAAAGGGTTGGGGGGGAAACGCACGGGGCAGGAAGGCTTTGCAAGGGGTTGAGGGAGGAGGGGGAACGATGGAAGGCAGAGGGGAGACCAAGAGGTGGGCAGCTGGAGCCTGACAAGGGAAACTGAAACGCTGACAAACAAGGGGGTGGATGGGATACCACATGTATGATTGGGAGAGGATGCGCGCAGACTCCGGAATGGGAATGGAGGGGGTGGGGGAAAGGAGGTAGTGTAGTGCTCAGTCATGAGATGAAATGGGGAACTAATTGAAACTCAAAGTCCTTTGATTGGGGGCCAGCAAGTCGGAGGGAGAGAGTAGAGACACACCTTGGGCTCACATTCAGGAGTGAGAGGAAGGTCTGCATGAGTTTGAATTAGGGGGAAGGTTGGGTGGGGTTGCAGAAAATAACCAAAGTAACCCTGCACCATTTTTCACCATAATTTTGCCCCTTTAATGATGGATATTGACCTGATTTGCATCATGTGCATGACAAGGTTTTGCTAAATGATTGCCAAACAAGAGTAACTTTCCCAAAGGCAAGGACACATTGTCTTTTCAAAAGAACAACTTGTAAAGAATGAATCCTGTGGTTCTGGTATGAAGGATACAAAATCGAAAACAGGAAATGGGAAGCTTTTCCCCATAGATCTTTCCTGACTGAGGAACATTATTTTCCCCTGATTGCTCCTCCCCAGCTCAGCTCAAGGTTCAACCTTATTGGGAAATGCGGTTAATAATTGCCCTGTAATATAATACCCAGCATCAAGTGTCCAGTACCCTCGGAGTCCACTCGGATCTGTGACGGTTGTAAATTTGGGAATCAGTCGGCACAATTTATTTTGGAAAGTGCTGTTTTTTTGTATAGTCATGTTCCGGGAACTGTGGGAAAAGTTACTCTATCTCATCATGCTCTTTTGGCAATGTAAATATGATGACAAGATGGATGCTGGAAGCCTCAACAAGACCCAGGTAAAAATAAACAAGGCCAGGGGGACAGGCCACTTTTTTCAAACTACGCACCGGTGGCTAGGACAGGTAAAAATTGAACGTGGAATCAAGCCAGGCAAGGTGCTGAGGTTGGATTCCTGGCCTGTTCTGATGGCAGTCAGGGCTGACCTAAAGCATGCTTCTGTGCTAGGGGAAAGGACAGAGAATTCAGTTTTTGATTTCTAGCTGGTAGATTACTACCCTGCTGGAAATGTGTGTGTGTGTGAGACAGAGTGAGTGTATCTGAATGTGTTTGTGGGATGCCCTATGCAGTAGCCGTGCAGTCACCATCTAGGCCCAGAAGTGAAGGACAGAGCGAAGATACCAAGAAAGGAGGCCGGTATCACATAGCAGTACAAGTCTGAGCAGGCCAGGAGTGGAGAGAAGATAATTGTGGTAGGAGGGCGTGGGGTGGGGGGTGGGGGTGGGGTGGTAGGATTGAAAATAAAATGGCCAAAAGTCTAATGGAGAGAGTGAAAGAGAAGGAAGACATGAAAAAATCCATTCAGTGAACTGATGGCAGCTATGGGCAAGGTGGGGCAGGGAGGAAAACAGTTTGCAGAGTGGAAGGGAGTGAAATGAACATCTTACTGCCTAGCGCAAAATAAGTCATCATGTCAACGTTACCACAGCTTAAACAGATAATGGGGTAGATCTTAGCTTTTCACAATGGTGCAAGATGGACAATAGCAAGGCAGTAACCCTGTTTTTTTGTCTCTTCCCATCTGAGTTCAATGGAAGCAAGAATGGGGAGAGATGTAAAACAAGCAGCCAACTCAACCCACTGTCACCAAAGGTCAACATCTCCCCCACTTTGTCATTTACAAAAGTATTTTGCAAACTTCTGTTGCATCAGCACTGGAAGGATTGTGTGTTGTCTGTGCCGAGCACTGTGATGATATGTGCTAAGGTGCTTTTATTAGATTGCACTGCATAGTTAGGAACTGTCATGGAAAAGTGTATTTTTCCATGAAATTCATTGCCTGTTGCACAGGACACACTGACACTATCAAGATGGTTCCTTTGCCCGGTGCTGCCTGATAACAGTTAACTCTACTGGGTTGGGGTCAAACCAGGAGTGTCTGAGAGTTTTGCAACTGGCCAGCACAGCAATGACAACTTACATTCATATAGCGCCTTTAACATCATAAAATGGCCCAAGGTGCCTCACAGGAACAATTATCAAACAAAATTTGACACTGAGCCACACAAAGAGATATTAAGGCAGGGTTCAAAGAGGTAGGCTTTAAGGAACATCTTAAAGGAGGGAGATAGAGAGGTGGAGAGATTTAGGGAGGGAATTCCAGAGCTTAGGGCCCAGGCAGCTGAAGGCATGGTCACCAATAGTGGAGCGATGGAAATCGGAGGATTGGAGGTGTACTGAGATCTGTAGGAGTGCGGGAGGTTACAGAGGCAAGGAATGGCTCATTTACCCACTAACAACAACATATTTTATATAGTGGCCTTCTCATTCTCAGGATGACCCAGTGTGCTTTACAGCCAATGGAGTACTTTTGTTTTGAAGGTCACTGTTGTATTGCAACAGATAATTTGCACACAGCAAGCGTCCAAAAACAGCAACATGATAAAAAGACCAGGTGATGTGTTTTTAATGATATTGGTTGAAGGATAAATATTGACCATCTTACGTCAGAAAAGAAGCAGACCATTCAGCCCATCAAGCATGTTCTGCCATTCAGTTAGGTCATGGCTGATCTGTGCCGCTAAAGGAGCCCACTAGTTTGCTTTTTCCTTTTAGTTGTCATTTATTTATGCTACTCTCACCTCTGAATCAGAGTCCCACTCTAGAGGTTTGAGCAATTCTGACACTCCAGTGCAGTACTGAGAAAGTACTGCGCTGTCAGAGGTACTATCTTTTGGAGGAGACTTTAAACCGAGGCCCAGTCTGCCCTCTCAGGTGGATGTAAATGATCCCACGGCATGACTTTGAAGAAAAGCAGGTGAGTTTTTCCTTCTGTTCGGACCAATATCTATCCCACAATCAACATCACAAAATCAGATTATCTGGTAATTATCACACCGCTGTTTGCGGGAGTTTAGCTTGCTGGGTGCAAATTGGCTCCTGTATTTTCTACATTACAGCAGTGACTACACTGCAAACAGTTCTTCACTGACTATGCTGCTCTCTGGAATGTCCTGAGGTTGTGAGAGGAGATATATAAATGTAAGGTCTCCTTTTCTTGTTTCAAGGGCCAGGGGAAGTGCATTCCCTTCTTTAGGTAATTTATTATGCAGTCCTTGGGATGGAGAACTGGGAATCTATCTAATTTTATCACCCAGCACTGACTTTCCCATTACCAAATTGGAAATGCAGTGAGTTACTGGTGTAGACAATGATAGAGCAGACTGACCTTCCAAAGTCTTCAGCAGCGTGGCATAACCTCTGGTTCTAAGCCACTGAGGAACCGAATAAGTTACTAATTAAAAAAGGGGAAGCTGCCAATGGCAGCTGAAAGCATGCTCTTTAAAAATAATGTCACAGCAGGTTTGTCAAATCGACCTTGGATAATTGAGAGGTCAGGCCTTCAAGTGGTTAAATATTGACTATGATGCGTCTGGTACCAAAGTCACACTATTGGCTATCTTTTGATGGCACGTTGATATACTGCATTGGCCAGCCACCCACACACATGCCCACACACACACACACACACACACACAGTGCATTGAGCTATGTATACCTTAGAGTGAGTTACAGACTGGATTCTAATTGAGGGGTTCAGATGGTTTATCTTTAGAATAATGGTTACCTGGGAGTGAGTTACAGACTGGAATCTTATCGCGGGGTTCAGATGATTCATATTTAGAATAATGGATACCTGGGAGTGAGTTACAGACAGGAATCTAATTGAGGGGTTCAGATGGTTTATCTTTAGAATAATGGTTACCTGGGTGTAAGTTACAGACTGGAATCTAATCGAGGAGTTCAGATGATTCACATTTAGAATAATGGATACCTGGGAGTGAGTTACAGACTGGAATCTAATCGAGGGGTTCAGATGGTTTATATATAGAATAATGGATACCTGGGAGTGAGTTACAGACTGGAATCTAATCGAGGAGTTCAGATGATTCACATTTAGAATAATGGATATAGAATCATTGAATGATACAAAAGGGGCCATTCAGCCTATCGTGCCTGAGCAAGCTCTTCGAAAGATCGATCCCTCTAGCCCCACCCACCTGAATTTTTCTTATAGACCTGCCAATTTCTCCTTTTCAAGTATTTATCCAATTTCCCTTTGAAAGTTATTGAATCTACTTCCACTACCTTTTAAATGGTGTGCATTCTACATCATAAAAAATGACTGCATGAAATAACTTCTCCTCATTTAGCCTCTGTTTTTCTCCAATTGCCAAAAATCTGTGTCCTCTATTAACCGAACCTTCAGCTGCTTGAAACAGTTTCTTCTTATTTACTGTATGAAAACCCTTTATGATTTTGAGCATCTCAGATAGATCTCTTCAGGTAACATTCTCTACTCTAAAAACAATCCCAACTTTTCCATTCTCTCCACATAACAGATGTCCTTCATCCTTGGTACCATTCTGGTAAATCTCTTCTCAACCCTCTCCAATACTTTCACATCCTTCCTAAAGTGTGGTGCCCAGGATTGGACACAATACTCCATGTGAAGATATGAATTAGGAGCAGGAGTAGGCCACTCAGCCCCTCGAGCCTGTTCCACCATTCAATAAGATCATGGCTGATCTAATTTTAACCTCAACTCCGCATTCCCGTCTACCCCCAATAGCCTTTCACCCCTTGCTTATCAAGAATCTATCTACCTCTGCCTTAAAAATATTTAAAGACTCTGCCTCAACCACCCTTTGAGGAAAAGAAATCCATATCTCACAATCCACTGCGAGAAAGAATTTCTCCTCATCTCTGTCTTAAATGGGTGACCCCTTATTTTTAAACAGTGGCCCCTAGTTCTAGATTCTCTCACAAGAGAAAACATCCTTTCCACATCTACCCTGTTAAGTCCCCTCGGGATCTTATATATTTCAATCAAGTCACCTCTTACTCTTCTAAACTTCAGCGGGTACAAGCCTAACCTGTCCAACCTTTCATCAGAAGACAACATGCTTATTTCAGGTATTAGGCTAGTAAACCTTCTCTGAACTGCTTCCAACGCGTTTACATCTTTCCTTAAATAAGCAGAGCAATACTGTACACAATACTCCAGATGTGGCCTCACCAATGTCCTGTTTAACTGAAGCATAACCCTCCCTACTCTTGTGTTCAATTCCCCTCGCAATAAACAATAACATTCTATTAACTAAAAGTAAAATACCGCGGATGTTGGAAATCTTAAATTAAAACAGAAAATGCTGGAAAAACTCAGCAGGGCTGGCAACATTTGTGGAGAGAGGAACAGAGTTAATGTTTTGAGTCTGTTTGACTCTTCTTCAGAGCTGCGTCTGGAGTTCAGCGCTTTTATCCATGTTTGAACCAAGGCTGTAATGAGGTCAGGAGCTGAGTGACACTGGTGGATCCCAAACTCAGCATCAGTGAGCCGGTTATTGCTAAGGAAGTGCTGCTTGATAGCACTGTTGATGACCCCTTCCATCGCTTTACTGAAGAAGCTCTGAAGAAGAGTCATACACGCTCGAAACATTAACTCTATTTCTCTCCCAACAGATGCCGTCAGACCTGCTGACTTTTTCCAGCATTTTCTGTTTTTACTTAACATTCTCTTAGCTTTGCTACTTACTTGCTGTACCTGCATACTAACTTTTGTGATTCATGCACTAGGACACCCAGGTCCCTCTGCATCTCAGAGCTCTCAATCTCTCACTATTTAGATAGTATGCTTCTTTTTTATTTGCCTTGTCAAAATGGACAACCTCACATTTTACAGCATTATACTCCATTTGCCAGATCTTTGCCCACTCACCTATATCCTTTTGTAGCCTCCTTATACCTTCTTCGCAACTTACTTTCCTACCTATCTTTGTGTCATCAGCAAATCTAGCTACCATAACACCAGCCCCTTCATCCAAATCATTTTGTATAAATTGTACAGTTGAGGCCCCAGCAATAATCCCTGTGGCACATCACTCATTACATAAGAACATAAGAACTAGGAGCAGGAGTAGGCAATTCAGCCCCTTGAGGCTGCCCCGCCATTCAATATGATCATGGCTGATCTCATTTCGGCCTCAACTCCAATTTCCTGCCCTCTCCCCCTAACTTTTCAACCCGTTACTAATTAAAAATCTGTCTATCTCCTCCTTAAATTTATTCAGCGTCCCGGCATTCACTGTAGTGAATTCCACAGATTCACGACCCTTTGAGAAAAGTAATTCCTCCTCACCTCTGATTTTAAATCTACCACCCCTTAGCCTAAAACTATGGCCTGTCATTCTAGAATGCCCCACAAGGGGAAACATCAATTCCACGTCTACTTTGTCTATCCCCTTTAGCATCTTATATACCTCAATTAGATCTCCTCTCATCCTTCTAAACTCTAGCGAGTATAGGCCTAAACTGCTCAATCTCTCCTCACAAGACAAGCCCCGCATCTCTAGAATCAATCTAGTAAACCTCCTCTGAACCGCCTCCAATGCAACTACATCCTTCCTCAAATAAGGGGACCAAAACTGTGCACAGTACTCCAGGTGCGGTCTCACCAATGCCTTGTACAGTTGCAACAACACTTCCCTATTTTTATACTCTATTCCTTCAGCAATAAATGCCAAAATTCCATTTGCCTTCCTTATTACCTGCTGTACCTGCATACTAGCTTTACATCCTGCCAAACAGGAAATGACCCAGTTATGCCTACTCCCTGTTTCCTGTTAGCTAGCCAATCTTCTATCCATGCCAATGTGTTACCCCCTACACCATGTGCTTTAATTTTCCACAATAACCTTTGATGTGGCACCTTATCAAATGTGTTCTGGAAATCCAAGTACAGTACATCTACTGGCTCCTCTTTATCCACAACACGTTACCTCTTCAAAGAACTCCAATAAATTGGTTAAACATGATTTCCCTTTTACAAAACCATGTTGATTCTCCCTGATTACCTTGAATTTATCTAAGTTCCCTTCTATAATCCCTTCCCTTCTTTAATAATATCTTCTAACATTTTCCCTATGATAGTTGTTAAGCTAACTGACCTGTAGTTTCCTGCTTTCTGTCTCCCTCCCTTTTTGAATTAAGGAGCCACATTAGCTATTTTCCAATCGAATGGAATCTTCCCCGAATCTAGTGAATTTTGGAAAATTAAAACCAACGTATCAACTATCTCACCAGCCACTTCTTTTAAGACCCTAAGATGGAATCCATCAGCGCCCGGGGACTTGTCAACTTGCAGTTCCAACAATTTTGCTAAGTACCAATTCCCTGCTGATTGTAATTTGCTTGGGTTCCTCCCTCCTTTCCAATTCCTGATTTACAGCTATTTCTGGGATGCTACTTATATCCTCAGTAGTGAAGACCAATACAAAATATCAGTTCGATTCATCTGCCATCTCTTTATTTTCCAATATTAATTCCCCAGACTCCCTTTCTATCGGACCAACGCTCACTTTGTTAACTCTTTTCTTTTTTAAATATCGATAGAAACTCTATCTGTCTTTATATTTCTCGCTAGCTTTCTCTTGTACTCTAATTTTTCCCTCATTTATCTTTTGTTTTTTATATTTTGTCCAATGATCTGACCTGCACAATTATATGCATTTCTTAAGTTTGATACTATCTTTAACATTTTTAGTTAACCGTGGGTGGATCCTCCCCTTGGAATTTTTCTTTCTCGTTTTAATGCATCTATTCTGCGTATCCTGAAATATCTCCTTAAATGTCTGCCACTGCATGTCTATTGACCTATCCCTTAACCTAATTTTTTAAAATTAATTTTATGGGATGTGGACATCGTTGGTCAGGCCAGCATGTATTGCCCATCCCTAATTGCCCTTGAGAAGGTGGTGGTGAGCAGTCTTCATGAATTGCTGCAGTCCATGTGGTGTAGGTGCACCCACAGTGCTGTTAGGGAGGGAGTTCCAGGATATTGACCCAGCGACACTGAAAGAAAGGTGATATATTTCCAAGTCAGGATGATGAGTTGCTTGGAGGAAAACTTCCAGGTGGTGGTGTTCCCATCTGCCTGCTGCCCTTGTGCTTCCAGATGGTAACTGTTGTGGGTTTGGAAGGTGCTGTCGAAGGAGCCTTGTGAATTCCTGCAGTGCATCTTGTAAATGGTGCACACTGCTACAACTGTACATCAGTGGTGGAGGGAGTGAATGTTTGTGGATGGGGTGCCAATCAAATGTGCTGCTTTGTCCTGGATGGTGTCAAGCTTCTGGAGTGTATGTGCAGCTGCACTCATCCAGGCGACCAGAGAGTATTCCATCGTACTCCTGACTTATGCCTTGTAAATGGTAGAAAGGTTTTAGGAGTAGTCTCTGACTTGTTCTTGTAGCCACAGTATTTATATGGCTAGTCCAGTTCAGTTTCTGGTCAATAGTAACCCCTACAATATTGATAGTGGGGGATTCAGTGATGTGAATCCCATTGAATGTCAAGGGGCGATGGTTGGATTCTCCCTTGTTGGAGATGGTCATTGCCTGACACTTTTGCGGCACAAATGTTACTTGCCACTTGTCAGCCCAAGCCTGGATATTGTCCAGGTCTTGCTGCATTTAGACATGGACTGTTTCAGTATCTGAGGAGTCGCGAATGGTGCTGAACATTGTGCAATCATCAGCTAATATCCCCACTTCTGACCTTATTATGGAAGAAAGGGCAATGATGAAGCAGCTGAGCATGGTTGGGCCTAGGACACCAACCTGAGGAACTCCTGCAGTGATGTCCTGGAACTGAGATGATTGACCTCCAACAACCACAACCATCTTCTTTTGTGCTAGGTATGACTCCAACCAGCGGAGAGTTTTCCTCCTGATTCCCGTTGACTCCAGTTTTGCTAGGGCTCCTTAATGCCACACTCAGTCAAATGTGGCCTTGATGTCAAGGGCAGTCACTCTCACCTCACCTCTGGAGTTCAGCTCTTTTGTCCATGTTTGAACCAAGGCTGCAATGAGGTCAGGAGCTGAGTTGCCCTGGCGGAACCCAAGCTGAGCGTCAGTGAGCAGGCTATTGCTAAGCAAGTGCCGCTTGGTAGCACTGTTGATGACTCGTCCCATCACTTTAATAATGTTCAAGAGCAGACTGATGGCATGGTAATTGGCCGGGTTGGATTTGTGTACAGGACATATCTGGGCAATTTTCCACATTGCCAGGCAGATGCCAGTATTGTAGCCAGTTGCCAGTTCACTTTCGCTAGCTCTGCTTTCATGTCTTTATAATGTTACCTTTGTTTAAGTTTAAAATACTAGTCTTAGACTCACTCTTCTCTCCCTCAAACTGAATGTAAAATTCAATCATATTATGATCACTGCTACCTAGGGACGCCTTCACTACGAGCCGAGGTGTCAGCTGTGGCTCAGTTCATAGCACCCTCGCCTTTGAATCAGAGGGTTGTGGGTTCATGTCCCACTCCTGGAAACCAAGAACTGTGATTGTACTCAAAAAGAGTTGCAATCTGTGACTGTTGATAACTCAAAAGAGTTTCACTATGAACCATTGAGAGGTGTCAGCTGTGGCTAGTTCATAGCGCCCTCGCCTTTGAATCAGAGGGTTGTGGGTTCATGTCCCACTTCCGGAAACCAAGAACTGTGATTGTACTCGAAAAGATTTGCAATCTGTGACTGTTGATAACTCGAAAGAGTTTCACTACGAGCCATTAATTAATCCTATCCTGTTACACAATACCAGGTCGAGTAGAGCCTGCTCCCTGGATGGCTCCATAACGTGCTGATCTAAGAAATTATCCTGAAAATATTCTATGAATTTGTCAACTTCGATACCTTTGCCCATCTGCTTTTTCTAGTCTATATGTAGATTAAAATCCCCCATGATAATTGTGGTACCTTTCTGACAAGCTCCCACTATTTCTTCTTTGATACCCATCCTACTGTGTGATTACTGTTAGTGGGATTGTGCGCCACTCCCACAAGTGACTTCTTGCCTTTATCATTCCTCAACTCTACCCAAGCTGCTTCTTTTTCCTGGTTTCCTGAACGTAGGTCATCCCTCTCTATTGTACTAATGTCATCTTTAATTAACAAGCCACTCCTCCACCTTTTCCTAACGCCCTATCCCTCCTAAATGTCACATATCCTTCAATATTCAGGTCTCAATCTACGCCATCCTGCAGCCATGTGATGGCTATTAGATTGTTCTTATTTATCTCAGTTTGCACTATCAGTTTTATTTTGAAAGCTATGTGCATTCAGATATAGAGCCTTAAGTTTTGTCCTTTTATTATTTTTGTAACTTCTAGCCTTATCTATTGCTTTGCTCTTTGATTTTACTCTGTCTCTTCCTGTCACGATCTGTTTTATCATTTCCCACCTTAATACCTTCCTCTCTTACCTTGTCTCTACTCTTTGATATATTGCAGTCGGAAGCCTAACCACTGATTCATAAAAGTTCAGAATAACTTCCTTGCTTTTTAACTCCATGCCTCTGTTTAGAAAGCCAAGGATCCAGATAGTTATTTTTTTCATCAGCCTCCTCAATTTGTCACTGCCATCTATAACTCCTAGGTTTGTGTACATACAGATTCAGGAATGACTTACTGGTTGAGCTCTAATCAAGGGGCTCAGATAGCTCATTGGTAGAAGAACAAGATACCTGAGAATAAGTTACAGGCTGGAATCTAATTGGGTGATATGGAATATACCTCTTAACCTGAAAATCCTGGACTTTTATTTTCTTATATTTATCTCATGAATTTGCAAATCCTATTTTTAGACGATGTCTTTGTCCCTAGTTAGTATTGTTTTGATCTGAGTAATTATCTTACAACTTAAGTAGTTTTTTAAAAAAACTGATCTTCCATCTCAAATGTGATCTCATCCTTTCTTCCTGAAGAGCTGAACTCCTTGCTTGAATGCACCAGATTATGCATCATTCCTAGAATGATACCAGAACTGAGAGGTTGTAACCATCAGGAAAGACTAGGCAGGCTGGTGCTTTTTGCTTTGGAAAAGAGAAGGCTGGGAGTAATCTAATAGTGTCCTTTAAGGTTATGAGGCGGTTTGTTAAGGTAGATGTAGAACAGATGTTTCCACTCAGAGGGAAAGACCAGAACTAGGGGCCATAAATATAAGGTAGTCATTGACAAATCCAACAGGGAATTCAGGGGAAATTTCTTTACCAATTAAATATTGGGAAAACTGAAGCTTTTGTTTTTGGTCCCCGCTCTAAACTCGGTTTCCTAGCTACTGACCCCATCCATCTCCTTGGTAACAGCCTGAGATTAAGCCAGTCTGTTCGTAATCTTCTTGTTGCATTTGATCCTGAGATGAGCTTCCTACCTCATATTCATGTCATCACTAAGAACGCCTATCTCCACCTCCATAACATTGCCTGACTCTGCCCCTGTCTCAGCTCATCTGCTGCTGAAACCCTCATTCATGCCTTCATTCCTCCTGACTTGACTAATCCGATGCACTCCTGGCCAGTCTCCCACACTCTACCCTTCGTAAACCTGAGGTCATCCAATACTCAGTTGCCCCTGTCTTAACTCGCACCAAGTCCCGTTCCCCTATCACAATAAATCCAACAGAGAATTCAGGAAAAATGTATTTACCCGGAGAATAGTCAGAACGTGGAATTCACTATCACAAGGAGTAATTGAGGTCATTGAATACCATATACACATTTACGGTGAAGTTAGATAAGTGCATGAGAGGGAAAGGAATAATAGGGTGAACATATCGGGTGAGATGAGGTAGGGTGGGAATAGACTTGTGTAAAGCATAAACATCAACAAGGGCCAGTTGGGCTGAATGAACTGTTTCTGTGCTGGAGACATTTCCTAATACTTTGTAACCTTTGTTGTGAGCTGGCATAGCTTTGTTTACAATCACTATGGGGTTTTCCTGATGGGTTTGTTTTGCCTTTTCCTTCTGCAGTACTCTGGTAAATGGCACTTCCTCATGGTGGCAGCGGACTCCGACAACTCACTGCTTAAATTCAGGGCCATGGACAGCTCAGTCTTCCTGCTCACACCCATGGACGACACGGAGATGTTGCTGCTCCAAGGACAGATCCGTCTCAGCCAGTGCGTACTTCACTGCTTATATGGGCTTAGATTGACCACGCTTGTGCCTCTCAACATGGCCAAGCAGCCAGCACAGGCAGGATGGACCGAATGTCCCTTCCTTTTGTACTGTACATACAAACAAAAATACAAATGAGGAGATTGAGTAGGCCATTCAGCCCCTTGCACCTGCTTCACCATTCAATAAGACTGTAGCTGATCCGATTGTGGCCTCAACTCCACTCCCTGCCTACCCCCTTATACCCGATGGCTCCCTTGTCAATCAAGAACCTATCTAATTCAGTCTTAAAAACATTCAATGATCCTGCCTCCACCGCTTTCTGGGGAAGAGAGCTCCAAAGGCTCACGGCCTTCTGAGAGAAAGAATTTCTCCTCTTTAATGGGAGACCTCTTATTTTTAAACTGTATCTCCTAGTTCTAGTCTCAGAGCCAAAGTCTCGGGATTCCACAAAGAGGTAAGTTTGGGGGAACTCAGGGCGGGGAGGGTAGGGAAGACCTGTCGTGGGCAAGGGGTGGGCAGTGGGAATTGGGGTGTCTGGGGAGAGGCTGGTGTGGGAGGGAGGTCCTGAGGTTACTGGAGCTTAAATGGGGCGGGATGCCCAAAGTTAAAGGGGGGCTTCTGAAGAAGGCGCACCTTTCCACCACCCCCCCCTACTTCCTGCCTGAGGCCTGATCCCGATTATTTTAAGAGCCTCAGTTAGGACAAGAGCGAGCCTTGCCTGCCCCAGCATAAAATTGCAGAGGTGGGAATCCAGCAGGAAGCCCATCCGAAGAAATTTATGCTGAAACCACCACCAGCCCCCATCACCTACAAACCCGCTACATGTTTCAAATAAGATCGCCTCTTATTCTTCTAAACTCCAATGGATACAGGCCCAATCTGTCCAACCTTTCCTCATAGGGTAACCCCCTTATTCCAGAAACCAGTCGAGTGAACCTTCTCTGAACTGCTTCTAAAGCAATTAGGTCCTTTCTTAAATAAGGAGGCCAAAACTGTACAGTACTCTAGATGTGGTTTCACCGACACCCTGTACAACTGTAGCAAAACATCCCCACATTTATATTCCATTCCCATTGCAATAAAAAACATTCCATTTTCCATCTGAGTCACTTGCTGCATTATTCTGTTATTCTATAACTATTATTCTATATATGTAAACCATCTGAACCCCTCATTAGATTCCAGTCTGTAACTCACTCCCGGGTATCCATTATTCTATATATAAACCATCTGAACCCCTCATTAGATTCCAGTCTGTAAATCATTCCCAGGTATCCATTATTCTATATATAAACCATCTGAACCCCTCATTAGGTTCCAGCCTGTAATGTTATACCTATCAGGAGAGATTAACAGGCTGGTGCTCTTTTCTCTAGAAAAGAGAAGGCTGGGCCTGATCTAAAAGAGTCCTTTAAAGTTATGAGGGGGTTTGATAAGGTAGACGTAGCAAAGATATTTCCAGCCTGTAACTCACTCCCGGGTATCCATTATTCTATGTATAAGCCATCCTCAATTAGATTCCATTATTCTACATATATAAACTACCTGAACCACTGACCCCTCAATTATTTAATTTAAATCTGACAAACATACTGTGACCTTACTTAACTGAATGACTGTCAGACTACCCTCTATTTATTAGTAATCTATTGGGTGTTTATCTGAATTGAAAGAAAAGGCTGCTAAGATTAGTGGTAGGCTAGAAGATTGGGAACATTTTAGAAACCAGCAACGGATGACTCAAAAAATAAATAAGAGGGAGAAATTGGAGCATGAGAGAAAACCAGCAAGAGATATGAAAACAGACAGGGGGTAGTGTATTGAGATAGATAGAAAACTGGTTGACAGACAGGAAACAAAGAGTAGGAATAAACGGGTCTTTTTCTGAATGGCAGGCAGTGACTAGTGGGTTACCGCAGGGATCGGTGCTGGGACCCCAGTTATTCACAATATATACTAATGATTTAGATGAGGGAATTAAATGTAATATCTCCAAATTTGCAGATGACACAAAGCTGGGTGGGAGGGTGAGCTATGAGAAGGATGCAGAGGTGCTTCAGTGTGATTTGGACAAGCTGAGTGAGTGGGCAAATGCATGGCAGATGCAGTTTAATGTGGATAAATGTGAGGTTATCCATTTTGGTAGCAAAAACAGGAAGGCAGCTTATTATCTGAATGGCTATAAATTGAGAGAGAGGAATGTGCAACGAGACCTGGCTGTCCTTGTACACCAGTCGCTGAAGGTAAGCATGCAGGTGCAGCAGGCGGTAAAGAAGGCAAATGGTATGTTGGCCTTCATAGCCAGAGGATTCGAGTACAGGAACAGGGATGTCTTGCTGCAATTGTACAGGGCCTTGGTGAGATCACACCTGGAATATTGTGTGCAGTTTTGGTCTCCTTATCTGAGGAAGGATGTACTTGCTATAGAGCAAGTGCAGCGAAGGTTTACCCAACTGATTCCTGGGATGGTGGGGCTGACATTTGAGGAGAGATTGAGTCGATTAGGATTATATTCGCTGGAGTTCAGAAGAATGAGGGGGGATCTCATAGAAACCTATAAAATTCTAACAGGACTAGACTGGGTAGATGCAGGAAGAATGTTCCCGATGGTGGGTGAGTCCAGAACCAGGGGTCACAGTCTGAGGATATGGGGTAGACCATTTAGGACTGAGATGAGGAGAAATTTCTTCATCCAGGGAGTGGTGAGCCTGTAGAATGCGTTACCACAGAAAATAGTTGAGACCAAAACATTGTATGTTTTCAAGAAGGAGTTAAATATAGCTCTTGGGGCGAAAGGGATCAAAGGATATGGGGAGAAAGCGGGAGCAGGCTATTGAGTTGGATGATCAGCCATGATCATAATGAATGGTGGAGCAGGCTCGAAGGGCCGAATGGCCTACTCCTGCTCCTAGTTTCTATGTAAGAGCTTCTACAAGTATACAAAAAGGAAAAGAATGGATAAAGTGAGCATTGGTCCCTTAGAGCATGAGACCAGGGAACTAATGGGAAACAAAGAAATGGCAGAGACTTTGAAGAAGTATTTTGTGTCTGTCTTCACAGTAAGCATCTCAACAATAGTAGAAAGTCAAAAGGCAAAAGGGAGGGAGGAACTTAAAACAATCACAATCACTGGAGAAAATGTGCGAGGAAAAGTAATGGGGCTATGATCAGTGTCTTCGGTTGAGGAAGTAAGAGTCTGATCAAGGATATGACTTTCTATTGTTGCTTCACAGATCGATGAAATGTATAACTCGACAGTGGACCTATCACATCAACAACGAGACTCAGGAGCTGATCCTGGAAGGTGAGCTCACAACAGGAGGAACTCCACCAGCGTCTTCACGGATCAAAATGTTCTTGTTACAGACACATACCAACAAACAGGATGTAGTTTTATATAGGCAAGAGCTTTCTCCCTGTATGTTCCTCAGTATTAGTTTGTGGGTTGCTCTATTATACACATGGGAACATTCCACATAAGAACAGGGGGAGCCAATTCATTGAATGAGATCACGGTTGATCTTTTTCACCTTCCACTCACCATGGCTCCATATTCCTTAAATACACATGTGTAGCACATATAAGATCCTGAGGGGTCTTGACAGGGTGGATGTGGAGAGGAAGCTTCCTCTTGTGGGAGAACCTAGAACTAGGGGTCACTGTTTAACAATAAGGGGTCGCCCATTTAAAACACAGATAAGGCAAAAAATTTTCACTCAGAGGGTCGTGAGTCTTTGGAACTCTCTTCCTGAAAAGGTGGTGGAAGCAGGGTCTTTGAATATTTTTTAAGGCAGAGGTGGATAGACTCTTGGTAAGCAAGGGGGTGATAGGTTATCGGCGGTAGGTGGACTACAGATTTCAGGTTACTTTCAGGTCAGTCATGATCTTTTCTTTTATTCATTCACGGGATGTGAACTTCGCTGGCTGGGCCAGCATTTATTGCCTATCCCTAGTTGCCCTTGAGAAGGTGGTGGTGAGCTGCCTTCTTGAACCGCTGCAGTCCATGTGGTGTAGGTACACCCACAGTGCTGTTAGGAAGGGAGTTCTAGGATTTTGGCCCAGCGGCAATATATTTCCAAGTCAGGACAGTGAGTTACTCGGAGGGGAACCTCCAGTTGATGATGTTCCCATCTATCTGCTGCCCTTGTCCTTCTAGGTGGTAGTGGTCGTGGGTTTGGAAGGTGCTAAGGAGCCTTGGTGAATTCCTGCAGTCCATCTTGTAGATGGTGCACACTGCTGCTACTGTGCGTCGGTGGTGGAGGGAGTGAATGTTTGTGGACATGGTGCCCAATCAAGCGGGCTGCTTTGTCCTGGACGGTGTCTAGCTTCTTCAGTGTTGTGGGAGTTGCACTCATCCAGGCAAGTGGGGAGTATTCCATCACACTCCTGACTTGTGCCTTGTAGATGGTGGACAGGCCTTGGGGAGTCAAGAGGTGAGTTACTCATGGAATGATTCCTAGCCTCTGACCTGCTCTTGTAGCCACAGTATTTATATGGCTAGTCCAGTTCAGTTTCTGGTCAACGGTAAAACCCAGGATGTTGATAGTGGGGGATTCAGCGATGGTAATACCATTGAACATCAAGGGGCGACGGTTGGATTCTCTCTTGTTGGAGATGGTCATTGCCTGACACTTGTGTGGCGTGAATGTTACTTGCCGCTTGTCAGCCCAAGCCTGGATATGCGTTTGGACATGGACTGCTTCAGTATCTGAGGAGTCGCGAATGGTGCTGAACATTGTGTAATCATCAGCGAACATCCCCACTTCTGACCTTATGATGGAAGGAAGTTCATTGATAAAGCAGCTGAAGATGGTTGGGCCTAGGACACTACCCTGAGGAACTCCTGCAGTGATGTTCTGGAGCTGAGATGACAACCACAACCATATTCCTTTGTGTTAGGTATAAGTCCAACCAGTGGAGAGTTTTCCCCGATTCCCATTGACTCCAGTTTTGCTAGGACTCCAAGATGCCACACTCAGTCAAATGCTGCTTGATGTCATGGGCAGTTACTTTCATCTCAGGAGCTCAGCTTTCTTGTCCATGTTTGAACCAAGGCTGTAATGAGGCAAGGAGCTGAGTGGACCTGGCAGAACCCAACTGGGCATCAGTGAGCTGGTTATTGCTCAGCAAGTGCCGCTTGATAGCACTGATGATGACCCCTTCCATTACTTTACTGATGATCAAGAGTAGACTGATGGGGTGGTAATTGGCCGGGTTGGATTTGTCCTGCTTTTTGTATCCGTTATCTTATTTTGTATTTTATTAAATGGCAGAGCAGGGCTCAAGGGGCTGAATGGCCTACTCCTGCTCCTTGTTCGTAGCACAGATCTATAAATTTCCAATTTAACATTATTAATTGACCTAGCAGGTTACTGCTTTTAGAGACAGAGAGTTTCATACATCTATCATCCATTATGTGAAGAAGTGTCTGCTAACCTCCCTCCATTATGTTGATATCCCTTTGTCCTTAACTCACCGCAGCAGCAAAAATGATGGGCGGAATTTTACTGCCCCTCCTGCTGGTGGGATCTTCCATGCCCACCAAAGTCAATGGGGTTTTGAACGGTTCACTACACCTTCCACGCCCCTTCCACGATGGGGCTGCAAGATTTCTCCCGGTATCTCTCTTTATCAAACCTATTCTTTACAAACCTTATAAACCTCAATCATATCACCCCTTAACGTTTTATCCTCCCTGAAATATAAGGCTAGTTTGCATAATCTCTCATACCTAGTCTACTTTTGATAGAATGGACATAGGAACTTTAGATCCAATGGTTGTTGTTGGAAGTCAGTCATCTCAGCCCCAGGACTCACTGCAGGAGATCCTCAGGATAGTGTCCTAGGCCCAACCATTTTCAGCTGCTTCAGCAACGACCTTCCCTCCAACATAAGGTCAAAAGTGGGAAAGCTCACTGATGATTGCAGTGTTCAATGCCATTCACAGCTCCTCAGGTACTGAGGCAGACTGTGTCCATATGCAGCAAGACCTGGACAGCATACATGCTTAGACTCAGAAGTGGCAAGTAACATTCATGCCACACAAGTACAATGGCCATCTCCAACAAGAAAGAAGTTCAACCATCACGCCTTAACATTCAATGGCATTACGACATCTAGGACTGACTGATGTAGTGGGACACTGTCCATTCCCCCTCTGGGACTGGGTGGGACAGTGGGTCAGATACTGTCCTTTCCCTCTCTGGGACTGGGTGGGTCAGTGGGTCAGACACTGCCCTTTCCCCACTCTGGGACTTGGTGGGACAGT
Source organism: Cetorhinus maximus (assembly GCF_964194155.1). Taxonomy (NCBI): domain Eukaryota; kingdom Metazoa; phylum Chordata; class Chondrichthyes; order Lamniformes; family Cetorhinidae; genus Cetorhinus; species Cetorhinus maximus. The sequence continues at coordinate 12,337,258 of NC_135899.1, read as the reverse complement.
GGGTCAGACACTGTCCTTTCCACCTCTGGGTCTGGGTGGGGCAGTGGGACAGACACTGTCCATTCCCCCTCTGGGACTGGGTGGGACAGTGGGTCAGACACTGTCCTTTCCCCCTCTGGGACTGGGTGGAACAGTGGGTCAGACACTGTCCTTTCCCCCTTTGGGACCAGGTGTGACAGTGGGTCAGACACTGTCCTTTCACCCTCTGGGTCTGGGTGGGGCAGTGGGACAGACACTGTCCTTTCCCCCTCTGGGACTGGGTGGGGCAGTGGGTCAGACACTGTCCTTTCCCCCTCTGGGCCTGGGTGGGACAGTGGGTCAGACACTGTCCTTTCCCCCTCTAGGACTGGATGGGACAGTGGGTCAGACACTGTCCTTTTTTCAAAACAAAAACAGAATTACCTGGAAAAACTCAGCAGATCTGGCAGCATCGGCGGAGAAGAAAAGAGTTGGCGTTTCGAGTCCTCATGACCCTTCGGCAGAACTGAGTAAAGTTAGGGGAGGGGTGAAATATAAGCTGGTTTAAGGTTGTGGGGGGTGGGGGGGGGAGAGAAACATGATAGGGTCCCCCTTGTCCTCACTTATCACCCCACCAGCCTCCGCATTCAAAGGATCATCCTCCGCCATTTCCGCCAACTCCAGCATGATGCCACCACCAAACACATCTTCCCTTCACCCCCCCTGGCGGCATTCCATAGGGATCGTTCCCTCCGGGACACCCTGGTCCACTCCTCCATCACCCCCTACTCCTCAACCCCCACCTATGGCACCTCCCCATGCCCACGCAGAAGATGCAACACCTGCCCCTTCACTTCCTCTCTCCTCACCGTCCAAGGGCCCAAACACTCCTTTCAAGTTAAGCAGCATTTCACTTGCATTTCCCCTAACTTAGTCTACTGCATTCGTTGCTCCCAATGCGGTCTCCTCTACATTGGAGAGACCAAACACAAACTGGGCGACCGCTTTGCAGAACACCTGCGGTCTGTCCGCAAGAAAGACCCAAACCTCCCTGTCGCTTGCCATTTTAACACTGCACCCTACCCTCTTGCCCACATGTCTGTCCTTGGTTTGCTGCATTGTTCCAGTGAAGCCCAACGCAAACTGGAGGAACAGCACCTCATCTTCTGACTAGGCACTTTACAGCCTTCCGGGCTGAATATGAATTCAACAACTTTAGAACTTAAACTCCCTCCCCCATCCCCACCCCCTTTCCCTTTCTTCCCCCTCCCTTTTGTTTTTTCCAATAATTTATATAGATTTTTCTTTTCCCACCTATTTCCATTATTTTTAAATCTATAACTGTAATACCCTGTCGTCAGTCTTTCCACCCCACCCCCACTAGAGCTGTACCTTGAGTGTCCTGCCATCCATTCTTAATTAGCACATTTTCTTAGATAATATCACCACCTTCAACACCCCTTTGTTCCTTTTGCCTGTGACATCTTTTGATTATCTGCTCCTGTCACTGCTTGCTTATCCCTACAACCACCACCCCCTTCAACTTCTCTCCCCCCCCCACCCCCCCCACCAACCTTAAACCAGCTTATATTTCACCCCTCTCCTAACTTTACTCAGTTCTGCCGAAGGGTCATGAGGATTCGAAACGTCGATTGTCCTTTTTCCCTTTGGGACTGGGTGGGACAGTGGGTGAGACACTGTCCTTCCCCCCTTTGGTACTGTTTGGGGCAGTGGGTCAGACACTGTCCTTTCCCCCTATGGAACGGGTGGGGCAGTGGGTTTGGCGAGCAATCAATAAAAGAGCCTCCATTCCTGTCAAAGCCACAGATAAACGTGTTTGGTTCTTACACTTTTTTTCCATTTGTCCCTTTATTTCAGGCCAGCCCGATCTGAAGACAGAGATATTTGTGAAAAAGAATAATGATTGTATTCTGCTCCTGGAGACTCAGGAAAAAGGATCGGAGACCTTTAGAAGGCTGATGCTTTATGGTAGGAGCCACCCATGGGCACAAGCATTGGCAGACACAGGGATAAATGCCAGTACAGACTAGTTGGGCCAAATGGCCTATTTCCATGTCATATTAAATATTAAAAGGGCTAAATAATGAGTACAGGCTACAAAGACTAGGCTTGCATTCCCTTGGCTATAGGAGATTAAAGCATGATCTAATTCAGCTGCTTAACAGGATAGATAGAGAACAACCATTTCCTTTTTTGAGGAGAGTTCAGAACAAGGAGGTATAACCTTAAAATTAGAGCGAGGCCATTCAGGGCTGATATCTGGAAGCATTCCTTCACATAAAGGGTAGTGGAAATATGAAACTCTCTCCCTCCCTGTTGAGGCTGGGGTTCAATTGAAAATTTTAGAACGGAAATTGACATCAGGCAAGGACGTGAAGAAATCTCTGGTTCAGCCTCAGCTGGAGTATTCTGTCTAATTCTGGGCACCACACTTCAGGTAGAATGCCAAGACCTTGTAGAGTGTACAGACGGGCTCTACAGGAGATGATACTTGGGACGAGGGACTTTATGTGGAGAGGTTGGAGAAGCTGAGATTGTTCTCCTTAGAGCAGAGAAGGTTAAGGGCACACCTCAGACTTAGAAAGCACTACCAAAAAGAGTGGTCTAATTTTCAGGATTATGAGGAAAATAATGGGGAGCGCAAGTAAATTCGACTGTTGTTTCAAAGGGCTGGCACAGGCATGATGGGCTGAATGGCCACCAGTGCTGTAAGATTCCATAATTCTAACCAAGGCAAGTAAATGGGAGTTAAGATGCAGATCAACCACGAATATCTGGAATGGGCTGGTTGTCTTATGAGGAAAAGTTGGACAGGTTAGGCTTGGATCCACTACAGTTTAGAAGAGTCAGCGGCAACTTGACTGAAACCTTTAAGATCCTGAGGGGTCTTGAGAGGGTGGATGTGGAGAGGATGTTTCCTCTTGTGGGAGAATCTAGAAACTCTTTAAAAATAAAGGGTCGCCCATTTATGATAGAGATGAGGAGAAATTTTTTCTCCCAGGGGGTCGTGAGCCTTTGGAACTCTCTTCCTCAAAAGGTGGCGGAAGCAGAGTCTTTGATTATTTTTAAGGCAGAGCTAGATAGATTCTTGATAAACAAGGGGGTGAAAAGTTATAAGGGGTAGGCGGGAATTGAGGTTCCAATCAGATCAGCCACGATCTTATCAAATGGCAGAGCAGGCTCAAGGAGCCGAGTGACCTTCTCCTGCTCTTAATTTGTATGATCTAATTGAATGAACAAGCTCAAGGGGCTGAATGGCCTCCTCCTGTTCCTGTATGTTGGGAGCCTATAAGGACTGGTTCCGTTTCGCTCCCTTCTGGTTGTTCCACTTTCAGTTTTAGGGTATTGGTTCCACCGACCATGCCATACCACTCACCCCTTACCCAGGAGTTGGCATATCACAGCCATTCTCCCCTCTTTCAAAAGCCTCCTCAAGGAATCCAGCTTTTAGTCACCATTCTTGAATTCTCATTCCTGAATCTCTGCTTCTTTTCTGCCTCAGTGGAGCACTTTGGAATACTTTGTTTGGCAAAAGGAGCTTTGCAAAGGAGATTTGCCGAACTTTAATTAAACTAATCTCTGCCTAACCTGGAGATGTGTCGTACGTACATTATTTAGACTATGTGGCCTCAAAGGGATAGGTTAACTTAATAGATAGCAGAAATAATATATTGTGCAGAACACAAATCTTTGGAGGTAGCAGAGCAAGTTGATGAAAACTGTTTGAAAAGCTTGCAGGATCCTTGGCTTTATTAATAGAGGTAGAGAGGATAAAAGCAATGAAGTTATGTTAAACCTTTAAAAACACTAATTTGGCCTCAGCTGGAGAATAGTGTTCAATTCTGGGACTCACACTTTAGGAAGGACACCAAGGTCTTGGAGAGGGTGCAGGGGAGATTTTCTAGGAGAGATTTGCGAGGATGAAATTCCAGAGATGAGATACTTCAGTCATGTGGAGAGGCTGGAGAAGTCAGGGTTGTTCTCTTTAAAACAGGGGGTATTAAGAGGAGATTTGATAGGGGTGTTTAAAATTATGCAGGACTTTGATCGAATACACAAGGAGAAACTGTTTCCAATGACAGAGGGTCAGTAACCAGTGGCGGGATTTTCCACACCCGCCCACCGCCGCGATCTTCCGGTCCCACCACAAGTCAATGGACTTCTGGCTGGGGCACCGCCTCGCCCACAGCGGGTCCCACCCGCAATGGGGCTGGAAAAGATTTAAAGTAACTGGCAAAAAAAAAAAGCAGAGGCAACATGAGGGAAAAAAATTACTCTGGGTTTTTAAAAAAATTCTTTCATGGGACGTGGGCGTCGCTGGCTAGGTCAGCGTTTATTGCCCATCCCTAATTGCCCTTGAGAAGGTGGTGGTGAACTGGCTTCTTGAACTGCTGCATCCAGCTGGTACAAGTACGCCCACAGTGCTATTAGGATGGGAGTTCCAGGATTTTCATCCAGCAATAGGAAAGGAACAGTCAGGATGGTGTGATGGTGGAGCGGAACTTGCAGTGGCGATGTTCCCATGCCCTTGTCCTTCTAGGTAGTGGGGGTTGAAAGTTTGCAAGGTGCTGTCGAAGGAGCCTTGATGAGTTGTTGCACTGCATCTTTTATATGGTACACACTGCTGCCATCGTGTGTTGGTAATCTCGGGTGTGAATGTTTAAAGTAGTGGATGGTGTTTCAACTGCTTTGTCCTGAATGATGTGGAGCTTCTTGAGTGTTGTTGGAGAATGTCAAGGGGAGATGGTTAGATTCTCTCTTGTTGGAAATGGTCATTGCCTGGCACTTAAGTGGCATGAGTGTTATTTGCCACTTAACAGTCCAGACCTGGATTTTGTCCAAGGCTTGCTGCATACAGACATGGACTGCTTCAGTAGATGAGGAGTTGCGAATAACACTGAACATTGTACTATCATCAGCAAAAATCCCCATTTCTGACCTTATGATGGAGGGAAGGTCATCGATGAAGTAGCTGAAGACGGTTGAGCCTAGGACACTATTCAAAGGAACTCCTACAGCAATGTCCTGAGACTGAGATAATTGGCCTCCCACAACAACCACAACCATCTTTGTGCTAGGTATGACTCCAAGCAGTGGAGTGATTCCCATTGACTTCCCACTGCCATTCACAACTCCTCATTGACTCCAATTTTGCGAGGGCACCTTGATGTCACACTCGGTCAAATGCTGCCTTGATGTCAAGTAGTCACGCTCACCTCCCTCTTGAGTTCAGCTCTTTTGTCCATGTTTGGACCGTGGCTGCAATGATGTCAGAAACTGAGTGGCCCTGGTGGCACCTGTGAACAGGTTATTGCTGATGACACCTTCCATCAATTTTCTGATGATCAAGTGTAGACCGATGGGGCAGTAATTGGCTGGATTGGATATGTCTTGCTTTTTATGGACAGAACATACCTGGGCAACTTTACACACCATCGGGTAGATCCCAGTGTTGTAGCAGTACAAGAGCCAGGATGTTGTCAGGCTATGGGCAATAGTACTGAAGACCTGTGCTCCAGAACTTGCCACACACCAAGCCAAGCTGTTCCAGTACAGCTACAACATTGGCATCTACCCGGCAATGAGGAAAATTGCCCAGCTATGTCCTGCACACAAAAAGGACAAACCCAACCCAACCAATTACGGCCCCATTAGTCTACTCTCGATCATCAATAAAGTAATGGAAGGGGTCGTCAACAGTGCTATCAAGTAGCATTTGCTTAGCAATAACTGCTCACTGACACCCAGTTTGGGTTCCACCAGGGCCACTCAGCTCCTGACCTCATTACAGCCTTGGTTCTACCATGGACAAAAGAGCTGAACTCCTGAGGTGAGATGAGAGTGACTGCCCTTGACATCAAGGCCACATTTGACCGAGTGTGGCATTAAGAAACCCTAACAAAACTGGAATCAATGGGAATCAGGGGAAAATCTCTCCGCTGGTTGGAGTCATAGAGCACAAAGGAAGATAGTTGTGGTTGTTGGAGGTCAGTCATCTCAGCTCCAGGACATCACTGCAAGAGTTCCTCCGGGTAGTGTCCTAGACCCAACCACCGACACACAGTAGCAGCAGTGTGTACCATCTACAAGATGCACTGCAGGAATTCACAAGGCTCCTTCGACAGCGCCTTCCATACCCACAAACACTTCAATCTAGAAGGACAAGGGCAGCAGATAGATGGAAACACCACCACCTGCAAATTCCCCTCCAAGCCACTCACCATCCTGACTTGGAAATAAAACACCATTCCTTCACTGTCGCTGGGTCAAAATCCTGGAACTCCCTCCCTAACTGCACTGTGGGTGTACCTACACTACAAGGACTGCAACAGTTCAAGAAGGCACCTTACCACCACCTTCTCAAGGGCAACTAGGGATGGGCAATAAATACTGGCCTAGCCAGTGACTCCCACATCCCGTGAATGAATAAAAAAAAGGTCCATAGCCTTTTCAGTATCCAGTGCCTTCAGCCGTTTCTTCATATCATGTGGGAAGATTGCCATCTGTGATGCGGGGGACCTGACGAGGAGGCTGGGGTGGATGATCCACTCCACACTTTTGGCTGAAGATTGTTGCAAATGCTTCTGCCTTGCCTTTTGCACTGATGTGCTGGGCTCCCCCATCATTGAGGATGGGGATATTTGTGGAGCGTCCACCTCTAGTTACTCGTTTAATTGTTCACTACCATTCACAATTGGATGTGGCAGGACTGCAGAGCTTGAATCTGATCTGTTGGCTGTGGGATCACTTAGCTTGGTCTATCGCATGCTGCCTCTGCTGTTTGGCATACAATTAGCCCTGTTTGTAACTTCACGAGGCTGACGCCTCATGTTTAGGCATCCCTGGTGCTGCTCCTGGCATGCCCTCCTGCACTCAATATGCACTCATTCAATAGCAATCTTCCAAGGGGAATTGGATAAACATTTAAAAGGGAGGACTTTGCAAGGAAAAGACTAGAGGAAACATGAGACTCACTGAATAGCTCTGTCAAAGAGCTGATACAGACACAATTGACTAAATAGCTTCCTTCTGTGTTGTGTCATTCTATGTTTATGTGTTAAAATACTGGAGACCATATAAAAATCCTGACCATCTGGCTCCCCATGAGTACTGTCACAGGGGGACTGTTAGCTATAAGGTTATAGAACTGCACCGTGCACTATGAATGAGGAATGTCAGGGGAGAGGTCATTTGAGGTATCCATTGATGACTGCCATTCTACTAATACACATGGACCACAATATTAAAGTCTCCCTCCCCCCACTTTCTGTTCTTTTCTCCTCTCTCAATTCAGACAGATCTCCTACCGCGACTAAGTACAGCCGCCTAGAGTTTGAACACCGTGCCAATTGCATGAACCTGTCGGCCATTTTTGTTCTGGAGCAGGCCCAAGGTTAGTAATAAGTGGCATTTTCCTTCTTTAAGCCCTCTCCCTTCCTCTCTTGAAGATGCTAAGGCTTATAAGGGTAAATTATTACATGAATTATTCAGTTAATTTATTAAATAAAATGCGTTAGTTGGCAAAAGAACTAGGGTCTTTTACTGCCTCAGATTGTCCCAAAATTTGACAAATTTATGAGTTCTTTGAGGATATAAGAAGCAAGATGGATAATGGAGAACCAGTAGATGTAGTGAATTTGGATTTCAAAAAGGCATTTGATAAGATTCACATAAAAGATTACCAGACAAGATAGGAGCTTATGCTCTTATCATGTCCATGAGGCAAACTAACAGGGAACAAAGAGTTAGGATAAAAGGATCATTTTCAGGTTGACAAACTGTATCTAGTGATGTGTCACAGGGATCAATGCTGGGCCCTTAACTATTTACTATATTAATGATTTGGATGAATAGGCCAAGTATATTGAAGCCAAACTTGCTAACAATACAAAGATCAGTAGGAAAGCAAGCTGTGAGAACACAAAGAGTCTGCAAAAGGATACAGATAGGTTAAGCAGGTGGGCAAAAAATTGGCAGACGGACTATAATGAGGGAAAATGTAAGGTTGTCCACTTTGGCAGGAAGAATAGAAGAGTGGAATGCTATTAAAATGGAGAGAGACGGCAGGAAGCTGTAGTATAGAGGGATCTGGGTGTCCTCACACATGAATCCCAAAATGTTAGCATGAAGGCACAGTAAGTAATTAGGAAGACAAATGGAATGTTAGTCTTCATTGCAGGGGGCTGGGGGGGAGTATAAAAGTCGGGAAGTCTTGCTACAACTGTACAGGGAATTAGTGAAACCACACCTAGAACACTGTTTTGGTCTCCTTACTTAAAAAGGGATATGCTTCAAGGCAGTTGACAGAAGGTTCACTGGGTTGAATCCTGGGATGAAGAGGTTGTCTTATGAGAAAAGGTTGAGCAGCTTTGGTCTATATTCACTGGAGTTTAGAAGAACGAGAGGTGATCTTATTGAAAATAAGATTCTTGGCAGGGTAGATGCTGAGAGAATGTTTCACCTCATGGGGGACTCTAGGGGAACACAGTTTCAAAAAAATGTGTCCCATTTAAAATCAAGATGAGGAGGAATTTCTTTTCTCAAAAAGTCATTAATTTTTGGAATTCTGTTCCCCAGGGGAGCATTGGAGGCTGGGTCATTGAATATTATCAAGGCTGCATTAGGCAGATTTTTGATCTAAAAGGGTGTTGAGAGTTATGGAGGCAGGCATGAAAGTGGAGTCATGGCCAAAATCAGGTAGGCCATTATCTTAATGAATGGCAGAGCAGGTTCAAGGGGCCAAATGGCCTACACCAACTTCTGTTTCTTACGTTCTTAAGTACTTCATTGGTTGCAAAAGGCTTTAAGTATAGTCCCATTGCAATATAAGTAATGCGGCAGCCAATTTGCGTGATCCAACAATCAGTATTGAGTTAGTGACCAATATGATCTGTTGTAGTAATGTTGTTTGAGGGATAAATATATTGACACAGAGGAGAACTCCCCCATCTGTTCTTCAAACAAGTGCTCTGGGATATTTTACATGCACTTGAGAGGACATTATGGAGTTTGAGTTTAACATCTCAGCACCTCTGACAGTGCAGCATTCTCTCAGTCTGAGCCAGAAACCCAGGTGTTAGGCTTAAGTCTCTGGAGTGGAGCTTGAGCACACAACCTTCTGACTCAAGATAGAGTACTTCCCACCATGCCACATGCAGTACCTGGTGTGTTACAAAGTAGAAAGGGATCTTGTGTTAAATCCACTGCGCGGATATCAGCTGAAGGCATGTGCGTTTGTGAAGTTGCCAGTGATCGTCTATCTGGGCAAACATAAGAGTAGCTCATGTGCCAGAGGGTCGCCATTGCCTGCGGAAATCAAACAGCAAGGACAGCATCTTTAAGAGAGGAGGTGGAGGAGCAAGGGCAGGGAAAATTAGTCAACCAAAAGTTGGATAAGTATTGAAAACGCGAGTTTCATTCGACTCTTTTTTCAAATTGTAGTAATTCTTTTTCTCCTTCTTCCTGCAGCGCCTTGTGAAATTTGAGTTACAATTTCCAACCTTCATTACCTTGTACAGGACCACACGGGCATAGGCACAATTTATGACCGGCCTTCTCTGCACTTGTTCCCTGAAGAGTAAAAGATGCTATCTTATCTTGTTAGTTGATGATTAACTTGACAATGCTGCAATTCGTTTTGGTTTCCATTGGGGAACAGCAAAAGAAATGTCCTTCTTAGATGGAAGGTGGAGAGAGGGGAGAAGAAGGAATAGAAACATCTCGTTTTCTCTTTTGTTTAATCTAGGCTTTTTTTAAAAACAAGATTTATCACTTTTCATGTACTTTGGTACTGAACTTCTGCCCATAGATGATGCGGTTGCACAATGAGGAAAAGGTTTACAATTTTGCCAATTTCAGGCAGAAATGTCAGGATAAAAACAATTGTTCCTCACAACTCCCCTTCTGTTCCTGAACCACAGGAGCAAGGAAGGGTCCCAAGATTTAATTCACCCTCTGCTGAGTTAGCTGAATTCACCAGGGATTGCAGAAATGGGGTACCACAAATGGTCTCAATGCACCTAGCCTACACTGCATAACAGGAGCAAGAGACAGCCACTCAACCCCTCGAGCCTGCTCCACCATTCAATGAGCTCTTGGCTGGTCTTCTACGTCAATTCTGTTTTCCCCCCACAATATCCCTTGGTGCCCAAGAATCAATTCACTTCAGTCTTGAATATTCTCAATGAGGTCAAACAGGGAATTGAAGTGTTTCCATAGCCCCACAGCTCTCTGGGGCACAGAACTCCAAAAATTCTGTAGAAATTTCTCCTCATCTCAGTCCTAAGTGGCCGGTGTCATATCCTGACAATATGACCTCAAGCTCTGGGCTCTCTATCCAGAGCGAAACACCCTCTCAGCATCTACCCTGTCAAGCACTATTGAATCCCAGGGGATAAAGACCTATTCTCCTTAATCTCTTCTAGATCAAAACATAATGGTGATTGAGAAAGGGTCTTAGGTCCATGTATGTTCCTCCACCCAGAAATATTATTCTATTCCCCCATCCCGCCTCCATTCTTCATTGCAGCATCCAGTCATTTCTCAAATTTATCCAGAATTTCCAACATCACAAATCTTATTGGGAGGTCCACCTAATTATTTATCATTCTTTGTAACACAAATGTCTTGATGTCAATCCTAAAGCCAACTTTTACTGCTTAGATTCAATGTCTCCTTGTCCTACTCCTGTAAAAAAATTTTTTATTCATTCATGGGATGTGGGTGTCGATGGCTGGACCAGCATTTATTGCCCATCCCTAACTGCCCTTGAGAAGTTGGTGGTGAGCTGCCTCCTTGAACCGCATTTCATGTGGTGTAGCTACCCCTGCAGTGCTGTGAGGTGGTTCTGTGATTTTGACCCAGTATTATTTAAAGTAATACTTCAGATTTACTCATTTCACACAATTTTCTCTAAAAGATTATCAGGTTATTACAGGAGGACAGCACAGTAAATGATGTGAAAAAGATTTTTTTTAAAAATCAAGAAATGTTAAAATTAGCCAGTGCCACTGGTGACTGCTGGAAATTTTGTAGGGGAGCCTGTAAGTGTCAGATGCAGGCAGGATCAGATGTGAGCACGAAGCCCACAGTAGTCAGTCAACCGGCAGTTAAATTCAAATTGAGGCAGCAGGAGTGGCCATTTGGGAAAGAATCACCAGTGCACATACAGATGTACTTCAGGGGGAGAGATCAAAATATCATTCATCAAGGGGCATTACAGGAAGTGCAATTGGCAATTTAAAAACAAGAATTTTGAAACACAAGCAACACTTCAATTCCATGTTCGACCTGGAGTGTATTTGAGATTGAGCTGATCACACTGTTGATCTGAATGCGCTAATCTCTCGACTGGCATCAGTCTGGTAAAAGAAACTTACATTTATCTTTAATGATGGAAACACCATAAAGATACTCCAAAGATAGGTCTCTTTCCAATCTTGCCAGGTCTGGACCGCAGCAGCTCATCGTGTGTCCATATACTCTATTCTGCAAACCCTTGGTCGCCAAGCTTTCAGATGATTAGGCTTACAAAGCCTTGTAGTCAGTCACTTGTTGGTCCTCACACATGCAGTCAGTGCATTCCACAGAGCCTAGCAGTCACTTGACATGCACACCTCCATTCAAAGAAATGTTCAATGTATCAGAGGGAAACCACCAAAGGGGCTTCACACGGCTGCATTAGTAAAAGTGAATGCTGATCCAGAGGAGGAGGTTCATAAGGGCGACCATAAGCCTGGTCAAGGGTTTCAAGGAAGCTCTCAAAGGAGGAGAGCGAGGTGAAGAGATTTGAGGTGGGGAGTGCACAGTGTGGCCTGGACCAGTGAAGGCATAGCTACCAAGTGTGCTGCGAAGAGGGGTGGGGAAAATGCATAATTCGCCAGAGTCAAAGGAATGGGGAGTTTGGTGGTAGAGAGACAATGGTGAGAGGGAGAGATGAGGCTATAAAGGGATTTAAACACAAGGATGAGAACTTTAAATGCGAGGCATTGGGGGAAATCAAGTCAGAACAGTGGGGTTAATCTCACAGCAATAAAGTTACATCTGGTATTTCAGGAGCTCAGGAAAGGAAGATAATCGAGTGTAAAATATAAACTTGTCTTAAATTCTGATCCAAACGAAAGGGTTTCTTTTTGTTTCTGCTTTCTTTTGCTGATCCCTAAATGTTGAGACATTTTTGGGGACTGATTTTCCTGTTCCTAGGTCAACTGGATCTGAATGCAGTGAAGACTGGAAAATCGAGCACCGAGGAGCATACATACACACCTATAACTGAGGCAGCCTTATTTTGTGTCTGCTTAATGTCTGCTAATTTATATTCATGAATGTAAAAATCAGATTTTCTTTGTGGGGGTGTGTGTATGACTGATTTTCCTGTACCCACTGCACCCAAGCACCAGATCACGTTATAATCCTCCCCTCTGAACTTTTTTTTGTTGCTATCTGGTCAAACATCCAATAGCTGGAAATGTGCATTATGCAAAGTAGAGAAACGAACTACAGACATTATCAGTGATAATTGTGTGTGTATGTGTCTGTGTATATTTATGTGCCTCTATTTGAAATAAATGGACAGCAAATAAAGATCCCGCCTCTGTATTGAAAAGTGGTCGACTATTATTTCACCTCTCTCCTAACTATACCTCAGTTCTGCCGAAGGGTCGTGAGTACTCGAAACATCAACTGATTTCTTCTCCACCGATGCTGCCAGACCTGCTGAGTTTTTCCAGGTAATTCTGTTTTTGTTTTCGACTATTATAGGCTTCTCTCAGCACAGCAGCAACTCGCATTGATAAAGCAATAACAACATAGAAAAGCAGCCCAAGGCACTTGCAGAGGAAATATGTTTTAAAATAGAGTAACGTTAGAACAAGGGTATTGAGGGTTTGGAACCAAGGCAGAGGGGGAAACAGAGTTGAGATGCAGATCAGCCAAAATCTCAATTAAGCGCTCCTGTATTCCACCATGTCACAGATTATTTCTCTCTTCTATGTGCTTAAAATCTTTCACATTTCTCATTTTCCCAGTTCTGCTGAAGGGTCATCGACCTCAAATGTTAACTCCACTGACACTGCCAGACTTGCTAAGTATTTCCAACACGTCTTGTTTTTACTCCAGCCATGATCTAATTGAGAGAAAAACAGTAGGCACGAGGGTTGAGTGGCCTATTCCTGTTCCCACGTAGTTAGTTTTAAGGGTTTTTTCTTTATTTGTTCACAGGGTGTGGGCTTCGCTGGCCTAGCCAGCATTTATTGAGCATCCCTGATTTCCCTCGAGAAGCTGGTAGTGAGTCACCGCCTTGAGCCGTTGCAGTCTATGTGGTGCAGATACACCCACAGTGCTGTAAGGAAGGGAGTTCCAGGATTTGACCCAATGAAACTAAAGGAATGGTGATCCAAGTCAGGATGGTGAGTGGCTTGGAGGGGAACTTCCAGGTGGTGGTGTTCCCACCTATCTGCTGCCCTTATCTCTAAGCGGTGGAGGTTAAGGGCAGCAGATACGTGCTGTCAAAGGAGCCTTGGTGAGCTGCTGCAGTGCATCATATAAATGGTGCACACTGCTGTCAAGGAGCTTTGGTGATGGAGAGAGTGAATGTTTAAGGTGGTGGATGGGGTGCCAATCAAGCAGGCTACTTTGTGCTGGATAGTGTCAAGCTTCTTGAGTATTGTTGAAGCTGCACTCATCCAGGTAAGTGGACAGTATTCCATTATTCTCCTGACTTGTGCCTTGCAGATGGTGGACAGGCTTTGGGGTGTCAGGAGGTGGGTTACATTCCCCAGGATTCCTAGCTTCTGACTTGCTCTTGAACCCACAGTATTTATATGGCTAGTCCAGTCAGTTTCTGGTTAATGGTAACCCCTCAGGATGTTGATAGTGGGGGATTCAGTGATGGTAATGCTGTTGAATGACAAGGGTAGATTGAGAGATTCTCTCTTGTTGGAGATGGTAATTGCCCGGCTTTTGTGCAGCGCAAATGTTACTTGCCACTTACCTTCCCAAGCCTGAATGTTGTCCAGGTCTTGCTGCAAATGGGCACAAACCGCTTCAGTGTCTGAAAGGTTGCGAATGGCGATGAACATTGTGCGAACATCCCCATTTCTGACCTTACTGATGGAGCAGCTGAAGATGGATGGGCCTAGGACACTACCCTGGGACCTCCTGTAGTGGTGTCTTGGAACTGAGATGATTGACTCTAACAACAACCATCTTCCTTTGTTTTAGGAATGGCTCCAACCAATAAGTGTGTTTTCCCCCTGATTCCCATAGACTTCAATTTTGCTGGGGCTCCTTTATGCCACACATGGTCAAATGCCACCTTGATGTCAAGGGCAGTCACTTTCACCTCACCTCAAGTTCAGCTCTTTTGTCCATGCTTGGACTAAGGCTGTAGTAAGGTCAGGAGCTTAGTGACCTTGGCGGAATCCAAACTGAACATCGGTGAGCAGGTTATTGCTGAGGTCGTGCCATTTGATAGCACTATCAATGGCGCCTTCCATCACTTTGCTGGGTGCAGACAGATGTTGAAGTTAAGCAGAAATATAGAAGAGTAGGGGAGACGGTGGCGTAGTGGTAATGTCACTAGACTAGTAATCCAGAGATGGGATTATTAATGGGAACATGGGTTCAAATTCCACCTGGTATAATTTGAATTCAGTTAATAAATCTGGAATATAAAGCTAGTCCCAGTGATAGTTTCATGGCCACTATCTTCGACTGACACGAAAACCCATCTGCCTCACTAATGTCGATGAGAGAAGGAAATCCGTCATCCTTACCTGGTCTGGCCTACATGTGACTCCAGACCCACAGCAATGTGGCTGACTCTTAACTGCCCTCTGAAATGACCAGGCAAGGTCAGTTCAAGGGCAATTAGGGATGGGCAATAAATGCCAGCCTTGCCAGCGGCACCCACATCCCATGCAAGAATAAAGAAAATTCAGCAGAGAAGGTGACCATTTGGTCCATTGTGCCTGTGTTGATTAGTTCTATTTGCCTGCTTTTTCCCATAGCCCTGTAAATGTTTCCTTTCCCTTTCAAAACTAAGGCAAAACAGCTGACGGCTCTTGTCGCAGTGGGACATAAAGGGAGGTTGGTGGGGGAAAAGCTGGGAATGTGCAGAAAACACAATTAGAGGACTGAGGGTTGCAGAAGGAACAAAGATAACAGGAAGGTATAGAAGTATATGGATGGATTTGAAGACATGGATGTGGAATTGAACTTCTCACATTTCAAAGCACTTTATAGTGAACAAAGTAATTCTGAGGTGTTGTAGGGAGGCAGCAGGCAATTTGCGCACAGCAAGCTCCTACAAGCAGCAATGTGATGATGACCCAGATAATCTGTTTTCTGTGATTTTAACTGAAGGATAAATGTTGGCCAGGATACCAGGGATAATTCTTCTTCTTCAAAATAGTGTCATGGGATCTTTTACAACCGCCTGAGGGGGCAGGTGGGGCCTGGGTTTAACGTCTCATCTGAAAGACAGCATCACTGGCAGTGCAGCGCTCCTCAGTGCTGCACTAGGAACGTCAGCCTAGATTTTACACTTAGTTCTGTGAGGCAGGACTTGAACCCACAGCGTTGAAGTTATTAGATAGAGGCGTACTGCTAACCAGTGAGCCAGGTGTGGCAGGAAACATGGTAGTGGAGTTGAATTAATGTGGAGGCAGGCGAGGTTCCGGAGGTGGAAGGAGTTGAATTGTGGGTGGGCTGCGGGATCGAAACTCAGCTGTGTTTCAAATAGGAGGCCAAGGTTTTATGCAGCCTAATTCAGTCTGAATGAGTGGCTGGGAAGGACATGGAAAGGATTGGCAAATACAGTCAAGGCTCAGAGCTTTAGACTTCCTGCTGCTCAGTTCCACAGTATTCTTTATACTTGGGGTGGATTGTGTTTCTGTATTCAGATGTGATATATCTAACATATGTTCGGTAGGCCTAGGCCTACTTGCATTACAATAGCCTAAGCTTAGGCTAGCTATAGTCTACAAATACAAAGATTGTGTCCAGTCAGCAAGGTTCCTATCAGCTTGGGTCACAGGCTTCCAGTTCAGAAGGTCGGTGAGATTTGTGTTTGTTCAGGTTAGGGTCCATTAAAAAAAACATTTGGTTTTTGGATGTGTTCAGCTTTCGGATGTACAGATAAAGGGTAAATTCTGACTCATCCATGACTTAATTTCAGGCAGACAGATGACAGAACAGGTAGAGAGAGAGAATGTACCTTTCATGACCTCAGGGCGTCCCAAAGCACTTTACAGCCAATGACATACTTTTGAAGTGTAGTCACTGTTGTGGAAATGCAAATGCCAATTTGTGGACAGCAAGCTCCCACAAACGGGGGAAATACGGAAGTAGGGTGGGTAAGGCTACCACATCGACTGCACGGTTCAAGAAGGCAGCTCACCACCACCTTCTCAAGGGGCAATTAGGGATGGGCAATAAATGGTGGCGCAGCCATTGACACCCACATCCCATAAACAAATTTTAAAAATGGCATAGGTGCTGTTAGGAAGGGAGTACTAGGATTTTGAAGTACCATCGATAGTGAAGAAACAGCAATATAGTTCCAAGTTAGGACGGTGTGTGGCTTGAAGGGGAACTTTCAGATGGCGGTGTTCCCATGTGTCTGCTGCTCTTGTCCTTCTGGTAGAGGTTGAGAGTTTTAGAGGTGCTGTCAAAGAAGCCTTGGTGAGTTTCTGCAGTGCATCCTGTAGACGGTACACACTGCTGCCACTGTGCACCAGTGGTGGAGGGAGTAAATGTTTCAGTTGATGGATAGGGTGCCAATCAAGCGGTCTGCTTCGTCCTGGATAGTGTCGAACTCCTTGAGTGCCGTTGGATTTGCACTTGTCCAGATCTGTGGGAGAGCATTCCATCACATTCCTGACTTGTTCCTTGCAGATGGTGGGCAGGCTTTGGGGAATCAGGAGGTGAGTTACTCACTGCAGAATTCCCAGCCTCTTTACTGCTATTGTAGCCATAGTATTTATATGGCTGGTCCAGTTAAGTTTCTGGTCAGTGGCGATCTCCATGATGTGGGGAAATTAAACAATAGATGTCAAGCAAAGATTGTTAGACTCTCTCTTGTTGGAGATGGTCATTACCTAGCACTTGTGTGATATGAAATTACATGCCATTTATTAGCCCAAGCATGAATTCAAACTGTTTGCCTGCTGCCTCAATGATAAACATGTCAACTTCTCTTCCAGGAGCGGAGACAGCCGGACCTGTGAGGGACACCTCTTCTTGGGTAGCGGATAAATAGAGGGCGCGGCTCAGGGCCTTCACTCACCTTCGGGGAGCAGGGACACCTCTACTCAGATAATGGACTGAGTTTGAAAAAATAAATCCAGGAGTGACGTCACAGGAAAACTTTTAAGTTCACTGGTTGGTGAGAAGCTGCTGTTAGCGAGTGTGTTTAAATAGCTTAAAACTAGAAAAACGTATCATTTATAGAGAAGTAGCTACTTGGATTTTAGTAAGGAACACTAGCAATAGGGAAGTAAAGTTAAAATCAAGTCAAAGTGAAATAAAGTAATAAAGTAAACCAGAATAAGATAGTTAGCCTAAGTGTAGTAAAGTTAAGTTACTAGTAATTTATTCTACTCATTCTACTTACTCTAAGGGTAATAAATAGTTTTTAGAATTATGGGATGGCAGGTCAGCTCAGCCAAGTGGTGCACATCCTGCGGTATACGTGACGCTGTGGACGCACCACGTGTCCCTGACAAACACATCTACAGGAAGTGTCACCAGTTGCACAAGCTTGAGCTCCGGGTTTCGGAACTTGAGCGGTGGCTGGAGTCACTGTTGTGCATCCGCGAGGCAGAGAACTGCGTGGATATCACGTTTAGGGAGGTGGTCACACCGTGGGTCAGAAGCGTACAGCCAGAGAGGGCGTGGGTGACCGCCAGGCAGTTTAAGAGAGCCAGGCAGGTAGTGCAGGAGTCCCTCGAGTCTATCCTGCTCGCTAATCGGTATTCCATTTTGGATGCTGATGGTTCCTCAGGGGGGTGCAACCAGAACCAAGCCTGTGGCACCACACGCGGCTCAGCTGTACAGGGCGGGAGGAAGATGAATGCAAGGGCAATAATGATAGGGGACTCCATAGTCAGGGAATGAGACAGGCGTTTCTGCGGCAGTAAATGTGACTCCAGGATGGTGTGTTGCCTCCCTGGTGCCAGGGTCAAGGATGTCAGAGTGGCTGCACAACATCCTTTTGGTGGGGGTGGGGTGGCGGCGAGGGGGTTCAACCAGAAGTTGTGGTCCATATTGGTACCAAAAGAAGAAAGCAGATTTCAGGGAATTAGGAAGGAAATTAAAAAGGGCATAAGAGCAGTAATCTCAGGATTAGACCCAGTGCCAAGTGCTAATGAGCACAGGAATAGGGGGATTGATCGATTAAATGCGTGGCTGGAGAACTGTTGTAGGAGGGAGGGCATCAGATTTCTGAGGTATTGGGACCAGTTCTGGGTCAGGTGGGACCTGTACAAGCTGGATGGGTTGCATCTTAACAGGACTGGGACTGATATGCTCACAGGGAGATTTGCTAGTGCTGTTGGGGTGGGTTTAAACTAACTTACCTGAGGGGTGGCCCAAATTGGAAGAAAGTCAAGTTGGTAACATGAAGTAGTAGTGAGACTAGAAAGCAGGAGAAACAAAGCAGAGCATTGAGTATGCTTCGAATGCAGAATGTCAAAAAGACAAAGTTAAAGGCACTCTACCTGAATGCACGCAGCATTCACAATAAGGTAGTTGATCTAAGGCACAAATAGAGGTAAATGGGTATGATATAATTGCCGTTACAAAAACATGGCTGCATGGTGACCAAGACTGGGAACTGATATTCGATGTTAGGAAGGACAGGCAAGAGGGGGAAGGAGGTGCAGTTGCGCTGATAATAAGGGATGGGATCAATGCATTAGTAAGGGAGGATCTCAGATCGGAAGAACAATGTGTGGAATCTGTTTGGGTGGAGCTAAGAAACAACAAAGGGCAGCAGACATTGGTTGGAGTTGTTTATCGGCCACCAGACAGTAGTGGTAATATGGGGCATGGTATTAATCAGCAGATGAGGGAAGCATGTAGCATGGACAATACAGTAATCATGGGGGGCTTCAATCTGCATATAGGCTGGGTAAACCAATTGAGCACTAATGCTGTGGAAGACGAGTTTCTGGAGTGTGTTAGGGATGGTTTTCTAGGGCAGTATGTTGAGGAGCCAACTAGAGGACAGCCTATTTTTGATCTAGTATAATGAAATTAAAAAGGGCTAATTAATAATCTTGCTGTAAAAGAACTTTTAGGAATGAGTGACCACAATATGATAGAATTTTACATTATGTTTGAAAGTGAGGTAGTTCACTCTGAAGCAAGGGTGTTAAAGTTGGATAAAGGAAATTATGAAGGGGTGAGGGACAGATTGGTTGAGGTGGATTGGGAAAAAACATTAAAAGATATGACTGTACATAGGCAATGGATAGTCTTCAAAAGAACTATTACATAGCTTACAGCACCTATACATTCCTTCAAGGTGCAAAAATCCAAAAAAGTCAGTCAACTGTGGCTGACGAAGAAAGTTAGGGATTGTATAACATTAAAAGAAAAGGCTTATAAAGTTGCCAGAAGTAGTAGTAAACCTGAGGATTGGGAGGTTTTTAAGAATACAGCAAAGGAAGACCAAGAAACTGGTAAAGGGAGAATAGAATATGAATGCAATCTAGCAAAAAACATAAAAACAGACTGTAAAAGCTTCTATAGGTATGTAAAAAGGAAGCGTTTGGCTAAGACCAATGTGGGTCCATTACAGGCAGAGACAGAAGAATTCATAATGGGGAATAGAGAAATTGCAGAGAAGCTAAACGATTACTTTGTGTCTATTTTCACTGAAGATACAGGAAATCTCCCAGATTTAGATGTCCAAGAGACTAGGAAGAATGAGGAGTTGAAGGAAATTAGTATAAGTAAGAAGGTTGTATTAGAGAAATTAATGGGACTGAAAGTTGATAAGTCTTCTGGACCTGATATTCTGCATCCCAGAGTGTTGAAAGAGGTTGCTATAGAGATAGTGGATGCATTGGTGATCATTTTCCAAAATTCTATAGATTCTGGAATGGTTCCTGAAGATTGGAAGATAGCAAATGTCACCCCACTATTTAAGAAGGGAGGGAGGGAGAAAACAGGGAACTACAGGCCTGTTAGCCTATCAGTAATAGGGAAAATGCTAGAATCTATTATAAAGGATGTGATAAACGGATAATCATGATCTGACTGGGCATAGTCAGCATGGATTTGCGAATGGCAAATCATGTTTGACGAACTTGGGAGTTTTTTTGAGGATGTCACTAACAAAATTGATAAAGGAGAGTCGATGGAAGTAGTATACTTGGATTTTCAGAAGGCTTTTGATAAAGTCCCTCACAGGAGGTTGATTAGCAAAATAAAAGCACATGGGATAGGAGGCAATATAGGCAATACTGGCATGGATTAAGGATTGGCCAACAGGCAGAAAACAGAGTAGGAATAAACAGGTCATTCTTACGTTGGCAGGCAGTGACTAGTGGGGTACTGGATGGATCAGCACTTAAGCCCCAGCTGTTCAATGTACATCAATGATTTGGATGTGGGGACTAAATGTAATATTTCCAAGTTCGCAGAAGATACAAAGCTAGGTGGGAATGTGTGTTGTGAGGAAGATGTAAAGCGACTACAGGAAGATTTGGACAGACTTAGTGAGTGGGCAAGAACATGGCAGATGGAATATAATGTGGAAAAATGTGAGGTTATCCACTTTGGTAGAAGGAACAGATGTGCAGAGTATTTCCTCAATGGTAAGAGGTTAGAAAATGTAGATGTACAAAGGGACCAAAGGGTGTCCTTGTCCATAAGTCACTGAAAGCTAACATGCAGGTGCAGCAGACAATTAGGAAGGTTAATGGAATGTTAGCCTTTATCGCCAGAGGATTTGAGTACAGGAGTAGTGAAGTCTTGCTTCAATTGTATAGAAACATGGTTAGACCACACCTGGTGCTGTTTTGGTCCCCTCACCTCAAAGGATATTATTTCCATAGAAAGAGTGCAACAAAGGTTCACCAGGCTTGTTCCAGGGATGGCGGGACTGTCTTATGAAGAGAGATCGGGGAAACTGGGCCTATATTCTCTAGAGTTTTGAAGAATGAGGGGTGATCGTGTTAAAAATCTACAAAATACTTAAAGGGGTAGACATGGTAGATGCAGGTAAGATGTTTCCCCTGTTTGGGGAGTCTAGAACCAGGGGACACAATTTCAAAATAAAGGGGAAGCCACTTAGGACCCAGATAAGGAGAATTTCTTTACTCAGAGGGTTGTGAATCTTTAGAATTCTCTACCCCAGAGGGCTGTGGAAGATCAGTTATCAAGTATATTTAAGGTAGGGATTGATAAGATTTCTGATTAAGAATAACGTAAAGGGTTATGAGGACAGTGTGGGTAAAAGGCATTGAAGTATTCGATCAGCCACGATCAAATTGAATACCGGGGCAGGCTCAATGGACTGAATGGCCTTCTCCTGTTCCTATGTCAAGCATAGGGGTATCGGGACCACACAAAGATCAGGAAATTCTAGGATTATCTCCACACGCTCTACACTGAGGTAACTTATTCAATCCAGGGCAGCGCTGGGAATGCTGCAATGGACCTCAGCATACTCTAAACTAGAAAGAGGAAATTCAGTCAGACTCCCCATTTCTTCGTCACCATCTCGTGTCCTCCTCCACTCCTGAAAACTGCAGTCGACCGTGGAATTGCTCGCACTGTTCAAAACTGAGGAAAGACCACTTGCTCTGGTGGGACCAAAGTGGAAATATCACCCAGCACGAAACAGCACCTTAGGAAGATGAATAAAAACTTGTTTAGTAGACAGTGGTAAAATTGTAATATTTAAAAACGTTTCCAACAGTATTTTGCCATTAGTTGTGATGTACTAAGTCACATTTCATTTTTATTCCATTTTGATGCAAGTTATCCTTGTGAAGAAACAAGTTAACTTAATACATTGTGCCGTACAGCAATTCTAAATAGTTACATCACAAAGTACCATTAACAGAATTGCCTTTGAGTGGCAATACTTTACCACTGATTTCTAATGCAAGGACAGATTTTATGTCACAAAAAACTGTTTTCAAAGTCCTACCTGCACTGCACAACTTAGGTCAGACAATATGGTTTCGTACCTGTCTCCACTGTTTTTGTATTGCGGTCTCCTTCTTCAGGAGGAAGAATAAAATCATGCAGGGGTGTAACTCAAGTGCTGCATCCGATCCTTTCAGCTTACCTCCAGACAGCTCGGATTAAAGTGACTCCCTCAGTTGATCTCAGCCAAGGAATCCCAATTGGCCATGGCAAGGCTCCATATGAAAGGGAGGATGAAAACCAGTGGATCTGCTCTTAACCCCTGCTGGAAAGTGTGTGCGTGCATGTGGGCTGAGGGGCAGAACCATGCGGGGTTACGATGCCCTCCATAATGCAGGCCTGCACCGTTTCAGTTCACACACGGAGTCCCACGGACAGTACATCTCAACAGCTTGTCGATTGCTTCACAGAAGTGTGAGAGGAAACAGAAGACTGACAACATACTCAGCTCCTGGTACCAAGGATTTTTGTGGGGGTTTTTTTTTTTTTAATTACTATTGGAACATATTCTCTACTCAAATACACTGTACCAGGTGCGATGACGTAGTGTTATAGTAACAATCATAATTTCCATGCAAACACAGTTCACTAAAGATAAAGGAAAGAGGAAAATAATTCTAAAAATTGTCTATATAACGGAATAGTGTCACTCGCTGTCAAGTGCAACCAAACGCATGGTATTTACATACAGCCACTTCCACTGTCAATGCTGATGAATGACATCAATGTAAAATGGTGCAGTTTCACACTTGGGGCTGTCAACAATCGACGGCAATAAAAGCTGGACTTGTGGTGTTCCTGGTCTATCTGCTCTGTTCAACTGGAACACGAGAGAGAGAGAGAGAGAGAGAATTAAATACAGTTTGATATCCTTCATGTTAAAAAAGTCCATTTTGCACATTGACATTTCCACCCATCCCTTCTCTTCCTCAAACACTACCTGGACTGAGATCAGCTAACTCCTCAAACCAAGTATCAGTAAAAGGCCATGAGGTGCTTTGACCAGCCTAGCCTAGGGCAAGCTGACCTGGTGTCTCCAAGCATGAAGCAATGGAAGAACTTACATTTCTGCAGCGCATATCACATCCTCAACACATCCTAAAGGCGCTTCATAGCTAATTAAGTTTTTTTTTGACGGTGTGGTCACTGTCATAACCTAAGAAACACGGCTGGTGATTTTCACACAGCAAGCTCCCACACACAGCAATGATAACAGCCAGTTAATTCGTTTTCGTGATTTTGCTTTAGGGATAAATATTGGCTCAGCACACTGGAAGAACTCCCCTACCCTTCTTCGAAATAGTACTGTGGGGATCTTTTATGTTCACCTGAGAAAACAGATGATGCACCACTTGAACATCTTGCCCAAAAGATGGCACCTCTGACAGTGTAGTGCTGCCTTGGTACTATACCGAGTGTGTCAGCCTGGGTTTTGCATTCCATTTCCAACTCAAAATTAAAAAGAACAGTGAAAGCAACAAATCCTCAAACCAGGTAGATGCAATGGTTATCGCTACGGTGTTAGACAAACAACTCAAGAGGCCCCGAGTTTCAATTCCATTAAGCTGGAAAATGAATTCTACAATGTGGAGAACATCTTTTTTCTTTACACATCACCACAAAAGCTTGTCATTTAATCTCTCCTGCCCTCCCCTTTATCACAGGCCTTTCCTTTTGTCCTTCCTCCTCCCTTTCACTTACCCAAAACTTATTACATTTCTTCTATCTTTCCTCAGTTCTGATGAAGGGACATCATCAGCCTGAAACGTTAACTCTGTTTCTCTCCACAGATGCTGCCATGTCTGCTGAGTATTTCCAGCACTTTCGGTTCTTATGCCAGAGGAGACGGGTTCAAAGTAAACATCTTTATGCAGAGTGATTAGCACTCACTAGCACATGGAGTGCTTGAGATGAATAGGATAAATACATTTAAAGAGAAGCTGGATATTTATATGTGGGAGAAAGAATAGAAGGCTATGTTGATGGGAATTACATGAAGTAGGGTGGGAGGAGGCTCCTGTAGAGCATAAAATTCACCATGGACTGACTGGGCCAAATGGCCTGTTTCCATGATGTACATTCTGTGCAATGCTTTGTAACTAGACACTCAACTGCTAATAAACTGAAACAAGGTTATAAAAGTGTTTGCCGAATACCAAGGCCAGAACGATATGAAAAGTTCTACTGGAGTAAATTGAAACCCAATCCGTGTATTATTTTAACCCATCGGTCCTAGAGGGAGGACCAGAACGTGTCGTTAACAGAGGCTATGCTTGACACTTACTGTATGAAGAAATATCGATCTCGTCAGGCAGTTCACTGATGTTCACTTCAAACCTGTCCTGCACGTCATTGAGGATCTTGGCGTCATTCTCATCTGACACAAATGTGATAGCCAGTCCCTTGGTGCCGAAACGGCCAGCTCTGGCCACCTGCAACAGAGAGACTGGGATGTCAGGGTCATCCGAGGACATGTGACTGGAGGGCTGTCTCAGTAAAATATCGGGGCTCAGAGAAAGGTGCCAGAGAGCAGTCCAGGAGTCGGATCATTGGCTCCTCCCTTCCTCTGCCCACCTTAAAGCTCGAGGTCCACGGCTGTGCCTTAGTCGAGAGCTGCGAACTCTCGCACCATCCAGGGTCCAGTCCTCAGCTCTCCATGCCTGCACAGCTAATTGCTGACCACACATTGCATTGACCTGCAGGTAGAAGCTGAAACTTATTAAAATCAGCTCATTCATGAATGGGCACAGTCGAGCAAAATGAAGCATCGAAGGCTCTGTTTAAACTCTGGGCACATTTTCCTCCAGTGATTAATGTGGGTGGAAAAGTTGGCAAACGTACAATAAGCGGACATCAGATTTAACCTTGCGTTGGCAGTTTCCTTGGCGTTGGTGACATTCTGGTGAACTGGGTGGCTGACACCTTGCAAACAGCCCTTTGCAAAACTCCCCAAGTTACTTAACCGGAATTTGCATTTCGACTGAGTGAGTGCACATTCCATTCAGCATAGCTCGATGAGCTGTTCCTACAGTCAGTCTCAGTGCTGGCTGGTAAGAGCCGCTGTTTATCAATGCCAGGTGCTGCAGCTGGTACTGCTGGAGTTTAACAGGTAAACCCAACCCCAGTGGGGATTTATCAGCAGCAGGGAGCTTCCCATGTCCTTTACAATTTGGGACATTCTTTTTTTTAAAAATTCTTTCATGGGATGTGGGCGTCGCTGGCAAGGCCAACATTTGTTGTCCATCCCTAATTGCCCTTGAACTGAATGGCTTGCTCGGCCATTTCAGTTAAGAGTCAATTGCTGTGGGCCCGGAGGCACATGTAGGCCAAACCAGGTAAGGATGGCAGATCTCCTTCCCTAGAGGACATTATGAAGCAGATGGGTTTTTATGACAATCGATGATACTTGTCATGGTTTCCAAGACTAGCTTTACATTCCAGATTTTATTAATTGAATTTAAATTTCACCAGCTGCCATGAACCTGTGCCCGAAAGCCTGGGCCTCTGCATGTCAGTGACATCATCACTACGCCACCATCTGCCCCATCTTACCAGTTAGGGCTCTGCTTTGTCGAGGGCAAAGTATGCAAGTAATCCCCAATGACTAATCCACCCTCCCTGGTCCAAGCAGCATACCAGGTTAGCTGCTCAATCCACAGTAGGGATTTAAGGGAATCGCCCAGCTCAGGTACCAAGTCTCTCACGGATGAGTTTCTTCCACTCTACCATCGCCAGGCATGTCACCTTGGAGCCAATTTTACTCCAGTGACCCATCTTCACCCCGTCTTCTTATCCTCAAGTAGCACCAAATAAGCTTGGGTTAGACCCTCTACAGAACAGTGTGGTCCCACACATGTCCAGAGAGGCAATGTGTTGAGTTACTCTGAACTGGGCAGGGCGGGAATGTGGTTCGCGAGAAGGGTTGAAATAATGAATTTCTGCTATTTCAGTCAGGGACAAAATGCAACCAAGTCCCTTTCTTGCTGAATGTAGGTTAAGACCAAATGGGGTATAGGTTGGAACTGCTGTCCCCCTAGTCTCAATATACTCTGCTATCCTGCCCTTCAGTCAGACTACACTCCAATCATGCTCAACACCTGTATTGTCAGTGTGATTATCTACAGAAGCAGTGTTAAGGATGCTACCTACCACCTTTGTGCTTGATGCCATCACCGTAGCCTGGAGATAACTGTTAGTGACAATAGTGAACACACACGTAGTGCATTCACATGACAAATTTTTGTTTTACATTTCAGTCGGGATGGCAAGTTATCTTCAAATAAAACTTTGCTTAAAAATCTTGTGCGCCAGGTAAGAGGGACATTAGTGCAGAAGAATGAAACACTTCCCATTTGAAGCACCCAGCGTCAGCGTCAAGGACTTGCAAGTAAGCTACAGCACAGCCTCGAGCCTTTAATTCTGCCCCAGCTGCATTCTCCAGCCCCAATCTCAGGAGAACATATCCTTCTGCTCCGATTTTTTTTTATAGATATACCACACACAGCCATCTCGTGGCCTTTCTGAGCGAGATTGTTAACTTGCGTTGTTGGACCAGGCGGAGTTTGGCACTAGGTTGAGATTGTTCGATATTCAATTCATACAGGACTCAACCAGCAGAGGGAAACCTTTCATTCCAATAGCCTGGAAATGGATTTGAAACAGAGTCTCAGCAAAGACAGACTAGTGTCCATCTGTATGAAAACCAGCTGACGTCACAACAACAGCAACTTGCATTTACATAGTACCTTTAAAGGTAGCAAACATTCCGGGGGGCTTCACAAGATAATCACGAAACAAAATTTGTCACCAAGACAAGAAGGAGATATTACGGCAGCTGATCAAAAGCTTGGTCAGAGAGGTAGGTTTTAAGGAGTGACTTAAAATAGGAGAGAAGCAGAAAGGTGTATGGAGGAAATTCCAGAGCTTAGGGCCCAGCCACCAATGGTGAAGTGATAAAAATTGGGGATGCTCAAAATTAGATAAGAAATCTCTGAGCTTCAGAACCTGAAACAGAAAGTCACCAAATTTTTAGCACATTGAGCACAAACTTCACCATAGTAAATAAAGGAAACACGTTTAGCTTCAGCGATGAATCAAAAGGCACTATACCCTGTGTAAGTAGGTGTCGGAATCCTCTGGCATGTCATAGTTAAATACAATGTTGACTCGCTCAATGTCCATCCCACGGCCAAACAAGTTGGTGGCAACCAGAATCCGCCGCTGGAAATCCTTGAACTGCTGGTATCGGGATAACCTGGGGACGTAAAGTATGACAAATTCACTGTGTTGTTTTCATTTAGTCCTGTGGGGGCTGGGGTGGGGGTGTTGGGAGGGAGAAACAACATGAAGATCCTGGGGCAGGGAAATAAACACAAGCACAAGGTCCTGAAGTTAGTTGATCTTAGCTCAGGTGGAAGCAGGCACATTACAATCGGGTTCAGTACCTCTGAGTTAGCGCGAAGCAACAAGAGTCAGCCAAGGGTCCCTACTTGTGGTCATTAATATGTAAACCATGTGTGTGTGTGTGTGTAGACACGCGCGTGTGTCTGTGTGTAAGTATGTATGCATATCCTACTCCTGGTCATTAATATGTAAACCACCCGTGTGTTGGAAGATGATGAGCGCAGGGAAACGCATCCCATTGAGGTGAGTAAAGTTTGTCGGGGGATGGGAGAAGACTGGAGATGAGCAGGATCACTATATGCGAATGCTCATCATCAGGGTGCTTGTGGTCTGGTGGCCCACTTACAAGGCCTGCAGAAAGGTTGGAGGGGGCGGGGGGTGGTGAAACCCTCCCTGCAATCTTCCAGCAGCTATTTTCAGGGAGAGCCCTAGGCTGAAGGTCATAGATGTTTTTTCTCTCACTCTTCCCACAGCTCTGGAGATAAGAAACTTAGGTTATTTATGTCAGAGCAGCGAAGGATAAGGGGACATTTCATAGGGAGGTGCTCAAAATTATGATTTTGACAAAAGCAAGCGAAACTGATTCCTTAAGGGGAAGATGGGAAGGGAAAAAAAAAATCAGCGACATGTGATCTGGAATGGGCTGCCTGAAAGGGCGGTGGAAGCAGATTCGGTAATAACTTTCAAAAGGGAATTGGATGTACACTTTGAAAAAGAAAAGCTGTGCAGGGTTAGCGGGGGGAAAGAGCAAGGGAGCGGGACTAATTGGACAACTCTTTCAAAGAGCTGGTATGGGCTACGATACTTCTGCGCTGAGAGATTCTACATGTTCCACCCTCCCTTCCCTTACAAACAGAGGGTGAGATCACCCTCCTCTGACCTGTTAAGTCACTGAATGTGGCTGCGCTAACCTTTCCTCCTGGGGCATGCCTCGGTGAATGGCTATGGCGGGGAAGTTCTGCTCAACCAAGAGCTGTGCCAAGGCAATGCACCGCTGCACCGACTTTACGAAGATCACCACCTGCAGAGAAACAGAGTTCGGTGTATTAAGTTGCCGAGTCTGAGAGCTGTGGCAAATCAAAGTTAAGGCCCAAATGCTCTCTGTGGGGACGCGGTCCCAAAAAGGGATAAATTTGCAGCTAATCACTGTGCAGAGTTTCTCTAGAATAGCAGCTGCTTGACTCCTTTCATTACCTCAGAACCTCCCCAGGTCACGAAAGAAAGTAAATTACTAGACTTCAGTTCTCACGTAGTTTTTTTTAAAAAAAATTAAAACTAAGCTACAATTTGTTACGTTATGCGAAGTGTGACATCAAGAGCAGAATGGGCTTTCACGATTTTATAAAAGATAAAAGGTACCAACCGCTTTAAAGAGAAAATAAGTCATTCTTGAGCTATTATACTTAAATGTCGTGCAATGCCCTTAGCTCATTGTGTCAGACTGCATCCATCATTAGAGTAAGCTCCCAGTAGTTCATCCAAGTGGTACACACCTCAAAAGTGCTCGGCCCAGATGTAGCCTAAGTTTGGCTGAACACAATCTATAATAGAAATAAGAACAGAAAGTGCTGGAAAAGCTCAGCAGGTCTGGCAGCATCTGTGGAGAGAGAAACAGAGTTAACGTTTCAAGTCCAATATGACTCCTCTTTGGATCAAGATCAACCATGATTGTAATGAATGGTGGAGTAGGCTCAATGGGCCATGTGGTCTACTCTTGCTCCTATTTCTTGTGAACTCTGTTTGTCTCTCTCCACAGATGCTCCCATACCTACTGAGTTTTTCCAGCACTTTCTGTTTTTATTTCAGATTTCCGGCATCCACAGTATTTTGCTTTTACAATCCATAATTGTGGTGGTGGTGGTGGTGGTGGTGGGGGGGGGTGTGGTGAGAGATTTCCACAGCTCAAATGGACGGTCACTGAGAACTTCAGGTGCTCCCCAATGCACCTCAACAACAACTTACATTTATATGGTGCCTTTTAGATAGTGTGGACTGTCCCAAGGACTTCAAAAGAATGATTATCAAACAACATTTAACACCAAAGAAAAACATTGGGACAGATGACCAAAAGCTAAATTTTAAATAGCGTCTTAAAGGAGGGTAGAGAGCCAGAGAGGTTTAGGGTGAGAATTCCAGAGCTTTGGGCCCAGGCAGCTGAAGGCATGGCCGCCTATTGCAGAGTGATGGAAATTAGGGAAGTGTAAAAGGCCGGAATTGGACAAGTGCAGAGATCTCGGAGGGTTTCTGTGAAACCCCAGTGGCAACAGTGAATTTCATTTTGATGCATGTTTGCACATTCTCTAAATGTGGGAGCACTATCACCACACAGACTGCAGTGGTTCAAGGCCCTTCGTCACCTTCGAGGAGAATTATACTTGGGCAATAAAAGCCGGCCTTGCTAACAATTTCCACAGCAATTGGATATTAAGAAATACAGATGATTTATATGATTCAACTTTGTTCTTATAATTTTAGGTTTCCACTCATTCAGATAATAATTATTTTATTTGTTAAGTGAAAACACCACCATTTTGCTCCATCCCTCTCCCTCTGCTGAGCTGTGGTTCCACAAGCACTGGCAGCCCTCTGCTACCTCAATGCAAGCGGACATTCTTCATCTGCAAGTCTAGGTAGAGGATGCCAGCAGTTTATTTGCTTGTATGGGTATATCAGTCAAGCTAAAGCCTCACTAGATGTACACACATTTACATTTCCTCTATGGGTCGCTGGTTAAGTTCTGGTATTGAAAACCCTGCCAAGTTGTCCTGATGCTAATTGTAAAACCTTGGTTAAAACCAGGTTTCCGATTTGATATCTCTCTGACCTATATGACTGAGTACCAGATTGAAGAGCTTGGTTACCCACTAGATCACCAGGGAAGACTTTGATATAATTTATCAATATTTTCAATAAATGCCAATTCTAAAAATGCTCTTTCAGCAAAAGAAAAGTGCAACTTTAACCTATCACGGTGTCACCGTGGCTCAGTTGGTAGCATTCTCACCTGAGTCAGAGAGCTGTGGTTTCAAGTCTCACTCTAGAAACTTGCGCACAAAAATCTACTGAGGGAATGCTGCACTGTCAGAGGTACCGTCTTTCAGCCAAGGCTCTGTCCACCTTATCAGGTGGGCGTAAAAGATCCCATGTCACCATTTTGAAGAAGAGGAGAGTTATCCATGGTAGCCTGACCAATATTTATCCCTCAACCAACGTCACCAAAAAAAAAAATTGATTATTACATTGCTATTCGTGGCAGCTTGCTGTATATAAACTGACTGTTTTCTATGTCATAATAGTGACTGCTCATCAAAAATATTTCATTGCCCGTGAACCTCATTGGGACGTTAAGATTGTACAGGCACTATATAAATGCAAGTCTTGCTAACCTTCCCATCAAGAAGCTGAGGAAGCGGATGCGACACTGACTTTATTTCCCACCCTGACTTCACCCTCCATGTCGGGTGGGTGGGGAGTGGTGTGAGGTGTAAAACCAACATTCCATGAACCCCAAGGAATTCCCTACCAACGAGCACCGCCTCCCTGGAAAATGTTTCTTAAGTCGATCAGCTTTTCAATTCACTGATCCTCACCCCAATTAGAAAATCCTTAAATAAAGAGAATGCTGGATGCACACAGTGGCTATCTCATAAAGGGAGCACACCATCTTTTCACTCCATTTAGATGTTGGAGCTAAACCCATGTTGTCCCAGCAATTTTGCTGTTCCTATTTTATCTGAGGGGAAGGGACGAGGGGAGATGTCAGTACCTGGTTGAATTCCAGAACATCGAGCAGGTCAAAGAGCTTGCGGTTCTTTTCGTTATCTTTCAGCTTCACGTAGTACTGCTGCAGTCCGTGCAGGGTGAGCTTCGTTTCGTCGTCCACAAAGATCTCCATTGGCTGCGAAGGAAATTACCCCATTGTTAAATCCACACCCCCCTCTAGGCAGCCTCTGAGCTTTGCCACTTTGAGACAACCCCAGCCACCCACACGAAATAGTCCCCCATTGCCCCAAAAGCAGCAAGGATAGCAGTCTTGTACCAATGTCATGCTAAGCGGTGCCAATGGGAAGGTTATTGACCCTTTGAAAAACGAACGTCTGCATTTTAAAGTCAAGTGAGAGGTAACACTGCTCTTAACCCTCTCCCATGCCTCAGTTGGATTTCCTATACAAAAAATACTTCTCACTGCAAAGGCACAGACAAAGCTCATATGTCCTCCAGTATAGAAGATTAAGGGATTCTTTAATCAAGAGTTTTAAGGTGACCAAAGGATTTGACAGGGTAGAGAGAGAAAGTATTTCCTAAGGTGGGGAAGTTAGAATAAGAATCTCTCCTGTTTCTCCTTTCTTGGTATCTGGGGGGGAGTGGTGGTAGGGGACCTTCAAGTTGGAGCTAGGCTGTTCAGGGATGCATTTCTTCACGTAAAGGGTATTGGAAATCTGGAGCTCTCTTCCTCAAGGAGATGTTGGGGCTGGGTTTCAAAACAGAGATCGATGGATTTTTATTAGGTAAGGGTTACGGAACTAAGCCGTGGTTGAATTCAATGGCGGAACGGATTCGAGGGAGCTGAGTGGCCTTCTATGTTCCAAATATCCCAGAGTTTGACATATTCTGTCACCAGTGACCATGGTGATGACCAGTCAGCAAAACTGAAGTCATGAACATGTAGCACCTTCCCAGGTCCGACACAGGGGCTGTAAAATCATGTTGGTTACTAGAGACATTAGGGGGGTAGAAGACTGTAACCAGTGCGTCCACCTTTAAAACTTCCCTCGAAAGATGCAGGGCTCCGTTGACCTGACAGCGCACAATCCTCAAAAGGTTAATGACCACAGTTGCTGCCTTACAATGAAACGGACCACTGTGTAGGCAGCTAAATTGGGTGTAGAAGGAAAGAAACTTTAATAGCTTGGGTCACCACATTGTCGGGATAACCTTTCAAATGGGGTACGTAACCTTTTCTTCATCAACTTTATCCACATGACATTTGTTCCGGGTGAGTGCAGACTTCAGCAAAGGCAGATGTCGGGTAGGGGGAGGGAGCTGTTTGCTACAATTAACTACGAGTGCCTCAGGGTTAGAACATAGGAGCAGGTTGTTTGGCTCCTTGAGCCTGCTCCGCCATTTTTTTTACCTCAACTGCACCTTCCCACCCAAAACCCATAGCCTTCGATTCCCTCAATGTCCAAAGATCGAGCGATCTCAGGCTTAAACATAGTCAATAATGGAGCATCCACAACCCTCCGAGCGAAGAAATTTTTCCTCACCACAGTCCAAAATGGTTGATCCCTTATCCCGAGACTGTGGCTGCTAATTCTAGACTCTCCAGCCTGAGGAAAAAGCCTTTCAGCATCCATCCTATCAATTCCCATAAGAATTTGCTACGTTTCAATGAGGTCACCTCCCATTCTTCTAAACCCTGAAGGGTATAGGCCCATTCTGCTCAGTTTCTCGTCATAGGACAATCCTCTCATCTCAGGAATCAGTCTGGAGACCCTTTGTTGCATTCCCTTTAAAAAAGAGTAAATCCTTCCTTAGGAGACCAAAGCCACACACAATTCTCCAGCTCACCAAAGCACTGTGTAATTGCATCAGGACTTCCTTACTCTTGACATTAAAGGCTAATACACCATTTGCCTTCCTAACTGCTTGCTGTATTTGCATGTTAACATTCCACCATTCACGTATACCGACACCAAAGCCTCTCTTGCCTATCAATATTTACTAGTCTCACCTTTTAAAAAAAATTCCTGTTTTTACAGCAGGCAAAAGGGGGAAAAGAATGGATTTTGAATTCTGCCCCCATCTGCTGACCACCACTCACCTCCATGCATACGGAGGTCAAGTAAAGACATGACCCTTTTAGTTGTGAGGCCAAATAACCTATCCATGCTTGCATGCATGTTGCGCATCAAGGACAGTCGTTTGAGCGAGATATCAGCCTCTGTGGTACAATACCTCACCAGGAGTCAGAGCCTTCAGCATCGGATGAGAGGACGGGGAAGCAAAACTCAACTGAACAGTCTTCCCATGATTGGCAGTGAATGACAGCATGCGCTTCAGTGCCAGGCCGGTCACAGTGGTTTGGGCGTCAGGCAGTACATCACCACTGAGACCCCGCCCCCACCCCCACCCAATACAGCGTCTAAGAGGGATGGAGAAAATGTAGAGGGTTTGGAAAAGCCACAAATACTTCAGCTTTTAATTATTGTCGGTGATTTGACAAACAGAAGCAAGGGAGTTATACGAAGCCTTAATAAAATTGCTGGTTAAGCCCTATCTGGAATGAAGTTTGCAATTCTCAGCACCACACTTTAGGTGGGGTGTATACTAAATTTGAAAATGCCTTCAAAAAAAAATCATACAGGATCCTTGGCTTTATTAATAGGGGCACTGAGTACAAAAGCAAGCAAGGAAGTTATACTAAAACTTTATGAAATCCTGTTTAACCTCAGCTAGAGCACTGTGTTCAATTCCGAACACAACACTTCAGGAAGGAAGTCAAGGCCTTAGAGAGAGTTCACAAGAGACTTACTAGAATGGTACCAGGGATGAGGGACTTCAGTTATGTGGAGGTACCGGAGCAGCTGGGTTGCTTTCTTTAGAGCAGAGAAGGGTAAGGGGAAGTTTATAGAGATATTCAAAATCATGAGGTATTAATCTGGGATAGGCTGGAAAGCTCTTTTCTGGCAGGCAGAGAAACAATGGGCTGAATAGCCTCCTTCTGCACTGGCAATTTTTCCACAAGGAGTTTTGATGGGAGTAAATAAGGAGAAACTGTTTCCACTGGCAGGAGGGCCGGTAAGTTGAAGACATTAATTTATGGTCATTGGCAAAAGAACGAGAGGCAAGATGAAGAGCAAATTTCTATGCAGAGAGTGGTCATGATCTACAATTCACTGCCTGAAGGCTGTGGTGGAAGCAGATTCAACAGCTTTTCAAACGAAAACTGGACATATGTTTAAAAAATAAAAGATTTGCAGGTCTATGGGGAAAGAGCAGGTGGGTGAGACTAATGAGATAGCTTTTACAAAGAGCTGGCACAGGCACCATGGGCTGAATGGCCTCCTCTTGTGCCGTACCATTCTATGAAATACCCAGGGACACCCCCATCTAGACACGGGTGGCACCAATAGCCAGTTTGAGACTGAGGTCTGGTCCAATGTCTGAAAACTGCCCAAACAGTTAAGGAGATTAAGGAGCTCAGAAAACGATAGATTCAGCCTCACGATTTAAACAGAGACTCAACCCAGAAACTAAACAAAACATTCTCAGTTCGGAAATAGTAATCCACAAAATAATAAACTCTTTTAAAGGGCTGTGTCACTGGCAGGTTCAACAGCTTTACATAGAATTTACAGCACAAATACAGGCCATTCAGCCCAACTGGGTCGATGCTGATGTTTATGCTCTGCATGAGCCTCCTTACACCTTTCATCTATCCCTATATTATCTTTCTGTTCATTTCTCCAGCATGTGCCAGGTTTCTCCGTGTCCAAGGAACATCAGGGTGTGGAGAACACTGGTAGACAAGGAGGAGAGAAAATGGTGAGCTGAAACAAGGGAGGAAGGGGCTCCCAAAGGCACAAAGAGTTGGGTGGTTTGGGAAAGCAGAAGGCAGGACTTATGGAGGGGTTTAGGGTGCTGTGGCTGAAGGAAATAATGAGGGATGACCAAGGGGCAGGGATTTTATGCTAGAGTGTCAGAATTTACCATTCAAACTGACATTCAGAGACCACCCTGTGGCAGTCTCTAAAGCAGCCTGCCTTAAATTTTAAACATAAGCAGAAAATGCAGGAGCAGCTTTGAGTATGCAAGGTCGCATCGCTGGCCTCATGTGTGCGCCGCTGCAATGGTAAGCTGGGGGAGGGGGCAACACCAATGCAACTCTCCCTGCAACATGACACAGCCCTTTAGGTGCTGCGGCACGTAACAGCTAACAATGGTGCCTACCACCAGGGCGTTACTTAATGATCGAGGTCAAATAAACACATTTAAAGGGATGCTAGATTTGAACATGAGGGAGAAAGGGCCTAGACTATACTGATATAAACTAGAGTGGGGTGAGGTACGTGCAGAGAATCAATGCCAGCATAGGCCAGTTGAGCCAAATGGCCTGTTTCACTGAATTATATTGATTGTACAGCAATGCAAATTGTAATACTTTTTTCAACCCAGCAAACCTTCCCCCCACCCTTATTTCCATAAACATTAATACAAGACTCTCAGATTTATAGGGGAGTCCAAAGGATTCAGCACTCATAGACAAGGTGGAATGCCTCCTGCAGGAAATGCAATTTGAAAAACAATTGACAGGAGGGATTTCACCCCCACAAGGGATGTAATGTAAGAAAGCAATTTTTTTTACTGAGGAAAGCCAAACAGTCTATTGTGGCTGCTGAAAAGAAAAACAAACCCAGTTAATGCAAATACACAGCAGCTAAAGATTTTTTCAAAAGGCATTAAATTCAGTGGGCCGGAGATTCCCTCTCATAAGTTGTAGGATTACCCGAATGCACTGAATACAAGGGCAGCTCACATTTCCCAGACAGAATGCAATCGGTTTCCCTTAAATGGAGAGAAAGTCAGCTGGGTTTACTGACAGTTGTACGTATACGTACATTTCTTTCCGTCTAATATCCCTGCACTTGTATGTCAGGGTGATCCAACAGCTCAGGAGTAGGAAAATCTGCCCAGCAACTCTCTTGTGAAAGAAGTCGGTATGCCGGGACTCTACTTGGTGTACTCGCTCTGCCCCATAGCCCCTAACTCATTTAATTCAGGCCAATTAAGGAAATTAACTCATCTTCCAGTTTCAGACCTAACAAAAATGGAGAAACCTCTCATTTCCATTTCCAAATGCTAGCAGGCCTGTTTCATACTTCCAACAATTTTTTTCTGAATTTGCCTATTGTAGCTGCTGCAATTTAAAGACTCAGTTTCAAATGAAACATTTAGCATTTAATTTATTTTAACCAAAAGATAAAATTATTATTGAAGCAAAATAAGTGGGATGGGTCATACAACTTTAAAGAAAAAAGGACAATGTTTACAATAATCTTAGCGGGCTGGGGCTTTTAAGCTGAATTTCGTATTTCATATGGTAATGGCAAATATAAATAAGAAGTGGAAAATTTGACAGGTTCACAACACTTACTTAAAAAAATCTCCTGAAAGTCTCCAGGTAGATATATAGCCTCCAAAGGCACTTCACAGGAGTGTTTCCAAATAAAATTTATCAGAGTCAGATAATCAAAAGCTTGGTTAAAGTGATAGGTTTAAGGAGTCTTAAAGAAGCAGCGAGAGATAGCGAGGTTTAGGGAGGAGATTCCAGAGCTTAGGGCCTTGGCACTGAAGGCACAGCTACCAAAGGTGGGGCAATTAAAATCGGGGATGCACAAGAGGCCAGAATTCAAGGAGTGCAGATATTTCCGAGAGTTACAGGACTGGAGGAGATTACAGAGATAGGGAAGGGTGAGACTCTGGGGGATTTGAAAACAAGGATGACAAAAATCAAGGTGCTACAGAACCAGGAGCCACTGTCGGTCAGAAAGCAGGGATGGTTAGGGAACAGGGCTTGGAATGAGTTGGAAGGGCAGCGGTGTCTTGGATGAGTTCAAGATTATGGAGGATGGAAGATGGGAGGCTGCCAAGTGAGAGAATTGGTATAGAGGTAACAAAGACATTGATGAGAGTCCCAGACACAGAAACGTTGCAAAGAAAATAGTTGCAGAGTTTCGGAGAGGGCAGTCAGGTTTATTTTGAGTGGGCTGCCCAGACATCACTAAAATAGAAACCGTGTACCAAAAGTCTGCGTCTGACAACAGGTGCCAAATTCTTAACACCATACTTCTGCTTCTTATAGCAAGGGGCATTTTTCAGGCCTGAAGAATATTAGCAGGTTAGTGCTATACCACATTTGGGAGAGTGCTTGATGCTTGAAATGGAAACCTTTGCAGCCCCCAGAACTAACAGGCCCACACCCCGATAAGCAGAAAGTTCATTATGATGAAAAGCACTAGCAGACTGGGTCTATATGCTAGCAGTTCCAATCAGTATCAACATAGAATAACTCAGTAGGGGTAAACAAAAGTATACAGTCTCATCCTACTTCTCACCCCAGCACTCACCCAACTTCCCAGGCAAAAGTAAACTGAATGTCTTGTTTAGTGGAAAGGAGACAGCCACAACAGATCTGTAAAACCATTTTGGTTTAAGTTTGCTTTGGAATCCTTTGGGCTGAACTATAAACTGGGGCTTCGCAGGGTTGCCTTAGAAACCAGCTCAAATTGTTAAATTAACCCTTCTTAACCGCAAATCAATTCCAGTCGAAGACGAAATTCTTTCATACCGCAATAAAATGGTTAAAAGGACATACACACGTCCACTGTCTAGAACAGTAGCAGTTCTACCCTTGCATCTCCTCTCTTTCTCCATATTTGAAACATCTGAATGCATCTACACACCATACAATCCCATGTTGGCACATCATCAGGGCTGGGAATGGGGCCTCACCCAGAACAAAATGGAAATTGCTTCTCCTTCATCCTTTCTAGGTGGGCCAAGTTTTCTCTGTTCACACTGCTCCTTCCCCACTCCCACCAAACATTTCCCAACTCTTACCCGTTTGTTAATGAGAGAATTTATGCTGCAGCCTCCTTACAGAATAGTCAGAGGTTTGCTCCAGACAACTTAAAATTGGCATTTTAACGGTGTACTGGTTGAACATAGCAGGCAGCCATTCAGCCCCTCAAGCCTGCTCTGCTATTCAACTAGAATTTGCACTTGGTTCCACACCTGTTCATACCTTTGCCTAACAAAAATGAAGGGGGTTGGCACCTCCTTAGCCATTGCATAGCAAGGAGTCAGTGCTTTCAGGGCAGCCGGGGGTCGGGGGGGGGGGGGGGGGGGGGGGGGGGGGGAGATAATTGCAAAATATATGTATATAAATATTTAAACTTACTTGGGTGAATTTATGCTATGAGAATGGGTGGATTTAATATCACGTGATTAGAGTTGGAAAACAACTTGTCAAATTAGTTCATTTCTAGAAATGAACTAAAGTGGAAAAACAAATCTTTTTTTCCAAGATTACTTCTTAAAATAGGAAAGATTATGCCCATTTGCTCACCAACTAACTATGCCAAGTTTCAGAGTGGCCATTTAACAGAGCAGCACAATTTGGGTAAGACGCAATAATAAATTCCTCTTTTCTGATGACGAGGTTTACGGTTGGCTGCCAAGCCTCCCACCAACTTATGAAAAGCCATCGACCTGAAACGATAACTCGCGTTTCCCTCCACAGATGCTGCCTAACCTAAGCACATTCTAGCATCTTCTGTTTATATCCCAATATATAATGTATCTATGGGAGTGTTTTACAACCACTGCCAGTCAATGCTGCAGGGAAACCAATCACCACTGTCTGCCAATCACAGAATCACACAGTGCAGAAGAAGCCCTTCGGCCCATCGAGTCTGCACCGACACGATTGGCAAAGGATGGCTACTGCCTCAGATCTGCATCTGGGGAAGGGGGCACCCTGCCAAGAGGAGATTGTATGGCTTGCAAGCTTGAAAATTCATGTCCTTATGCTGCCAATATGATTGTCCACAATATCGTGCAAAGCTGAGACTAATAAAGAGACAGCTTCCTTATGGTCAGCCAACCCAGAATTTACATAAAATTCCCATTGAAACTTTGAAGGATATACGATTTTAATCGGAGCTTTCCCACAATGGCCTGGTAGGCGAACAGACGTCAGACTTGCCTTTGCTTCAGAAAGTTATGGCTTCAAGCCTTAGATGGGAGTTTTGAGCATAAAACTACAGCTGTCACTCCAGTATTAGGCTGAGGGAGTGCTGCATTGTCAGGAGCGCTATCCTTTAGATTGGACTGGTGCCCCAACTCCAGTGGACATCACGTGGATGTTACAGCACTCAGCTCCAATCACTAAATCACAATCGCCGCCTTGCGATGACACAGAGGGAGAACAAATATGATTTTGTGTATCTGAAGTTTATGAGGAAAGGTTAAGCAAATCAGGCTTGCTTTCTTTGGGATAAAGAAAGTAAGTCTTACATTTCTACATCGCCTTTTTCAAGGCCAAAGCACTTTAGAGCCAATTAACAGCTTTGTAAGCGTAGTCACTGCTGTAATGCAGGAAGTCTGGCAGCCAATTTGCACACAGCAAGCTCTCACAAACAGCAATGTGGTAATGATCAGGTAATTTTAGTGATGTAGGTTGAGGGATAAACATTGGCAAAGGGGTAGCTCCCATCCTCTTCAAAATAATGGCATGGAATCTTTTACGGGACAGTGGGTGCCTTGGTTTAACACCTCATCTGAAAGACGGCACCATCGACAGTGCAGCACTCCCTCAGTACTGCACTGGAGTGTCAGCCTAGATTTTGGGGAAGTTTTCAAGAACTCGAAGGGGGAGCAAGTCATTCTGGCGAAGGGACTCGAATACCAGGGAAGACAAATTAAGACTTTGGAGTGTAAAGGGAAGTTCAACATTATTTTGCCACCAAGAGGGATAAGATGGTGGTAAGGGGTAGGTTGGTAGCAGACAGTATAAATAGGCTTGAGATGGGTTTTCTAGAGGGTTTGAGATATAACATATGTTTCATCCAGGTAAATGGGCATGCTTATTGAGCTTAAATGGCTCTTATTCCTGTTCCTTAAAATTCTGATAAATTCCTACACGTTACTCCCCCCCAGCTTTCATTACCTTAATGCGCAGTTACAATTTCTGAGTCCAAAGAGTAGGCCAACAACAAGGACGCTGTCTCTTCATAGCGGCACCCTCCTAAATCTTGCCGTTCACCTCAAGTTGACAAAGCCTTTAGTTTGACCTTTTCTATGCTGGATTCTTTCCCCAAAATGCTGCTTAGTCAGAAAATAACAAGCATTCTATCCCCCTGCACTACCCTTTAAGGCAGCTGGTTTTAACCTGTGAACCTTCACCCTTCTAAAGACCGATATGTGCAGCCACACAAAAAGGATAGAGTGCCTCCCCCCCACAGCTGGCCGACTGTGTCGTCTTCCTCCTCAGTTCCAGGGTCTGCTGGGCTCCGGACTCCGGTCCTCACCAGGGAAATTTTCGCATGGGGTCCGCACATGGCCATCCACATCACTCTTGCCCGCCGCACTGGCCGAGGTATTCTGCTGCACTGGGAGGAGAGAGATTTGGGGTGGGGGTAGGATGGGATGGGATAGGGTTGGGGTGGAATGGAGGGAAGCGTGGGGTGGTGCATCCCAAAAGGTCTTCTGGCTGTGGTAATGGACTGTGGTTTGTCCCCAACAACTATTAACTGCTGGGAATGTGTGTGCGCGCGCGTATGTGTGTATAGGGGAAAGAATTAATACACTAATTTCTTCTCCTTTCCCCACCCTCACCCCTTGTCCTAGCAGCTAACAATCTTTGTTTTTTTTTCCTTTCTGAACGAAAGCTTTTGCCCATTTTAGTGAGCAAAAACTGCAACCTTCTCCTGTTCTTTTAAGTAGGCTTTAAAAATGTCTAAAGTCAAGATCTGGAAAACAGCTGGTATTCCTTCAGACTTGCTACAGGGAAGTTGCACTTTGTTACTTGCAAAGGACAAGAGGAGATGGGTGGTGGCGTTGTTGGTGGATGGAATAATCTCTGTCCATGTGTTCTTAATGCCATTTCTCACTATATTCTCCATTATTTGGACCAGTTTTGATTCAACTACCACAGCTGCCTTGAGGTGGGTGAGAAGAGAATCTGCTTCTGCCTACACCCCATGACCCAAGTGTTCATTTGAGATAATCTTCCCGCAATGTCTTCCGCATATCTCTGTTCCTCGCTTAGGGTGAGTTGGCGCAAGGGGAATATATAAACGATTCACTGCCCTTAACCTGACTCAAACTATCTGTGTTAAGGGGTGCCTGCATTTTTCTTCTGTATTTACATCCATCACCCATGATGGGGTGGGGGTTAAAAATTAGATCGTGCTGGCACTGATGTACAGCCAGCTTAATGTGGAGGCAGTTAGGGCCAGAAAGAAGCTAGAAGGATAATTACGTCTTGCATGAACTTGCGGCAGACAGGGCGGATCTCCTTGCTTAGTGTGGCACTGAACATCATGACCTGCTTCTCATGAGGAGTCATGCGAAAGATCTCCTGGACATCTCGACGCATGTCTGAAAGAAAGCAAGGGTGGGGTGGGAGGGCAAGGCAGAAAAAGATAATGAGCCGCTTTGTAATTCATATCCGCAACCTTCAGTATGATAATCTTCATTGCTCAAAACAGTCAGCCATCCAGTGATCTCGGAGAGACTGGCATTATTATGACACTGCATTATATGGTGCTTACAACATAGAAGCGGGCCAGTCAGCCTAATGGGTCCACACTGCTCCCTTACCCCATTTCAGCTTCCCCTATGACCATAACTTTCTGTTTCTTTCCCCCTTCATGTGCTTATCTCACCTCCTCTTAAATACATCTCTGCTATTTGCCTCAGCTGCTCCTTGTGGCCGTTCTATATTCTCACCTCTCTCTGGGTGAAGTATCTTCTCCTGAATTCCCTGTCGGGGGTTGGGCTGTGACTACCTTATATTTTCAGTTTCAAAGTAGAGCCATCCAACTCGAAACGTTAACGCTCTCCACAGATACTGCCAGGCCTGCTGAGATTTTCCAGCACTCTGTTTTTATTTCAGATCTGCAGTATTTTGCTTTTACGATATTTCATGCCTCCTAGTTTTGGTCACACCTACAAGTGGAAACATCTTGTGTGCGTCTATCCCTTTCATAATCTTAAGATCTTCTATCAGCTCACCCCTCAGTCATTGTTTTAGGTAAAAAATAAAAAGCCCCAGTCTGTTCATTCTTTCCTGATAGGTATGACCTCTCAGTTTTAGTACCATTCTAATAGACATTTTTTGCACCTTTTCCCAGTGCTTCTATATCCTATTTATAATATGAAGACCAGAAACATTCACAGTATTCCAAGTGTGCTCGAACCAAGGTTACATACAAGTTCAATGTAACTTCTCCGCCTTTCAGTTCTATACCTCTTGATATGAACCCAGTACTTTTGCTTTTTTAAAAAGAAATGGGCTTATTAATCTGTGTCACTACTTTTAGTGATTTGTGTATTTGTACCCTCACTTCTCTCTGTTCTTTTACGTCATTTAGATAATTAATTTCCAAGGATTGTGTGACCTCCTTATTCTTCCTACCAAAATGTACCACCTCACACTCAGCTGCATTGAATCTCATTCAAAATAGTTGCGTGCTGTGGACTCTTGCTCCTGGTGGCCTGGGTTGAAGCTGCCTCCAAAGCCTGTTCTACATGGGACCAATAACCAACAGCAAAGAGAGGGGATGCTCATGGAGCTGAATTTGATAATTGATAGGACAGTGTCGAACCCACTGTATCACCCAATCCTAACCCCAAGGGGATAGGACAACATCAGTCTTAATACACCGGCCAGTCTAAAGAAGTGTGAAAATGTTTAGTGCAACTTGCCATAGCATTTTTTTCTCTCTCTTGGTCATGCACAAAATGAAACGCATATACAAGTTAAGTCTGATAGAAAGACTCTGGGCAGAATTTTCTGCCTGTCAGGCCCAACCCAATCTCCGGTGGGCGGGGAGCCGATCCCCGCCGGAGAAGTGGGCCTCACCACCATTTTACATGGGAGAGCCAATTAAGGCCCGCCCAGCGTGACGTCCGGCGGGAAGCGCTATGCGCTCCCTGTGCGGGCGGGGGGGGGAATTCCCCAAATGCTAGAGTGTGCTCTTTTGCGCATGCGCACGAAAGAGCACACATCTCCCTGAGGCTAAGTGCTGCCTCAGGGAGATTGCTTACGCTTTCAAAAATATGAAAAATAGAAAAAAATTTCCCTAATATGTCCCCCTCATGTAACAATGTCACATGAGATGGGACATGTTCATAATTAACATAATAACTTTCTTAAACTTTTTAAAACCTTACATGAAACCTCATCCTGCCGGTGGATGAGGTCTCATGTTTTTTCTAGTTGCCGCCGGGGCTCATGGCCTACCCGCCAACCTTAAGGTTGGATGGGCAGGTCCTTTGGTTGTATAATTGATCCTGTCAATGGCCTCAATTGGTCATTGACAGGTCGGCGGGCCCGCAGCTGATTTTGCTGTGCCCCCACCTTCCTGAAAATTTAAATGGGGCGGGATGATGTCGGGAGTTCTGCCTGACGTGATCCCGCATCATTTTACACGTTGGCGAGCGAGCCCAGCCCCCTGCTCACCAACGGCAAAATTCTGCCTTCTGTGTTTGATTTGGCTTAGGAGATGCCCAATATTACTTGCACAGGGCTGAAGTTAAGACATTTACCATGAAACCTGCAGGGACTGTACCTCTATAAAGCTGAACACTCACCGAGCTGCTCGAGCATCTTGTCACATTCGTCCAGGATGAAGTGCTTGATGTGTTTGAGGTTCAGAGACTTGTTGCGAGCCAGTGCCAGGATCCTGCCAGGGGTGCCCACCACAATGTGTGGGCAGTTCTTCTTCAACAACTCCTCGTCCTTCTTAATGGAGAGCCCACCGAAAAATACCGCAACCTAGGGCAGCCAAAAAGAAACGGAGTGAGTCGCGCCCTCTGGTAGGGCGACAGCAACCACCTCTGCTTCTAGTGAAAGGGTTAAAGGGGATCATCAATCATCAAACGGTTTACTCCCTCCTGGCTCACTGGGTAAATGGTCTCAGACTGAGCTAGTCTGTCCAGTCTTCACTGTTCACTGAGCTGCAATTTTACCAACATCAAACATCATGGCGGAACAATTGATCGAGATCATTAACTGACCTACTGCATAAAGCACAGGTGAGCAGATTTGGGAAAAAAAGAGATGTGGGCATCACTAGCAAGACTGACGTTTATTTCTAATTCTTAGTTGCACTTGAGAAGATGGTGATGAGCCAGCGATAGTGAAGGAATGACAAAATCGGGTAAAGTCAGCATGGTTT
This sequence comes from Cetorhinus maximus, assembly GCF_964194155.1. Taxonomy (NCBI): domain Eukaryota; kingdom Metazoa; phylum Chordata; class Chondrichthyes; order Lamniformes; family Cetorhinidae; genus Cetorhinus; species Cetorhinus maximus. The sequence continues at coordinate 12,292,742 of NC_135899.1, read as the reverse complement.
CATCAAAGGGAGGTCATGCCTGACAAATCTGTTAGAATTCTTTGAGTAGGTTAGACAAAGGAGAGCCAATGGTTGTTATCTACTTGGACTTCCAGAAGGCCTTTGACAAGGTGCCGCACAGGAGGCTGCTCAGTAAGATAAGAGCCCATGGTGTTAGAGGCAAGGTATTAGCATGGATAGAAGATTGGCTGTCTGGTAGGAGGCAGAGAGTGGGGATAAGGGAGTCCTTCTCAGGATGGCGGCCGGTGACTAGTGGAGTTCCGCAGGGGTCAGTGTTGGGACCACAACTTTTCACATTATACATTAATGATCTAGATGAAGGAACTGAGGGCATCCTGGCTAAGTTTGCAGATGATACAAAGATAGATGGAGGGACAGGTAGTATTGAGGAGGCGGGAGGGTGCAGAAGGATTTGGACAGGTTAGGAGAATGGGCAAAGAAGTGGCAGATGGAATACAACGTGGGGAAGTGTGAGGTCATGCACTTCGGTAGGAAGAATAGAGGCATGGACTATTTTCTAAATGGGGAGAGAATTCAGACATCTGAAGCGCAAAGGGACTTGGGAGTCCTAGTCCAGGATTCTCTTAAGGTTAACTTGCAGGTTGAGTCGGTAGTTAGGAAGGCAAATGCAATGTTGGCATTTATTTCGAGAGGACTAGAATATAAAAGCAGGGATGTGCTGCTGAGGCTTTATAAGGCTCTGGTCAGACCACATTTAGAATATTGTGAGCAATTTTGGGCCCCGTATCTCAGGAAGGATGTGCTGGCCCTGGAGAGGGTCCAGAGGAGGTTCACGAGAATGATCCCAGGAATGAAAGGCTTAACATATGAGGAATGTTTGAGGACTCTGGGTCTATACTCGATGGAGTTTAGAAGGATGAGGGGGGATCTGATTGAAACTTACAGAATACTGAAAGGCCTGGATAGAGTGGACGTGGGGAAGATGTTTCCATTAGTAGGAGAGACTAGGACCCGAGGGCACAGCCTCAGAGTAAAGGGAAGACCTTTTAGAACAGAGATGAGGAGAAACTTCTTTAGCCAGAGAGTGGTGAATCTATGGAATTCATTGCCACAGAAGGCTGTGGAGGCCAGGTCATTGAGTGTATTTAAGACCGAGACAGATAGGTTCTTGATTGGTAAGGGGATCAAAGGTTACGGGGAGAAGGCGGGAGAATGGGGTTGAGAAACTTATCAGCCATGATTGAATGACGGAGCAGACTCAATGGGCCGAATGGCCTAATTTCTGCTCCTATGTCTTATGGTTTTATGGTCTAATATATTTCAACGTTTCCACTTGGAGCGGAATTGGCAGGCGGTGGTGCTCCCATGTGTCTGTTGCCCTTATCTTTCTAAGTAGTAGAAGCTGTGTTTGGGAGATGCTGTCGAAATGCTGTCTTTGAAATCAGGCAGGGATGGGTCAAGTACAACTATTTTGGCAAGTAAATACCCCACCGTTTACCAGGAACTGAAGTGGGCCAGTCATATAAATACTGTGGCTACAAGAGCAGGTCAGAGGCTGGGATTTCTGTTGTGAGTAACCCATCTCCTGACTCCCCAAAGCTTGTCCACCATCAGCAAAGCCAAGGGTGGGATGGAATTTCTCTACTTGTCTGGATGAGTGCAGCTCCAACAACTCAAGTTTAACAACTCAATAGAAGTTTAACACCATCCAGGATAAGGCAGCCCACTTGATTGGTATCCCATCCCCAAACATTCACTCCATCCACCAGATGCACAGTCGCATTAGTATGTACCAGGTACAAGATGCACTTCAGCAGTTTGCCAAGCCTCATTTGACAGCACCTTCCAAACCTGCAATCTCTACCATCTAGAAGGACAAGGGCAGCAGATGCATGGGAAAACCATCACCTGCGGGTTCCTCTGCAAGTCACACATCATCCTGACTTTGAAAAAACGTTGTTATATTTCCTTGTTACAGGGCCAAATCCTGGAACTCTCTCCATAACTACATGTGTACCTACACCATGTGGACTGCAGCGGTTCAAGAAGGCAGCTCAACCCACCTCAAGGGCAATTAGGGATGGGAAATAAATACAGATCTTGCATGAATCTCAAACAAAAAAAAAAAATCCATGCGACCACATCCCAAGTAATAGTCAACTCCTTCAAGGCAAGGAGTGAGGGGAGGTGGTGGTGACGGTGGTTCGGGGAAAATATTAAATGAAATATGGCCATCTTCTCTTACCTTCACGCTTGGCATGTACTTGGAGAACCGTTCGTATTCCTTGCTGATTTGGAATGCCAGTTCTCGAGTGTGGCACATCACCAGGACTGAAATCTAGAACCAAACAAACAATGAACATCCCTGGCGCAGAACCATCAGACTTTGTACAAAGAGAACACTTAACATGGTGTGTGCTCTGCTGTATTACAGTGCAGGCATCTCAGCATTGAAGAGGACACAACCGCAAACAACTACATTCATATCTCTGACTTGGCAACTGGCTAACAAGACAGGGCTACAGGAAACACAGAATAGTTACGAAAAATCAGGGGAAATCTTAGAAACATGCTGAAGATTCCAAAGTGTTAACTGAACCAAAAATAGGCTTCCTGTGATCGCAACCTTGCAAGAGTGCAGCCTCCAGCTTAGCAGGAACTGTAGTGCAAGAGTCAGATCCCACTCTCAGATTCAAAACTATAGTACAAGATATAGATCCCACTCAGATCAGGAATTATATATAATACAAGGGGCAGTTCCCACTCTCCAGTCAGGAACTGTAATACAAGGGGCAGTTCCCACTCTCCGGTCAGGAACTGTAATACAAGGGGCAGTTCCCGCTCTCCAGTCAGGAACTGTAATACAAGGGGCAGTTCCCACTCTCCGGTCAGGAACTGTAATACAAGGGGCAGTTCCCACTCTCCAGTCAGGAACTGTAATACAAGGGGCAGTTCCCACTCTCCAGTCAGGAACTGTAATACAAGGGGCAGTTCCCACTCTCCAGTCAGGAACTGTAATACAAGGGGCAGTTCCCACTCTCCAGTCAGGAACTGTAATACAAGGGGCAGTTCCCACTCTCCAGTCAGGAACTGTAATACAAGGGGCAGTTCCCACTCTCCAGTCAGGAACTGTAATACAAGGGGCAGTTCCCACTCTCCAGTCAGGAACTGTAATACAAGGGGCAGTTCCCACTCTCCAGTCAGGAACTGTAATACAAGGGGCAGATCCCACTGTCAGACTGCAAACTGCTAAATAACCCCAGCCTTAATTTCGGCTTACAAGAGGGAAAATACTACAGCTGTAGGAAATCTGAAATAAAAACAGAAAATGCTGGAAATGCTGTACTCAGCTGGTCTGGCAGCATCTGCAGAGAGAGAAAAGAGTTAACGTTTCAGGTTGACGATCCTTCGACAGAACCTCTACTTAAATATTCACCATCCTCCACCACCAGTGGTTCTCAAATTGCGGTTCGCAAGGGTCCTCCAGGTCATGGTCCAAACTGGAAGTCGCTGAAGTGCAATGCGATGGCCGAAGCCATACGAGAGAACAGGCTAGAACCCTCATCCCCTCCACTCGCATGTCACACAACCAAACTGGCTTCCGTGTCTGCACAGCCTAACTTGACATAAGCACAAGCAACGGCAACGTAGCTTTACAATACTCGTTATTTGAGTATTGCTGAAAAAAAAGAGACATTTAAGCTTTTTGTCTTGCACTCATCAGGACACTGGCAAGAATACAAAGTGTCCTGATGAATGCAAGACAAAAAGCTTCGACATGTCTCTTTTCAGCAATACTCAAGTTCTGCACTGCCAAACACGTACTCATGTTACTGTTGATTTTGTTTGATTGATACAGATTTAAGACAAGATTTCATTTCTCACAAGAAGATTACTATGATAATTTTCTAACCCATTTTAGAATGTTTTAAATAAGCACATTCTCTCGTGGTCTTAATGCTTATAGTATGAAAATGTTTATATTTTTGTTTCTGACATGAATTAATAATTTATGGGATTTAACAAAAAAATTAATACACTCAATTTATCACATTTAGTAGCCAAAAGGCAGTGGATTTTTTATGGTTTCCATAAGTTCCCATGAAGTCTGCTGAGGTTTATTTTGTGGTGTCAAGTGAAAGCAGGTGCAGTAGAACTGATAGGTGGTCAACGGAGTCTTTTGCCTGCCTAAGTGGTCCCCAACAAAAAGGTTCAAGATCCTACAAAAGTGGCTGTCAAAAATACCATCCACAAGATGCACTAAGTTCTAACAAAGGGTCATCGAACTGAAACATTAACTCCAATTCTTTCTCATGGATGCTGCCAGGCGTGCTGAGCATTTCCAGCATTTTCTGCTTTTGTTGCCATTACAGTTTGTTGGCTTCACATGAAGTACCTTAAGAACATATGAAATAGAAGCAAGGATTGGGCGTACGGCCGCTGCCCGCAAAATGGCGACTGCACGGAACTCACTTGTCCAGTGACAGGTTCAAGCTGTTGGAGAGTAGCCAAGACAAACACCGCTGTTTTTCCCATGCCAGACTTGGCCTGGCACAGGACATCCATGCCCAGAATTGCTTGGGGAATGCACTCATGTTGTACTGCAAGGAAGCAGAAGCAACAATTAATATGAGTAAACGGACATCAACTAAAAGCACGCAATCAGAAAGTAAGAAAACCTGGAGTAAAAGCAGAAAGTTCTGGCAACACAGAGCGAGTCAGTCAGCAGGCCTGAATTATTTTACTCTTTAATGGGGTGTGGGCATCGCTGGCAAGGCCAGCATTTGCTGCTCATCCCTAAATGCCCTTGAGAGGTGGTGGTGAGTCACCTTGTTGAACTGCTGTAGCGGTTTGGTACAACTGAGTGGCTTGTTAGACCATTTCAGATGACAGTTAAGAGTCAAATGCGTTGTGGGGGTTGGGTTTGGGGACACATAGTCCAGGCCAGGCAAGAATAATCGATTTCCTTCCCTCAGTGAATCAGACAGTTGTCTTTTGACAACTGATGATAGCTTTCAATGCTATAATTTTTTAATTAATTGAATTTAAATTCCACCAGCTGCTGTGGTGGAGTTGAACCTTTGTCACCAGGGCCTCTGGATTACTAATTCCAGTGACATTACCACTACGCCACTGTTAAGGGGCAGGCTCATGTTTAGGGTGACAGAAGCCCAATTCTGGGCAATTAGGGATTGGTAACAAATGCTGGTCTTGCCAGTGACGCCCAGGTTCTGTGAATAAAGTTGTCAGTGGCAAACCTATCTGCTGTTTTGGCCCCATAGCCTGAAATTTTTTCAACTAGACACCTCCAACTTGCAGCCTCTCACCTGCCCCTCAAAAGAATGTTTAAGACCCGCTGCTTTGCTCCTGCCATCAACCTACATCCCATATCTGACTCAAGTGCTCAGTATTCACATCTCTGTGAAGCACTTCACTCTGTGAAGGGCCTTTTTCTGTGCTGTCGACCTCTATGAGTCTGATTCGTCAGAACCCAAAACTGTTTGGCAATAGAGTCGTGCCAGAAACAATTGCGTCCCTCTTGCCTCATGTGCTGAAAACTTGCTGGCTCTTTTCCAGGACTTTCTATTTTTATTTGAGAAGCAGATCCATGGGGCCAATTAAATTAAGGCAACCGATCAAAACTATACGTACGTCAAAGCTTGGAACAATTTCAGGCACTTGGCCATAACTTCACACTGCCGGGTGCTGCATTGTGTGCATTTACTTGTTACAGGTGGTGGCTGTTACAAATAAAATAATAGGCGTGTGCTAGAAGGTGGTGGGAAATTTAATGGTTATCACAATTTGCACGTATACAACAGCTTCAAAGTAAGAAAGCATCCCAAAGTGTCACAGAGTCATAGAGATCGACAGCACAGAAAAAGGCCCTTCACAGAGATGTGAATACTGAGCACTTGAGTCAGATATGGGATGTAGGTTGAAGGCAGGAGCAAAGCAGCAGGTCTTAAACATTCTTCTGAGGAGCAGGAGAGAGGCTGCAAGTTGGAGGTGTCTAGTGGAAAAAATTTCAGGCTATGGGGCCAAAGCAGCAGATAGGTTTGCCAGTGACATCTTTATTCACGAAACCTGGGCGTCACTGGCAAGACCAGCATTTGTTACCCATCCCTAATTACCCTTTGAGAAGCTGATGAGGTGCCTTCTTGAACCGCTGTAGGGTTGTGGTGTCGGTGCACCCACAGTGCTATTAGAGTCGGAGCGCCAGCATTTTGATCCAGTGACACTGAAGGAACAGTGATATAGTTCCAAGTCAGGATGGCGTGTAAGTTGGATGGAAACTTGCTGATTGTGGTTTTCCCAAGTGTCCGTTGTCCTTGACCTTCTAGGTGGTAGAGGTCGCAGGTTTTCGAGGAGTCAAAGGAGGCTGTAGACCAAATGGGGTTGGGGGCAGGGGATGCAGAGGAGGAAAAAGTTGAATAAGCGGAGCGTATACATAGAAACTAGAATCCCAGGATAAGGAACTTCATTGACCCGGACAGGTTGGAGAAGCTGGGACTGCTCTCCTTAGCAAAAAGGTTGAGAAGAGATTTGATAGAGGCGTTCAAAATCATGAGGGGTCTAGACAGAGTAGATAGGAAGAAACTATTCTCATTGGTGGTAAGGTAGAGAACCAGAGGGCACTGATTAAAGGTGATTTGGCAAGAGTCAAGGGTGACCTGAAGAAAAATGTTTTTTACGCAGCGAGATTAGGATCTGGAATCCTGAGTGTGTGGTGGAGGCAGATTCAAACAATTCAAAAGGAGATTGGATGTGTACTTAAAAGGGAAAAAAAATGGCAGAGCTAACTGAAAGGACGAGTTGTGGGACCAGCTAAATTGCAGGACTCAATGGGCCGAATGCCCCTTCTTGTGCCTCAGTGATTCGAAATTGATTCCAGTGATGAGAGGGTTTCCTATGAGGAAGAGATTGCATCAAAAGGGCCTATATTCTCTGGGGTTTCGAAGAATGAGAAATAATTTCATTGAAAAGAGAGGGTAGATGCTGAGAGGGTGTTTCTCCTGGCTGGAGTGTCTAAATCTAGGTGTCATAGCCTCAGGATAAGGGATCAGCCACTGAGAACTGAGGCAAGTAGAAATTTCTCTCCTCAGGAGGGTTGTGAATCTTTGGAATCCCCTATCCCAGAGAGCTGTGGATGCGCAGTCATTGAGCAGATTGAAACCAATAGATTTTTGGACACTAATCAAAAGATCTGGGGTGTGGGTGGGAAAGTGAAGTAGGAGCAGATGATCAGCCATGAGCTTGTTGCGTGGCAGAGCAGGATAGAGGGGCAGTACTCCCACTCCTATTTCCTACATTAAGAGGCTGCATAGGTAGGAAAGGCCAAGGGCTTGTGAATGAGGACAAAGATTTTGAAGCTGAGGTGTTCAGAATTGGCAAGCCAGTGATTGTTTGTTGAGGGCAGGCAGGAAGGTCCGAAGTGCGGGCTGCACTGCGGACAGCAGAATTCTGCATCATATCCAAACTGAGAATGGTAGAATTCAGGATAGCTCTGGTGAGGAAAGTGTAGGGGAAGAAAGCAAGTAGTTGGGGCTTGAGGAAGCAAAACACATGGATAAGCGTCTCAATATTAGAAACCAGAATGAAGAGATTTAATGGGACAGTGATGCTCCACTAATCAGGGGTCCTAGATTTAAAATAATCACAAAAGAACAAGCGGGGAAATGAGGAGTCATTTCTTCATAGAGAGAGCTCCTTCTGGAATGCAGTCTCGAAAGGGCGGTAGAATCAGATTCTATAGTAACTTTCAAAAGGCAACTGGACAGGTACTTGAAGAGGACTAATTTGCAGGGTTTTGAGGTAAAAGTTGGGTTGAAGGACTATAGCGGGCAACTCTTTCAAAGAGCCGACACAGACATGAATAGGTGTATGGCCTCCTCTTGTGCTGAGAGATTCTCCGATTCCAATCCCCCATGACAGGGTGGAGAGGGGGGGGAATTGGCTGCTGATGCCATTTCTGTTCTTAATCCAGTGATTTCTGTTGCAAACTGAGTAGGCGAGAATAGAATCAGGATTGGCTGTGATATCCCTCCACTCTCTTCATCCACAATCAAACACCCTGCCAACACACATTGGGCTCATGTTATAATGTCTGAAGAATGGCTTTTTGGCCAAGGTACTGAAGATGAGGTCTTGTGGCACAGTTGGTGACGTCCCTGCCTCTGAGCCAGAAGCTCCGGTTTTGAGTCCCTCTCCAGGACTTGATGTTCACGTTCATAACGTGGCCAAACAACTTGATTATCAACCTGTAAAGCCTCCCAATACCCTAAGTCAGGCAGTAAGAATGGGAGAGTCTCCTGGTCAGCAATGCTTGATGAGGAGTGGCACACCTCAAGTTATAGTCTCTGGCAACATGCTAGTGACCTGTTCCGGAAAAAACTAGCTATGGAAAACAGACATAAGAACGTGCTTTGTCTGCCTCATACGTCATTAGACAGGGGAAAGCCTCTAAGTCTAAGGGACTTAAGTGTGGCCAGCACACATGAGGCACCTTGGATTGGATTGCTTGTATAAATGCAACTTCATGTCATGTTATGGGAACAGAGACCGCCTAGGAGAAAATAGAAGACAGAGAAGTAAAAAAAGAGATTGAAATTGGTCAGCTGGGGTGCGGCTGAGGAAAGTGCCAGAAGGTTGTTCACCTCAGGAATTCGGAGGGCACTGATAAAGCTACAGGAAGTTTTTGCCTGTCTCACTATCTTGTAGTCCAGTTTGGCGGGGGGGGGGGGGGGGGGGGGGGGGGGGGAGGCGGCAGCCTCTACGGTTCGACACAACAAAAAACTGCCTCAGGTGCTCAGGGATACCTTCAGAGGGATGCTCGAAGCCACAGTCGACAATGGCACGCAGTAACTCTGGTTTCAGCAGGAAGTCTCGGAATCCGGAGCTATGGATGGACACGTACGAGCCCTTCACGTCCTTCTTAAGGGGCACCTCTGAGGCATCGCCAGCCGCCTGGTTCTCAACCTCATCATCTTCATAGTCCAAGAGCTCATTGTCAACGTCATTTTCCGCCATTCTGTGTTGTTTAGTTTTTGCTAAAACAAAAGAGAAAGAAGGAGCACAAGGATATTAATTTCAAAATTAGACACCCTGGACAAGGCCCTGCTCCAGTGATCCAGACACTCCGAGAGCTCTTAAACCCACCCCTAACCACTAGCCCTTTACATATGCCCTGTATGACAGGGTCAATCACAGACACTCTGGCTTTGTCCCCAACAGTATCATGTTGTTTCCAACCTGTTTTCTACGTGTCTTGTAGTGATGGCAAGGTCAGCTTGCTCCCAATTAAAATCTGGTGCTGCTGCTCAGTTGCCAAATTAAGAGGACAGAACACGCTGCAACTTGCCATAAACAAAAATGATCCAATGGGAAACGGCCGACCAGAAACCATCAGATTCAACAGTAACATTCAAAAGAGAATTGGGTAAATACTTCAAGGAAAAGCAGTTACAGGGCTATGGGAAAAGAACAGGCTGTGGGAATGTGAGTTCACACCACTCGTATGCTCAACGTACCTCATTTTTTTCCAGGATCAGCACACGATGTTTTAAAATAACTTTCAACTCTGCTAAACGGGGATGCTTTGCCAAGCAGACCTAAAGCAAGGTTGAGAAGCTGAAGGAATGGAAAGGTGATCCATGCATGTCTTAAGGGTCTGAAGCATGCTGTTTGGTCACTGTTTATAGTAATAAAGTGATTGAAGAACTCAAGTGGACCATATAACGATGATAACAAAATCACTGGGGGAGGCTGACATGAACACGTGTATCTTCTTGGCTCCATGTTATCTGAAGTCTGCATCATCTGTCTTGGAATGTATTGTAGTTTAGTGTCAGTATACACGGAATGTACAAGTCAAAAGGTGGAATTGGCGTAAGCATTTTGAGTAAAACCACTGTTTGCTGTCATTATGCTGGAATTGTGAAGTGTGGAACCTGAGCTCCTATAGTAAATTGTGAACTCAATAATTAAGAATCATATCACACTGGGATCACATTGTGTGATTTGACTCAGTCATGCAGCATTGTGTAACATGAGCTTCTTAAAGGGAAAGGTCAAATTCTGCAGTTGTTACAACTGATGTCCGTGTTTAAAGTAACAAAGCATAGCATGACAGAACAGACCAACACTAGCGGTGCAGGAGTGCGGGTGTGGAGGCGGGGGGGTGGGGGGACATAATTAACTGAACAGCACTTTCAAAGAGCCAGCACAGGCCTGATGGGTCAAAGGGCCCCCTTCTGTGTTGTATCATTCCATTCTGACAACTCTGTCCTCTTTTCTTTGGCAAACTTCATCTCTCTTCTCTTAATGAAACCTTTGCCTCTTGCTGGGATAAGCATGTAAAGTGAATCCACTCTGAACCTCAGCCAAGTGAGAGTTTACGGTGTTAGAAGGGCGTTTGACAGTGGAAGGCCTCACTCCCATGTCCTATCCTCGACATGGCTAGCTCAGGGTGGGGAGAGAAGGGGGTAATCTGGGGTATAACTGGACAGCAATGAGGCACGGATGCACTTGCTGGTCTTCCCTCACACCAGCTCACGCATGTAGAGGCAGTTTGTGGCACCCTTACTACTTCCATGAGAGATGTTTAAAACGATAAAAAGGGTTCCCCCAGGGTAGAAACAGAGAAGCCAAGTTCCTCTGGTGGGTAAGTCAACAAAGAAGGGAGACATAATTTTACATTTAAAGCCCTGACGTTTAGGAATGAAAGCTGCACTTGCCCACCCCCGTACAAGAGGGTGGTACAAATCTGCCCTTACCTCCTCCAAAAGATCAACAAAAATTTTCCAGACTTGAGATTGACAAATTTTGATCAGGTTACAGGCATCATGCCAAGTAAATGGATTTGAGGGACATGGACCCGAGGGTGGCAGCACAGGCTGGAAATGATCAATGGCCTGCCCCCCAGCCCAGCCTCTCCTGTCCTGTCCCTAATAAAGGTAGAGCAGTGGGGTGGGGTTGGAATAACAAGCCAAAGGTTTCAAATCACTGTAAACACAGTGTGATGGTGGGGGGAGTGATTGCCATCAGAAGGTTTTGCGGGCAATAGGGGGTGGGGAGGGGGGGGGAGAGGAGGGAGAGGGGGGGGGGGGGGGGAAAGAGGAGGAGGGGATGGAAGGGGGAGGGGGGGATGGAAGGGGGAGGGGGGGATGGAAGGGGGAGGGGGGGATGGAAGGGGGAGGGGGAGCTGTTCCATCCCCGCCCCCCGCTCCCCCATAAGAAGCTGCTGCAAACGGCAGCGGCGAGAGGCTGAGGGAAGGAGTATCCCATCAATTTCGCCTCGCGCATTTTTAACCGTCACAACAGCAACTTTTGCAAGTTTTTTAAAATAAAAGACATAATCGCTCCCTTCAACCTACCTGAAGGAACCTATAAATATACAGATAAATATTTAGATAACGGATTGAATATAACAATCTCTCTTCACTCGGCTTTCACCGACTCCATTCAACCTCCTCCTCAAGACCCCTGAAGTCGAGACTGCCTCCCGAGCGCCGGTTTCCTCATGCGGATTCTTTATCCCTCTCTCTCCTCCCCATCGCGGCCTCTCGAGGCAGGCGATTCATTTTCAACTATTAAAATGATTTAAACGTCAACTATAATTATTGTGTTGTTAAAAGGAGATTTCATTTTCGTTCCCCTGCACCACTTTCCCACACGTTGCCTTGGCAATTGAAGGCACTTGATCGGACACCTCAGTCTAGGTTTTCTTTCGGTCGCGCTGGGATTCGGCCCGGGGTGGGGAGGGGGCGAAATTAAATGGAGCGCCACTGCGCATGCGCTCCCGGGAAAACCGACCGCCAGCGCGCATGCGTCCCCGTGTCAAACGGCTCGCCGCTGCGCGTGCGTCCCCGAGGAACCCGGCCGCCATTGCGCGGACGTCCCAGGGCGACTCTCACTCAGCTGTGCTGCGCATGCCCCGCTGAACCGCGGCTGCACATGCGTCTGTTTGACAAAGTGGCGGGTGCAGAGACATTGGTTTCCCCGGAGGTGTTAGTGAGATGACTTGAAATGAGATGGTGTTGCCTTCCTTAAAGATGGCATGTGACTAGAAAGAAAGCAGTGAGGAAGGTGGTGGGGCGGGCGAGCGGGAGTAGGGAAGCACCAGTTGGGGGTGAATATTGTATATCAAGACTAGTAAGCCAGAGGGACCTTAAATCAGTGCAAGGTAAATTCAAAACAGAAAATTGTTGGAAATACTCAACAGGTCAGACAGCCTCTGTGAAGAGGGAAACAGGAGTCAATGCTTCAGTCAATCACCGTTCATCAGAACTGAGAGGTGTTAGAAGTGTCATAGGTTTCCAGCAAGGTTTGGGTGGGACAAGGACAAAGGAAGGTCTGTGAGAGGGTGGAAGACAGGAGGGATTGAGTGACAGAAGAGTTAGTCTTCCAGGGCCAAAGGGAGTGGTGATGGGACAAGGAAAAAAACAAAAGTAGGTGCTTATAGGGCAGGTGTGGTGCTGACTGAAAGCAAGAATTGGTGAAAAACCGAAACAAGCAAACTAAGACAAGGAAACAAAATGGGAGCAGAGATTATGGTCTGAAATTGTTGAACTCGATTTTGAGTCTGAAACTGCACCTCATCCTTCAAATTTAAAGCCTAATGGACTCAACATTGATTGCACAGATATAACAACAACATGTATTGATGCAGCCTTCAACATTATAGGAAAATGCCCAAGACTGAGGTGTAATCACACCAACCTGGACAGTGAGCCAAAAAGATGATAGAAGGAAGAAGTCAAAAGCTTGGTTAAAGATATTGGTTTTAAGGAAGGTTACCAAGAAGGGGAGAAGGAGGTGCAGGCGTTTATAGTTCTAGATCACAGGACTTGGGCTGCTGAAGGTATGGGCATCAGTAAATGGGGCTAAAGAAGGGGCGTGTACAAGCTGCTTTATAGTTGGAAGAGGTTGCAGAGATGGATAGATGATGAAGGGATTTAAACAGAAGGCTAAAATTTAGCAGAGTAGCGGTGAATGGATGGTTAGCAATTTGGAGGGAAGTCTACTGTGGTGTTCCTCAGAGGTCTGTATTAGGGCAACTGCTCTTCTTGATATACATTATGACCTGGACTGGAATATGAAGAGGTAAATTTCAAAGTTTGCAGATGAAAACTAAACTTGGAAATGTAATAAACAGGAGGATAGTAACAGACATCAGGAAGACATAGCCTGGTGAAATGGGCAGATGTGAGAGATCAAATGTAATGCATAGTGTGAAATGATGCACATTGGAAGAAAGGAGAGGCCATATAAACAAAATGGTACCATTTTAAAGGGGGCGCAGGAACAAAGAGACCCGGGACTTCAGACACACAAATCATGGCAGCTGGCAGAGCAAGTTAATAAAGTTGTGATAAGGGCATATGGGATGTGGGGATAGTGCAGGAAAATGGTGATGAAGTAGAAGATCAACCATGATGTCATTGAATGGCGGAGTGGGCTCGAAGGGCTGAATTGCCTACTCATTTCTTACAATCCTTGATTTTATAAATAAAGGCATGGAGTACAAAAGCAGGGAAATCATCTCACTGGTTAGGCACCAGCTGGAGCATTGTGTCCAATTCTGGGCACCACATATTAGGAAGGATGTCAAGGCATTGGAGAGGGTGCAGAGGAGAATTAATAGAATTGTACCCAGGAAGATGGACTTTGGTCATGGGGAGAGACTACAAAAGCTGGAACTGCTCTCTTTCGAGCAGAGAAAGGCAAGGGGAGTTTTATTAGAGGTGCTCAAACTGTGAAGGATGTTGATATTGTAAGAAAGAGAAACTGACTGGAGGGTCGGTAACCAGAGGACACAGATCTAATACAATCGGCAAAAGAACCAGGGCGATGATGGGGAAATGTTTAGTTTACACAGTGCTATGGAAAGGACTGCCTGGAAGAGTTGGGGAAGCAGATTGAATAGTAGCTTTCAAAAGGGAATTAAATATAGACCTGAAAGGAAGAAATTTGCAGGGCTTTAGGGAAGGGAAGCGTTGTAGGGTGTTGGATACTGTTCGGTAGGTCTTAACGAAGTCTTTGTAGTCTTAAGTAGGTTAACTATATATTTATTAACTATGTACATATATACAGTAAAGGGTTCAAGCTTGGAGCTGCCTCCATGCTTGCTTATGTACACAGCTCTGTCCAACACTTGACTGACCCATAAGTACAGATCATATGTTCTCTTACATAACTGTGTGAGTGGTACTCAGTTCCAAGTTAATCCTATAGGTGCCAGACCTTTATACTACCGGAAGTTAGACTAATTGGATAGACCTTTCAAAGACCTATTTCACAACCTCAAGACACCCCAAAGCGCTTTTACGGCCAATGAGCTGCATTCGAAGTGAAGCCACTGTTGGAATGTGGAAAACGCAGCAGCCAGTTTGTGCACAGCAAGGTCCCACAAACAGCAATCTGATAATCACCAGATAATCTATTTGTCAGGAGTGTTGATTAAGGGATAAATATTGACTAGGCGCCGGGGAGAATTCCCCTCCTTTTTTTCCAAAGTAGCGTCATGGGCTTTTTTACATCCACCTGAGAGGGCAGACAGGACTTTGGTTTAACATCTCATCTGAAGTTGGCCCCTCCTATTGTGCAGCGCTGAGAGTTTCAGCCTGGATATTGTGCTGAAGTTCCTGGACTGAGTGGACTCGAGCCCCACCACCTTCTGACTCCGAGGCGAAAGTGCTGCCAACTGAGCCGTGGCTGATGAAGGAAGGGCAGTGCAGAAACATTTTGGACTATTGTGAGCAGCTCACTTCTTGAAACTTCAACACTAGGGAACTACTCTACTCTCAAGTTAAAGGATAGGGTCTATCTAAGTCGTGGGCAGAAAAGGTGCACTCCAGGTTGAAGGGGACACGAGGTCCGATTGTGGAAGTGACCACTGAAGCTGCACTCGAGAACATCATGTGCTAGAACCTGACAATTAGAAACAGAAATCCTCTTTCAAATTAAAACTTGTCACCGTTTCTTGATTTCGAAACGAGCTGTAGAGATTTTCTCCTCCTGTTACCCCTGGCTGTTTTCAGTGTGGCTGAGAAAATGGATGTGCTCACTGCATGCTTCAGTTTGCAAATCTCAAACTTCAAAACTCATCAAAAAATTGTTTATATCCTGACTTGTGCCAAGTTCACTCATCATCCACTGTGCTTGCTGACCCCCGCTGGCTCCTGGCTTGACAATGCCTCCATTTTAAAATTTTCACCCTTGGGTTCAAATGCTTCCATGGCTGTGCCCCTCCATCCCTACAACCCTCTGTGCTCCTCCATTTCTGCCCTCTTGTGCATCCCTGATTTCCATCATCCAGAGTACTGTGTACAGTTTTGGTCTCCTTATTAAAGAAAGGATATAGTTTCATTGGAAGCAGTGGAGAGAAGGCTCCATCAACTGATTCCTGACATAAAAGGGTTGCCTTATGAGGAAAGGTTGGACAGGTTAGACCTGTATCCATTGGAATTTAGAAGATTGAGAGGTGATCTTGTTGAAACATATAATACCCTGACGGGGTGGATGCTGAAAGGATGTGTCCCCTTGTGGGAGAGACTAGAACTGGGGGGGGGGGGGGGGGGGGACAGTTTAAAAATAAGGGGTCTCCCATTTAAGGTGGAGATGAGGAGAATTTGTTTTTCTCAGGGTCATTTTGTGTTTGGAATTCTCTTTCGCAGAGAGCAGCGGAGGCTGGGTCACTGAATATTTTTAAGGCTGGGTTAGATAGATTCTTGACTGACAAAGGAGTCAAAGGGTATAGAGGAAAGCAGAGGCCACAATCAAATCGGCTATGATCTTATCAAATGGCAGAACAGGTTTGAGGAGTCGAATAGTCTACTCCTGCTCCTATTCAGTATGTTTGTATAAGGAAAAGGAGAAAGGTCCCAAGAAGACCTTTGTGTTAAGTCAAAGGTCAAGGACAGCAAGATCCTGTTCAGTGAAGTTAAATTAAGGAGCAGAGGAAAAGGCTTCGAATTAAAGAGTCCTTAATGTGATGTCATAACCAAACCTAAAGCAAACAGTACTTTAATAGACTGTAATCTTGCATCAATCCTCACTACTTAGTGAACTGAAATAACATTTTAACAAATCTTTTCCCCAATACTGTGGAAGCACTATCCACTATCCAGCACTGCACAGTTAAAGGGGTCTGCAAGCAACACATTCATCACATGACTAAAACACCTTTTGACCTGCATAATGCATTTGGATTTGTCATTATCTTCATCCTCAGAATTCTTTTCGTCATGTCAGTACAGGGACACTTTGAGTGACACATGAAGCATTCGGGCTGTTGCTCAGGCAATCCTAGGACTTATTCATCTATTTCTGCTGTTCCAATTCTGTCTTGAGCTGTAACAGCTAGAGCTGCTAAAGGTGCTTTCATCCTCATTCTGCCTTTCTTTAACTGTTCCATTGTATTGATGCCTGTGTCCAGTATGTGGACCATTTTGAAATCTAACAATCATATGTGTCATCACAGGACGTCTCATTTGTTCCACAATGGCCGAAGGAAATGCCTGTTTCCCAAGAATTTATTTTAAGACAGCAGACATCTGATCCAATAGGGAGTGTCTCAGACCCTGAGAACAGTGCAGGGTAATCATACCCTGATAATTTATACTTGCTTTATGCCATTTTCCATAATGGCTTTTAAGATAGTAGTTTTCTGTCTGAATTTTTTTCTTTCCTTCCAACCTTCACCTTTAGGCAACCATCCTCTTCTACAGAGTTATATTCCATAAAGCCAGTTGGTGATGGATATAACTGGAGCCAATCTTTACACACTTTTTAAAGCACTTATTACAGATTATAAGCAAGCAGCTCCTAACCTCACAGTTGCAGTCTGTGCCTACTATAGGGGCTGAGGTGAATCACCAGTTAATGTGTTTCACCTGCATAGAATTAAACACAATTAAGATGGAGTCCTAGCCAAATATTTGTCCTTCAACTAACATCACTTAAAATGAATTATTATTAAACAGGTCTTTATCTCATTGCTATCTGTGGGAGCTTGCTGTGTGCAATTCGTTGCGTTGTTTGCCTATGTTACAATAGTGAATACACTTCAAAAAATTACTTCATTGACTGAAAGGTGCTTTTGGACATCCTGAGGTTGTAAATGTGCTATAAAAATGCAAGATCTTTCCTTCCTTTAGTTCATAATTTGGGCATGTGTTCTCATCATATATTCCTCCTGCCCACCGCCCACCCCCCACCCCCCCCATCCCCACACCAGCTCTTGTACAGCATGGGTTCTATGCAGATTGAGGCTCCCCCTACGCAGCTCCAAAGAATATGTATTCTATTTCAGTATACAATACGCCTTGAGTTAATCCTGTTACCACTGGGGATAAGACTGTCCAACCTCGTATCACTAGTATCCTTCGTATCCAGTGTATAGAGGAGACTATCTGAGAATTCGGTTCTGGGGCCTGAGTTGGCAATCTCCCTCAAAAAATGGCTCTGGGGGAGAAGTGGAAAAGTCATGCTGCTGGGGGAATGGGAGGGGTAAGTTCTTTTGAGTCCAGCTTTAGGCAGATGGTTGATGCAGGAAGAGAGGAGCTCTACTCTGTACACGAGCTGTACTTGGCCTGACAGAGCACTTCATTCCAATACCAGCAACTTCAGCGGACAAAGCATTCCACTCTGTAATGCCACCATCCCTATCCTTAACCACCACAAGGCTTCCATGTAAAGTCCAGCTGGACCAGGAAGTAAAATGTTGGCATAGTAAGACACAGCACTATTCTTTAACTTATTTTGAGCCCAAGGGGTCAACCTGAACCTAAAATCACCCGTCAGGAAACCAATGGGGTTTACACCCCAAACAGATTTTACTCTTCATCTCGTGGTAATGACCTGGAACTCGCTGCCCACAAGGGTGGTGGAAGCAGAGACAATCAATGATTTCAAAGGAAATTGGATGGGCACTTGAAGGAAATAAACTTGCAGGACTACGGGGATAAAGAGGGGGAAATGGGACTGACTGGATTGCTCCATGGAGAGCCGGCATTGACTTGACAGGCCAAATGGCCTCCTTCTGTGTCGTAAATGAATCTGTGACTCATGCGACGGGATGTTAAATCAACATTCCTCTGGATCCCATGGGATTCCCACCCAAGTGACACTTTTGAACTTCTACATTAATGTGGTTTGGCAATGCCTTATTACATGAACTGTCTCCCACCCTTGTTTCACTTCTTGTTAACATTTCAGATCAAACTCTCTGTCTAGTCTGTTTCATTTCCAAACCGACTCTTCATATTCAATATATACTCCTACTCCTAAACTCTAGAGAATATATCTGTTCTTGTGGGATGGCCCAGAAATCAATCTAGTCTACCTTTGCTGCACCTCCTCTAAGGCAAAGATAGGTGAGGCGCCTAAAACTGGACCCAGTACTCCAGTTATAGCAAAATTCCTTCCTCTTTTACTCTAATTCTCTTGCAATAAAGGCCAACATAACATTTACCTTCCTAATTGCTTGCTTTCTGCATGTTTACCTTCTGTGATTCCTGTACAAGGACACCGAGGTCCCTCTGCACACAAACATTTACCAGCCTAATTGAGAAATCTTGAAAGGTGGAAGCCCAAGATGCAAAAACACTAATTTTCATACCTTGGAAAGGAAGCTAAGAGGAAAGTTCAAAGGGGAAACAGTCTCGGAGGCGCTGATAAGATTGAGGAAATGTAATAACCAAGCTGATGGCAGAGAAAGAGAGATGAGAGACTCGCTAGCCAATTCCTTGACTCAGTTCTGTTTCTTTTCCACTCACCTCAGGTGTGTCAGTCAACAGTTCAAGCGTTGCCCTCCTCTGCCGCCTACTAGTGTGATCATCGCATTCCATAATGAGGCCTGGTCTACTCTGCTGCGGAATGTGCACAGCGTTCTGTACACGGTCCCTGCCCAAGTTTTGAGAGAGGTCGTTCTTGTGGACGACGCCAGCACCGAAGGTCAGAACCCAAGGGTATTTAGTATCTGTGCTAACATTTTGAGACTGAACCTGCCTAGCGGAAGAACCGCTTGCATTTCCATAGCGCCTTTAATGTAGTAAAACATTCCATGGCACTCCACAGAAGCGTTATGAAGCAGAATTTGACACTGAGACACATGAGTGAGATATTAGAGCAGGTGACCAAAAGCCCGGTCAGGGGGTAGGTTTTAAGGAGTGGCTTAAAGGAGGAGAGAAAGGCAGAGAGGTTGAGGGAGGAAATTCCAGAGCTTAAGGCCGAGACAGCTGAAGGCATGGCTGACCGTGATGGAACGATTAAAATCATGGATGTGTGAGAAGCCAGAATTGGAGGAGTGCAGATATCTCAGAGGATTGTAGGGCCAGAGGAGGTTACAGAGATAGGGAGGCCTGAGGCCATGGAGGAACTTGAGTGAAAGCATGAGAATTCTATATTTAAGGGGTTGCCGTACCAGGAGCATGTAGGTCAGGGAACATAGCGGTGATGGATGAATAGGACTTGGTGCGAATTAGGATATGGGCAGCAGAGTTCTGGATGAGCTGTGGTTTATGGTAGCTGAAAGATTGGTCAGGAGAGCATTGGAATAGTCAAGACTGGAGGTTACAAAGGCTCAATTAGCTAAGTAGAATTAAATAATAATAATAAATAATAATGAGCAAAAGGTGCAGATCAAGAAGGTTTCAGTTTAGGGAGGACCAGGTGTCACGGTTTTAAATTGCACCAGGTCCAGATTCAAGGTTAGATGTTAGGAGATGCTTCCTTTCCTGGAGAATATTGGACTCAGAGAACAAGCTGCCAGCTCCTCTGGTGGGTGCTGATTCACTGAATTCCTTCAGGCGAGTGCTAGACCTGTTTCCAACCCAGGGCAGAGATTACAATTGTGCTATTTGGGTTAGAGAGATGAGAACAAAATCAGTCAGTCCCCAGAGCTACAACTATCCAATGACTCTTGATGGATAAGAACACAGTGGCTCAGTGGAAGCACGCTCACATCTGACTCAGAAGATCTTGGGTTCAAGACCTGCTTCAGAGACTTGAGCCGCAATAAATTAAGTTCACTCCTTAGTGCAGCATTCAATATGATCATAGCTGACCCACCTCAGCTCCACTTGCCTGCCCACTCTCCATATCCTTTCATTCCTTGAGAGATCAAAAATTTGTATATCCCAATCTTAAATATATCCAACAATGGAGCATCCACAACCTTCTTGGGTAGACAATTCCAAAGATTCACAATCCTTTGAGTGAAGAAATTTCTCCTCATCTCATTCCTAATTAAATGATTGACCCCTTATCCCGAGACTGTGTCCCTGTGTTCTAGACTCCCCAGCCAGGGGAAGCAACCTCTCCGTGTAGACCCTCAGAGTTCCTCAGGGTAGTGTCCTAGAAACTTACCTCCTGATTCGCCAAAGCCTATCCACAATCTACAAGGCGCAAGTCAGGAGTGTGATGGAATACTCTCCCCTTGCCTGGAAGAATGCAGCTCCAACAACATTCAATGACACCATCCAGGACAAAGCAGCCTTCTTGATTGGCACCCCCCATCCACAAACATTCACTCCCTCCACCACCGACGCACAGTAGCAGCAGTGTGCACCATCTACAAGATGTACTGCAGAAACACAACAAGGCTCCTTAGACAGCACCTTTCAAACCCATGACCACTACCGTCTAAAAGTACAAGAGCAGCAGATAGATGGGAACATCACCATCCAGAGGTTCCTCTCCAAGCCACTCACCATCCTGACTTGGAAATATATCACCATTCCTTCACTGCCGTTGAGTCAAAATCCTGGAACTCCCTCCCTAACAGCACTGTGGGTGTACCTACACCATATGGACTGCAGTGGCTCAAGAAGGCAGCTCACCACCACCTTCTCAAGGACAATTAGGGATGGGCAATAAATGCTGGCTTAGCCAGCGAAGCCCACATTCCTTGAATGAATATGAAAAAAAACCCTGTTGAACCCCTTCAGAATCTTGTATGTTTCAGTGAGATCACCTTTCATTCTTCTAAACTCCAGTGAATATAAGCCCAATTTATTCAGCCTCTTAACTTAGGACAACTCTCTCATCCCAGGAACCAATCTAGTGAAACTTCAATGCAAGGGTATCCTTCTTTTGAAATGGAGACCAAAACTTCACACAGTACTCCCCGTGTGGACTCACAATAGCTCTGTACAATTGCAGCAAGACTACTTTATTCTTGTAATCCAATCCCCTTGTACTAAAGGCCAACATACTATTTGTCTTCTTAATTGCTTGCTGTACTTTCATGCCAACTTTCTATGTTTCTTGTACGAGTACACCCTGAATATGGACAGACAGCAAGACTCCACCCCATTTCCATGAAGCTCGCTGCTGGAGTGGAGCCACTCTACAGGACGAGCAGGAAACTATTCAACCTATGCTTCCTCCAGTCCAAAACCAAGATCGCCACAACCTCTGTCATCAAGGTGCAGTATGCTGACGACGCTGCATACTCAGAGGCTGAGCTCCTAACTATCATCAACTTATTCACAGAGGAGTATGAAAAAATGGGCCCCAGGCTAAACATCCAGAAGACAAAGGTCCTGAATCAGCCTGCTCCCACTGCACAACCCTGCACCCCGACTGTCAAGATCCACGACGAAGCATTGGGCAATGTGGATCATTTCTCATCCCTTGGGAACCTCCTCTCAGCTTCCAGCCCAATATTTATCCCTCAGCCATCATCACTGAAAAACAGAGGATCTGGCCATTTATCTCATTGCTGTTCATGGGAGCTTGCAGTGTGCAGATTGGCTACCACATTTCCTATGTTACAACAGTGACTGCAATTCAAAAGTAATTCATTGGCTGTAAAGTACTTTGGGACGTTCTGATGTTGTGAATGGCACGATACAAATGCAAGTTCTTTCTTTGTATCGTTGACTGACAGAATGGGGGAAGAACGACTGTTTAATTGGGAGTCACACAATTGGTTGACAAAGAGTCTGGCCGCTGTCTGGTTGGTGGAGGAAAGGCAGTTCTCGGCGATAATGGGCACGCAATGCGACCAATGGTAGGAGTGTAGGGCATGGGGTGAGTGAACGCATGTCTCGGAACCTGCAGGAGTATGTCCGATCGATGATGAAACGCAATGTCGCCTCCAGTGTGCCAGCGCAGCCTTCGGCCAACTGAGGAAAAGAGTATTTGATGACAAAGACCTGAAACCTGGCGCCAAGTTCATGGCCTACAGAACTGCAGTTCTACCTGCCCGTCTGTACACATCAGAGACATGGACAACATACAGCAGACACCTCAAATCCCTGGAGAAATATCACCAGCAATGCCTCCTCGAAATGGTGTAAATTCAGTGGCAGGATAGACGGTCCAATATCAGTGTCCTCTGTCAGGAAGAAAAACATCCCCTGTATCGAGGCACTAGTTATGGCTAATAAGCCGTGTTGGGTGGGTCACATCGTCCGTATGCCATACACAAGACTCCCAAGACAATCTCTCAGCTCCAAGCTCCGTCACAGCAAGCGGTTACCAGGAGGGCAAGGAAACATTTCAGAGAGGTCCTCAAAGCCTCCCTGAAGAAAATGCAAAATCTCCACCAGTTTATGGGAATCTCTTGCTCGAGACCGCCCAAACTAGAGAAGAAGCATCCACGGCAGCCGCCAGTCATGACTCAGTAGGTAGCCCCTTTCACCTCTGAGTCAAAAGGTTTGGGGTTCAAGACCCACTCCACAGACTGGAGCACATAATCTAGGCTGACATTCCCAGCACAGTACTGAGGGAAAGCTGCACTGTCAGAAGTGCCATCCTTAGAATGAGACATTAAACAGGGTCCCGATTGCCCTTTGGGTTGATGTAAAAGAACACATGGCAGTATTTTGAAGAAGAACAGAGATGTTCTCCCCAGCGTCCTAGCCAATGTTTATTCTTTGAGAAGCAGCATAAAAAAAAATCAGATTATCTGCTCTTGTTGTTTGTGGGAGCTCCCTGTGCACAAATTGGGTGCTGCATTTCCTAGCTTGCAACTGCACTTCACTGGCTGTAACTGATTTGGGACTTTCTGGAAAAGCTCTGCATTAATTCAAGTCTTACCTTCTATGATAGAAGTACTCAAAATGGATTCTCACCCTTCACATGTTCTCTCTCCTCCCCGACTCCCCGTCGTATTTTGAGTACACGTTCCTTGGCGAAATTCTCACCAAATCCTCCCGCCGCCTGTGCCTTCAGGCTGGGATTTTGGCAGTGCTGCTGGCTAAATGTGCCACCTACACATGGGTCGTCAATGCACTGGCAGCCCAGAGATTCCAAATCAAACAGGTGAGTGGGTGGGAGCTTTCCGGGACGTGGGCAGCTGTCGAAATTCTGCAGCAGACGGAGGTCAAGTGGGGAGTTTTTCCAATCTGGGTGGCTTCCCCATCTACAAACTGTCCTGAAAACCCACTTCCTGACCAATCATGGAGATGGTAGAGCAGTCACATTCCCCCACATCCCCACCCTGCCCTCTCTGCAAATGGAGGTTTTGGAAGATCAGGCATGCACTGGGAGGAAGCTTAACATTGACTGCATTTTCAGACAGGACGATGCAGTTCATTGGACACTGGGACTGGGTGGGACAGTGGGTCAGGCACTGTCCTTTCCCCTTCTGGGACTGGGTGGGACAGTGGGTCAGACGCTGTCCTTTCTCCCTCTGGGACTGGGTGGGATATTGGGTCAGACACTGTCCTTTACCCCTCTAGGACTGGGTGGAACAGTGAGTCAGACACTGTTCTTTCCCCCTCTGGGGCTGTGTGGGACAGACACTGTCCTCTACCCCCTCTGGGACTGGGTGGGACAGTGGGTCAGACGCTGTCCTTTCCCCCTCTGGGACTGGGTGGGACAGTGGGTCAGACACTGTCCTTTCCCCCTCTAGGACTGGGTGGGTGCAGTGGGTTGGACACTGTCCTTTCCCCCTCTGGGACTGTGTAGGACAGTGGGTCAGATGCTGTCCTTTCCCCCTCTGGGACTGGGTAGGACAGTGGGTCAGATGCTGTCCTTTCCCCTCTGGGACTGGGTGGGACAGTGGGTCAGACACTGTCATTTCCCCCTCTGGGACTGAGTGGGACAGTGGGTCAGACGCTGTCCTTTGCCCCTCTGGGACTGGGTAGGACTGTGGGTCAGCCGCTGTCCTTTCCCCCCTCTGGGACTGGGTGGGACAGTAGGTCAGATAGCTACATACAAATTTAGTGCATGAAATTAATACCAGTTAGAATTGGGATCTCCAGGTATAATGGAGGGGAGCAGAACTCTGGATGACCCCGCCTGGATTAGCTGCATTCAGCTCTGAGCACCTCGGGAAGGATATTTTGGCCATGGAGCAGGTGCAGTGCAGATTCACTATAAGAATAGCTGGGCTTGGCGGGTCAAATTATGAGGGCCATTGCATAGACTAGGGTAGTATTCCCTTGCATGTGGGAGAATTAAGGGGTGATCTAATTGAGGTGTCTAAGATGATTAAAGGAATTCATAGATGAAGTGAAACTATGTCCTCTATTGGGAGAGAACCAGAGGCTAGGGCCTTTACTGCAAAGGTCAGACTGTTCAGGCATGATGCCAGGAAGCAGTTTCTTTACATAAAATGTAGTGGAAATTTTGAACTCAAAAACCCAAAACCCAAAAAAAGATCCGGCTTCATTTGAAATTTTTGAAACTTGAGGTCGATAGAATTTTATCAGCTTTTAGCGTATTGAAGGCTTGTAGAATCAAGGCAGGTGGATGGAGTTAAGGTACAGATCAAAATCATGATCTAATTGATTGGCAGCAGAGCAGTCCCCAGGGGCTGAATGCCCTGCTCCTTTCTTCATAATTACCCAAAGACCTGCATGCTGGGCAGGAATAGTGGCAACACACTTTAGGAAAGATGTGAAGACTTTACACACTTTAGGAAGGGAGCTGAGGAGATTTAACCAAATGGTTCTGGGGTGATAGATTTCAGCCACAAGACTAGGTTGGAAAAGCTGGGGTTGTTCTCCTTGGAGCAATGGAAACTGAATAGGGGGGCGGTGGGGTGGATTTGATAGAAGTGTACAAGATTATGACAGGTTTGGATGGACAAGGAAAACCTGTTCCCTTTAGCTGATGGTACAAGGGCTGAGGGACTCAGATTTAAGGTTTTGGGCAAGAGGTGGACAAGGTGGGGATGTGAGAATGAACCTTTCTACGCAGCGAGTGGTAATGAGTTGGAACCCGCTGCCCACGAAGGTGGTGGAAGTGGAGATGGTCGATGATTTCAAAAGGATATTGGATGGGCACTTGATGGAAATAAACTTGCAGGGCTACAAAGATAAAGCGGGGGAATGGGATTGGTTGGATTGCTCCATGGAAAGCCGGCATAGACTGAATGGGCCGAGTGGCCTCCTTCTGTGCTGTAAATGATTCTATGATTCCTATACAGAGGGTGCAGGAAAGGTTTGCAGGAATGGTCCCCAGAAGGCGACTGATGCGGTTCTGGGTTTTTTTTTTAACCCAGGATGGAATGATACTGAATGCTGCACTGGGCCTCTGTCTATCTGCAAAGGGAGAATACATGAAAATGATGCAGTGTGATCCAGCGGACACGCAACAGCACTGGATTTTCATCAGGGAAGAGTTCGACTGAGTCACTTGCCTGTCACCTCCTGGGCAGCGAGACCTGATGCGCAGTACAGTGTGCCTGTACCTGTGGACTTTAGTGCTACCAACTCTAATCCTGGAGGTTTAATCGTATGACCCTCCTATCACTAAACGCCTGCCCCCAGACATCTACCATTGGTCACCCAATATGTCCAATCAGAACACAAACAGACTCCTCCTTACCTGATTGGACGATTTTTGGCTGTGAGAATTTCCCACTTCCAATATTTTCAAAACTAGTTTATAAATTTTTTTAAAGAAACACTTATTTGCCTTATTTTGAAGCCTCTGCAAATTTTCTCCTGGAAGTTGTCTCCTGGAGGTTAGTATTTATGTCTTCGTGATTTGAGGGCGATTTTGGATGATATTGGTAACCCTATGTTGGAGCTTTTGAGCTGTGTTAAAACAGGAGTGTACTCTCAGGCAGCAATCCTTCACAATGCACTGATCATTGTCTTTCAGAAATGTTCATTGTTGAGTTCCATGACCAGAGGCCGGAGCTACAAACTGTACAAGGTTGAGGAGTGTTCCGAGAGATATTTTAGGAAGGGCCACATCCTCTCCCTGATTTTCTGAGTGTTTGGTCACTGATTGTAACTTTGTTTACAAATAATTTTCCTATGCCGTTTCTTGTCAAAGATTAAACTGTTAAAGTGGGAAAAATATTAACAATGATGTTATCATACTCATAGGAAAAGGAGGCCATTCAGCCCCTCAGACCTGTTCCGCCACTCTATTAGATCTTGGCTGACCTATAGGTGTCTAACACCATCTACCCATCTTGGTTCCGTGAAATGTATCAGCCTTGCCTAACAAAAATTGATCGATCTCAATGTAAAAATTTTAAGTTGATCTCCAGCCTCAACATTTTTGGGGGCTCGGGGAGAGAGTTCCAGATTTGCGCTATCTTTTGTGTGAAGACGTGTTTCCTGACTTCACCCCTGAATGGCCTAGCTCTAGCTCCAAGTTTACACCCCATTGTTCTAGATTCTCCCACATCAGCAGAAATAGTTACTATCTACCCAATCAAATCTTTTAATCGTCATAAGCACTTCAATTTTGCCATCCCTTAAATAAGCAGATTGTTTTGCAGGTAATTACAGTATTCACTCTTGATTTACGCCATTGACCTTTGGCAGCCAGTTACTCCTAATTGGAATTCTGCTCCAATACTTCTCCACCGCTGTCCAGTTGGGTGCATTGGAACTTGCCTGTTTCATTCTTATCGTAGTCAGAGAATCATCTGGAATGGCTTTTCTTCCTGCTCCCACCCTGTTATTTCGATTTCCCCAAACAATCTATTCTTGACCCCTCCTATTTCTCATCTACGTGATGCCCCTCGACAACCTCATCCAAAGTCAGAGCGTTAGTTTTCACGTATACGCTGACAACACCCAGCTCTTCCCTCACCACTGTCTCTCTCAACTCCTTCGCTGCTTATCAGGCTGCTTATCCAACATCCAGTACTGGATGAGCTGAAATTACCTCCAATTAAATATTGGGAAGACAGAAACTGTTGCCCTTAGTGCCCATCTCAAACTCCGTTCCCTATAGCCGCCGACTCCATCCCTCTCCCTGCCAAATGCCTGAGGCTGAAACATGCTGTTTGCAACCTAGGTGTTGTATTTGATCCTGAATATATCTGTGCAATTTCCAAGGCCGCCTAAATCCACCTCTGTAACATAGAAACATAGAAAATAAGAGCAGGAGTAGGTCATCTGGTCCTTCGAGCCTGCTCTGTTATTCAATATGATCATGGCTGATCCTCTATCTCAACGCCGTACTCCTGCTGACTCCCTATACTCCTGACCCCTTTAGAGTCTAGAAATCTACCTATTTCCTTCTTAAATATATTCAGTGACTTGGCTTCCACAGCCTTCTGTGGTAGAGAATTCCACATCTCAGTCCTTAATGGTCTACCCCGTATCCTGAGACTGTGACCCCTTATTCTAGACCCCTCCAGCTAGACAAAATATCATCCCTGCATTCAGCTTGTCCATCCCTGTCAGAATTTTATATGTTTCAATGAGATGTCCTCTCATTCTTCTAAACTCAAGTGAATACAGGCCTAATCGGCCCAATCTCTCCTCATACGACAACCCTGCCATCCCAGGAATCAGTCTGGTGAACCTTCGCTGCACTCCCTCTATGGCAAGTATATCCTTTCTTAGTTAAGGAGATCAAAACTGCGCGCAGTACTCCAGGTGTGGTCTCACCAAGGCCCTGTACAGCTGCAGTAAGACATCATTGCTCCTGTACTCAAGTCCTCTCTCAGTGAAGGCCAACATCCCATTTGCCTTCTTTACTGCTTGCAGGATGTGCATGCTTGCTTTCAGTGATTGGTGTACAAGGACATCAACATTTCTCAATCTATCACTATTTAAATAATACTTTGCCTTTCTGTTTTTCCTACCAAAGCGGATAATTTCACACTTGTCAACATTATACTGCATCTGCCATGTATTTGCCCACTCACTCAACCTGTCTAAGTTGCCTTGAAGCCTCTTAACACCCTCCTCATCGCTCACATTCCCACTAAGTTTCATGTCATCAGCAAACTTAGAAATATTACATTTGGTTCCCTCATCATTGATATATATTGTGAATAGCTGGGGCCCAAGCACTTATCCCTGCGGTACCCCACTAGTCACTGCCTGCCACTCCAAAAAAAGACCCCATTTATTCCTACTCTCTGTTTCCTGTCTGCTAACCAAGTCTCAGTCAATGCCAATATATTACCCCCAACCCCATGTGTTTTAATTTTACAAACTAACCTCTTATGTAAGACTTTATCAAAAGCTTTTTGAAAACCCAAATACACCATATCCACTGGTTCTCCCTTATCTATTCTGTTAGTTACATCCTCAAAGAATTCCAGTAGGTTTTGTCAAACATGATTTTCCTTTCATAAATCCATGTTGACTTTGTCTAATCCCATTGATATTTTCTAAGTGTCTTGTTATCATATCCTTTATAATAAACTCTAACATTTTCCCTATTACTCAGGTTAGGCTAACTGGCCTTTAGTTTGCTATTTTCTCCCTCCTTTTTTAAATAATGGGGTTATATTTGCCACCCTCCAATCTGCCGAGACTGGTCCAGAATCTACAGAATTTTGGAAGATGACAACCAACGCGTCCATTATTTCCACGGCCACTTCCTTTAGTATCCTGGGGTATAGATTACCAGGGCCTGGGGATTTATCAGCTTTCAGCTCCATTAATATCTCCAGCACTATTGCTTTAGCAATACTAGTTTCCTTCAATTCCTCCTTCTCATTAGTTCCCTAGTATTTCTGGGAAGTTATTTGTATCTTCTTCCATGAAGACAGAACTAAAGTAATTGTTTAACTGCTCTGCCATTTCCTTCTATTCTATTATAAATTCTCTCATTTCGGACTGTAAGGGACCTACATTTTTCTTCACTAACCTAACATTGCCCAGCTTTGCCACTGCCTTGGCTTATTCATTGCTGAAACTCTCATCCATGCCTTTGTTCCCTCTAGACTTGATTATTCTAATGCACTCCTGACTGGCCTCCATAAACTCCCTCATACAAGAACCCTGCTGTCTGTGTGCTAACTCGCACCAAGTTCCATTCATCCATCATCCCTTGCGCTCGCTGACCTGAACTTATTTTTTTGCAAATCAGTTGAGATGCACGAACGACAGACAGGGCTGCATGGCTGCCAATGAGGGTTGAAATGTGAAATTTTGGCAAGCTGGGGTGGTGTAGCAACATCCAAATACATTCAACCTTCATCGTAATAGATCTGCTGAAACGAGCATTCGAAAGGAATTGGAGCTAAAGGCCAAAGGTCTATTAAATGCCCAGCCACTGTGTGTCAAAATGGCAGGCGACGGAGCGTAAGCAAAGCGAGGGTCAGAGTACAGAAGCCAAAATGTAGAGATTTGTCACTCCTTTTCCCTCGCCAAGTCTCCTCATACATCGTTTCTGATAAAATAGAGACAGTTTACTCTTGAAAAAATTTATTTTTAAAAAAAAATAAACCGGAGCACACTGTCAGAAACAGAACACCTCAGCTCACAGATCGTCACCATCCTTTAAGAGAATGTACAGCAGTCTTGCCTTGCGGAACTGTTGGATTGCAGAACTCTTTTTAAAGCTGTTTCCCTGGCTCCGACAGTGAATATATTGGTCTTGACTGCTGATGGTTTAACATCTCAAACCTACTTTCAAGTGATTATTAACAAACCGGTGGTGGCTGGTTAATTCAGTTGGCTAGCTGGCCAACATGTAGTTCAGAATAACCCCCAAAGCACAGGTTCCATTCCCATTCCAGCTGAGGTAGACGTGGAACCTGCCTCCCCACCTGCCCCATGCTTGATGTGGAATAGTATCCCCCTGAGCTATGCAACCAATTGTCTTTCATTAATAGAGAGAGAGGTGCCTACAGTATAGAGGGGAGGTGGTGGCGTAGTGGCATTGTCACTGGACAAGTAATCCAGAGACCCAAGGTCTGGGGACCAGGGTTCAAATCCCACTATGGTAGCTGGTGGAATTTGAATTCAATAAAAATCTGGAATTAAACATCTAATGACCATGAAAACCATTGTCAATTGTCATAAAAACCCAGCTGGTTCTTCAATCCTTACCTGGTCTAGATGTAACTCCAGCAATGTGGTTGACTCTTAAATGGCCTAGCAAGCCACTCAAACTCAACCCAGCCATCAATCTGGATCATCAGTAAAGTGAGGGCAGGGGTCATCAAAAGTGCTATCAAGTGGCACTTGCTTAGAAATAACCTGTTCACTGACACTCAGTTTGGGTTCCACTAGGGCCATTCAGCTCCTGACCTCATTACAGCCTTGGTCCAAACATGGACAAAAGAGCTGAACTCTAGAGGTGAGGTGAGAGTGACTGCCCTTGACACCTATCAAGGAGCCCTAGCAAAATGGGAATCAGGGTTGGAGCTATACCTTGTACAAAGGTTGTTGGAGGTCAGTCATACTGCAGGTCCTCGGCCCAACCGTCAATGCGTCATCAATGACCTTCCTTCCATCATAAGGTCAGAAGTGGAGATGTTCGCTGATGATTGCACAATGTTCAGCTCCATTCACGACTCCTCAGATACTGAAGATGCAAATGTTAAAATGCAGAAAGAAATGGATAATATCCAGGCTTGGGCTGATAAGTGGCAAGTAACATTCGTGCCGGGCAATGACCATCTCCAACAAGAGAGACTCTAACCATTGCCCCTTGAGGTTCAATGGCATTACCAATGCTGAATCTCCCACTTATTAACATCCTGGGGGTTACCATTGACCAGAAACTGAACCAGACTAGCCATATGAATACCGTGGCTACAAGAACAGGTCGGGGTAGGAATCGTGTGATGAGTAACTCACCTCCTGACTCCCCAAAGCCTGTGCACCATCTACAAGGTACAAGTGTGATGGAATACTCTCCATTTGCCTGGATGAGCACAGCTCCAACAACACTCAACAAGCCTGACACCATCCAGGACAAAGCAGTCCAGTTGATTGGCACCCCATCCACAAACATTCACTCCCTCCACCACTGACGCACAGTGGCAGCAGTGTGTACCATCTACAAGATGCACAGCAGGAACTCACCAAGGCTCCTTAGACAGCAACTTCCAAACCCACAATTGCTACCATCTAGCAGGAGAAGGGCAGCAGAGGCATGGGAACATCACCATCTGGAAGTTCCCCTCCAAGCCACTCACCATCCTGACTTGGAAATATATCGCCGTTCCTTCACTGTCGCTGGGTCAAAATCCTGGAACTCCCTAACTAACAGCTCTGTGGGTGTACCGACACCACATGGACTGCAGCGGTTCAGGAAGGCAGTTCACCGCCACCTTCTCAAGGGCAATTAGGGATGGGCAATAAATGCTGGCCTAGCCAGCCCATTAATGAATAAAAAAAAGTCCCTCGTGCACTATGGCTAATTATCTATCTATATACCTTTATTAATGTTGTATATATTTTGTATCATGTGCAAATATGGTGACCTGATTGCCACAGGTTGGCAAGCATTGAAATCCTATTGGACAGCACTGGTCTATGCTGGTGCTTATGCTCTGGACTGGGTTGAAATGTCTGGAAGTAAATGGAGGCAATTATGGAATGTGTTTATCTTACAGTAAGTATTATTGCCACAGACGCAGTTTCAAATACTTTCACCGGAAAGGAAAATCTGTGAAGCGAGTGAACCTTGTGTGTAAAATGTGGGTTGCAGCACCATTTGAAATGTTTCAATGTCTTCTGCGATGTTGTCCACACCTGGTTGGCTCAGGAATTAGAGAGAGAGAGAGAGTTCCAGGATTTTGATCCAATGACGGTGAAGGAACCAAAAATTTGTCGTTTCTGCCATTGGCTGTAGCTCATAACCCTGAGCAATTGACCCTTACATAGGCATGAGGGAACATAGGGTAGGGATGACCACCTTCTGAGGTCTCAAATGACCCAACTTTCCTAAGACTCAGTGATAGTCACCGTTAAACTACCGGATTGTCATAAAAACCCATCTAGTGTACTAATTTCATTTAGGGAGGAAATCTACCATCATTACAGTCTCATCTACATGTGACTCCAGACCCAGAGGAATGTTTTTGACTCTTAAGTGTCCTCTGAAATGGCCTGGCAAGCCAGTCAATTAGAGTCATTTATGGCGCAGAAGGAAACAATTCAGCCCATTGAGTCTTTGCTGGCCTAATCAGTCCCACTCCCCCGCTCGATCCCCGTAGCCCTGCAGGTTTATTCCCTTCAAGTGCCCACCTGATTGCCTTATGAAATTGTTTGTTTCTGCTTCTACCACCTTCGTGGACAGCGAGTGCCAGGTTATTACCACTTGCTCCTTAAAAAATGTTCCTCCTCACATTCCCCCCCTGCATCTCTTGCCCAAAATCTTAAATCTGTGTTTCCCAGTCCTTGTGCCATCAGCAAATGTTTTTTCCTTGTCTACCTTATCTAAGCCTGTCATAATCTTATACATCTCTGTTAATTTTTCCCTTCAATCTCCTTTGCACCAAAATCCAGCTTTTCCAACCTAACCTTGTAACTAAATTCCCCTATCCCTGGAACCATTCTGATAAATCTCCTCTGCCCCCTGTCGAGGACCCTCACATCTTTCCAAATGTGTGGTGACCAGAACTGGGTGCAGTACCCTACTTGGGGCCTAACCAGAGCTTTAAATTCAGCATAACTTCCCTGCTTTTGTATTCAATACTTTTGTACCTCTGTTTATAAAGATCCCATAAGCTTTGCCACTCTCTCAATATGTCCTCAATATATCCTTCAAAGATCTATCACATGCATGCCTAGGTCCCTCTGTCCCTGCACACTCTTTAGAACTGTGCCATTAAGTCTACATTGCCTCTCCCTATCCCTTCTGCCAATATCTATTGCCTCGCATTCTCTATTAAATTCCACCTGCCACTTCTCTGCCCATTCTACTAGCTTAACTATGTCCTGTTGTAGGCGTTTTGTATCATCCTCACTGTTTGCCATATCATCAGGAAATTTTTAAAGATCCAAATCATTTATATAAAGCAAAACAGCAATGCTCCTAGCATTGACCCTTGGGGAACATCACTGTCTAACACCCTGTAGTCTGAAAAATAACCGTTTACCAAGACTCGCTGTCTTCTGTACTAAAGCCAATTTTTTAAATCCAAGCTGACACTGACCCTCCTATTCCATGAGCCTCAATTTTGTTAACATGCTGTGTAGTATCAAACACTTTCTTAAAATCCATAGAGAACATCCAACGCATTCCTTTCATCAACCTTCTCTTATCAAAACATTCAATTAGATTGGTAAGGCACGATCTGCCTTTTACAAAGATAAAAGCAAAATACTGCAGATGCTGGAAATCTGAAACAAAAACAGAAAATGCTGGAAAAGCTCAGCAGGTCTGACAGCATCTGTGGAGAGAAAAAAACAGAGTTAACGTTTCGAGTCCATTTGACTCTTCTCCAGAGCTAAAGAGAAATAAAAACGTGATAAAATTTATACTGGTTAAGCAGGTGGGGGGGGTGGGGGTGGAGGCAGTTGAAGCTGGATAGAAGGCCAGCGATAGGCGGGGGCAAAGGAGAGATTGACAAAGATGTCATGAACAAAAGGACTAACGGTAGTGGTAAAGGCTAAAGGAGGTGCTGATTGCAGCATAAAGGTAAGAAAGCAGAATGTGATAATAGCTGGACAAGGGTAAGCACTCTGTGAAAGAACAACATGGAACAACATTGTTCCTCAGCAAAACAAAAACAGAATTACCTGGAAAAACTCAGCAGGTCTGGCAGCATCGGCGGAGAAGAAAAGAGTTGACGTTTCGAGTCCTCATGACCCTTCAACAGAACTGAATAATATTAGGAGAGGGGTGAAATATATTACTCAGTTCTGTTGAAGGGTCATGAGGACTCGAAACGTCAACTCTTTTCTTCTCCGCCGATGCTGCCAGACCTGCTGAGTTTTTCCAGGTAATTCTGTTTTTGTTTTGGATTTCCAGCATCCACAGTTTTTTGTTTTTATTTTCGTTCCTCAGCAAGTCTAGCAGCATCTGTGAAGAGAGAGAAGCAGAGATCATGTTTCGAGTCTGTTTGGTTTCTCTCTCCACAGATGCTGCTAGACTTGTTGAGTTTTTCCAGCATTTTCTGTTTTGGTTTCAGATTTCCAGCATCCGCAGCATTTTGCTTTTAACAAACATTGTTTTTGCCTTTTACAAATCCATGCTGACCATCCCCAATATCATTTATGTTTTTCTTTACATTTTTTGATGGTTTAGTTCTTTATTAGTTACTTCCCTCAAAAAAAAGGTGGGGGGTCACTTTTATTTGGTTGTTTATTGTTCATTGGATGAGATGGGGGTGGGGTGGGGAGGAGAGGGCACCAATCTCTCCTTATTTGATCTTATAATTGTAGCAGCCATTCATTCATTCATTCATTCAAAAAAGGACCCCACTCTCAACAATTCGTCCTCAAATGTGCCTGCGCGAAAAGAAGTCCAATTTAAAAGAAACGAACCGAAGGAGTAAGTAAACGGAAGGTTTTTTTTTCCAAAACGACTGCGTGGAAATAAAGTTTAAAATAAATATAGAAATCGGTGTGAAATGTCGAGGCGAGCACAGCGGGCAGCTGCTGGGCTCAGGGTCCTGATGCCCTGTGGGCGCCACGTGGTTTGGTGCATTTAGAGGTGCGCACCTCGAAAAGCAGCCATCTGCGGCTGAGCAGAGGGAGAGGTAAGAGGGAGGTTTGGAGGAGGGGAAGGGAAAGAAAAGAAGAATGAGGAAAGGGAGAGGGAGAAGAAAGGAGTAAGATTCATGAGTGCCATCATTTTAATTTGCTTCAGTGCAGCAATTGGAGCTTTTTTTTTGCAATGTGAGCTCAGTTGCAGTTTGCAGACCTTTAGATTTCTTCTTCAAAGTGCTGGTTACTCTTTTTTAAAAAAAAGCAAAGACAGCTACAACTCCTGTTTAACTTTCTGGCAACTTATTTTAGTGCTCCTGGTTATTTTTTAAAGTTCTTTCTCCCTTTTTTAAAAAAAGGGCAATTGTAAAGTATTTCACTGGGGTGGGGTGGAGAGACCTTGAGAAGCACATTTCACCGCTTCAGGGATTATTTAATATTGTAGTTTCTTTTTAAAAGAAGATGGTTCCCCCCTTCCCCCTCTCTCTGGAAGAAGAACGTTGAGTTTTTATTGTTGAGCTTGTGGGGAGAGCATTTATATATCTATATATATATCAATATGATAAGTGGGATGCTTTCTGTTAATTTAAAAATTGCCTTTTAAAAAGCTTTCAAAGCGTTTCAGGGAACTTGCTGAGAGTTGTAGATTGTTGAGGTTTTATTTGATATATGTGTGTGTGTGGGGGGGGAGGTGGTTTCATACAAAGTCCATGTGGGCCCAGATGTGGAGTCAGATGCTTTTTTTTTCCTGCTGATTTGCCTGGGCCCACTCTGGTTGATTTTTTTTTTAAACCTGTGTTTTGGAATCTGCTTCTGTGCTGAAGGTTGTGAATTGGTCGTGTTTTCTCTCTGCTGTTTCACCCAGTGTGTGGCATACTGGCTGCAGACTGGAGGCTGCTTCAGAGTGGGGCTCCTGTGTCCATTGCATTGGGCCCAGTGATCTGCCTGAAGGCCAGAGTCCATTTCGCTGGCAGGGGTCAGTCAATAACAGTTACCAGATACATCGCTTCCTCCATTGCCATATTACCAAAACTCGCTGATTAGATTTTTTTAAACACTGCCTTAGACTTTTATGTGTAAAGGTGGGGAAAACTGGCTGCCTTTTTAATAAAAGCAGAAAACGTCCAACATATTAACTGGCACATAGGCTAGTGTTTCAGATATGAATCCCCCTTCTCGGAACCTGAGGCTCTTTTATTAACGATCCATTCTTTTACGAGCTTCCTCTCTTTCTGTGTCTCCCTCTAGACCCTTTTTGCAGTCAGGGTTTTAAAATTGTTTTGGTTGTCGATGCTGGGGGGTACACTTATTACCTTTTAAATCATGGTTTGTGCTGTGTGTGTGTGAGGGAGAAAAAGAGACAATGGGAGAGGGTTGGAAAACTCAAAGGACAAAGCTGCCTGCCCCTGCTTTTCTTTTGGGTTGAGTTGAAATGTACAGTCGCTGAATTTGGTGGGAGTAGTTGCCCTCTGGTGGGGTGTGGGGGAGGTGATCACGTCCAAATTACCGCAAGACAAAAATCCTGGCCTTCTCTTCCTGACCCTTGCCTGACTTGGCTTGTGCTGGGCTATGTTTTCAGGGCTCAGTCTGTGGTACATAGTGTCAGCTAGGATAGCTGGTGTCGATAGAAAGTTTAACAAGTGGTTAGGCGATTGCTGTCAATCCCTTTATACCCTCTAACCCACGGATTGCACCGGAGATCCACCCGATCCCTCTTGATCCAGCTATGTGCTGGGTAAATGGGCAGCAATGCCCCCCCACCCCGTGTTGGTCACTGCCAATCCCAGTATCCTATCCTCATGACTGCTAAGTAACCAGTTGAGTGCTGAGCAGTAACTTGCATTTATATAGCACTTTTGGGCTGCCTCGAAGTGCTTCATGGCCAGTGAAAGTCTGGCTGTTTGTTTTTGCGGCAGTTCGTTTGGGCACAGCAAAGCCCCCCCCCCCCCCCCCCCCCAACAGTAACGTGAGAGCAGCCAACTATCCAACCTCCATGTCTGGGCCGAGGGTCGGGTTTTGGCCCAGGTCACTCTGAGATCTCTTTTCCCCCTCCAGCTGCTCTTGGCCAGTTCTCCCCTCCTGTGTTACCCTGGTAGCCTCCGTTATATATCAGCGATGGAACTGTACCCTGGCGAGAGCAAAGTGAAACCATTAACTTTTTTTCTTCACGTCTTCTTCCCCCCCCACCCCAGCAGAACGGTGATGGGTCGGGCAGAGTTTCCGGAAGCCGCTCCATGGCGCTGAGGTAGGTGAGACCCTGGTTGTGCGCGAGACTTCCTTTGGGTGTGATGATGAAACTCCCAAGTTTTGCTTTCCCTGAGTTAAACTGATGAGAACCCCGCAGCGCACTGAATGCTTCCAGCCACATACAGCGGCCTGAACCGCCGCCACTAGTGACTGTTGCCAGTAACCCTTGCTGCCTTTGTTTGTTTAGCAGGTTTGGGTGATGGAATCCGGAGCAGCGGAGAGATGCAGGAATTCGATTTTCCGTTTTTCCCGACGCTCTGCAGAGGTAGGACCCTTGGACACTCGATATTTGGTGGATGGACTCTCGGTTCAGCAGCGCCTCCGTTTTTTTTTATTTATATATATATATATATATATATATCTCTCTCTCTCTCTTAAAATCCCTCCAAGGCCTTGCCCCTGAATATCTCTGCCTGCCCCATGACCCTCCGAAATGTTTTGAATCCTTCCAATTCTAATCCTCTTGGCCATTTCCTGATTTTATTTTTCTTAAAAATTACTCCACCATTTTGGTGGCCGTGCCTTCAGCTGCCTGGGCCCTAAGCTCAGGAATTCCCAAAGAGCTTTACAGCCTGTGAGGCCTAGTCACGGTGGTAACGTAGGCAACGCAGTAGCTCATTTGCATGGAGCATGGTGCCGCAAACAGCGTTGACAAAATTGACCCCATTAACCTGCTTTTAGTGATGCTAGTTGAGGGACAAGTACTGGCCTGGGACATGCAGGAGAACCCCCCCCTCCCCCTGCTCTCCGAATGGTGCTGGGGAAGGGTAGATGAGGCTTTGGTTTGATGTCTCGTTTTTGGTGGGGGGGGGGGCGGGAAACGGCAACGTTTCCTCGCGAGTATGTTGTCCTGGATTCTGCACTGGGCCTCAAGCTTTCCGACTGTGAGGCAAGAGAAGTGTCCACTGAGCCACTACTGACACAACCAGATCAGCTGTAATCTCATTAGGATGGAGGAATAGGCTCGATGGGCCGAATGGCCTACTCTTTTGAAGTCCTATATTCCTATGACACATACCGATGAAGACACAACTGATGGCATTGTGTCGCCTGCTCCTGTGTTCCTGACGACAAGGGGGGGGGTGGGGGGAATGGTGGCATAGTGGTAATGTCACTGGACTAGTAATCCAGAGACCCGGCTAATGCTCAAGGGACACGGGTTCAAACCCCACCATGGCAGCTAGTGGGGTTTACATTCAATTAATAAATCCTGGAATTATAAAGCTGCTCTCAGTAATGGTGACCATGACAACTATCATCGATAGTTGAAACCACCTGGTTCACCAATGCCCTTTAGGGAAGGAAATCTGCTGTCCTTACCTGGTCTGGCCTACACGTGGCTCCAGATCCACAATAATGTGGTTGACTCTTAACTCCTCCTTGAAATGGCTGAGCGAGCCACTTGGGTTCCAGGGCAATTAGGGATGGGCAACAAATGCTGGCCTTGCTAGCGACGCCCACATTCTCATGTAAGTTATTTTTTTTTTAAAATTCTTTCTTTAACTTTTTGCAGTGTGAAGACTGAACACCTCGGGACTCTGCATTGTGGCCCAGGTACAGACACACACGATGAATACTATCCAAAACTTTAAATGTGTTAAGCGGCGTGTTAATGATGACACTTTACAGACTAGAGTTACAGAATTAAACTTGACGACGCACACAGTGCTCTG
This sequence comes from Cetorhinus maximus, assembly GCF_964194155.1. Classification (NCBI taxonomy): domain Eukaryota; kingdom Metazoa; phylum Chordata; class Chondrichthyes; order Lamniformes; family Cetorhinidae; genus Cetorhinus; species Cetorhinus maximus. The sequence goes on along the minus strand of NC_135899.1, from coordinate 12,254,086 downwards.
AACACTCCTGAACCTTGTGCTGTAGCTGTTTCTGTGGTTCCTCAGTGCGGAGACCCTATTTAATCTTTTTCTTCTCTCTCTCTCACTCATTGACCAGAATGGATGACTGGTGTTGTGCAGTTGCGCACGCATCATTCGCGTCAGAAAGAGACCATTCGGTCCAAATGGTCTATGCCAGCTCCACACAATCTGATCAGGTACGTGATAACTTATTACAACCTGCGGTTGACGGTGTAAAAACAGTATTAATGATGACACGTTATAGACTAGAGTTACTGAATTAAACCTGACGACACACACAGTGCTCTGAATGCTTGTCACCTCTGGATGCCACCTGATGGTACATCTTGAGGGAAAGATTCAGTTGTCCTGTTCCTATTTTGCAGGTTGTAGACATGGACTGAGGAGTTGAATCATTGTTGCATAGCGAGGTGAGTCACACTTTTGTTACATCAATATATCTATAGAGACAGACAGTAGCCTAGTGGTATTGTCACTGGGCTGGTTAATGCTCTGGGAACATGTATTCAAATCCCACTGTGGCAGCTGATAGAATTTAAATTCTATTTATTTACAGAACAAAAATCTGGGACTGAAAGCCGGGACCATGAAACACAGCATTGTTGTGAAAACCCATCTGGTTCACTAATGTCCTTTTAGGGAAGGAAGTCCTTACCTGGTCTGGCCTACACGTGACTCCAGACCCGCAGCCATGGGGTTGATTCCAACTGCCCTCTGGAATGGCCTAGCGAGCCACTCAGTTCAAGGGCAATTAGGGATGGGCAACAATTGCTGGTCTTGTCAGTGATGCCCATGTCCCATCAAGTAATAAAAAAAAAAAATATTGAAAATGCTACGAATATTCCGAATTGGCCCCAGTGAATTCCAGCAGGGACTTGTCTTTTTCAAAACGAGGGAGTTGTTTACAAAATAATTCCCATATGGGGATATTAATGATGATGCTTTACAGACTAGAGTTACTGAATTAACCCTGGTGATATACACAGTGCTCTGAATATCCCCCTGGTTAAGGGAGCGTGTTACAGATTCTTTCTGTTCGCAGGTTTATATGGAAGAGTCTCCATTCCGTGATTCCAAGTCGTGTGCTGTTAGGTATGTGAATGATTCCTTACAATCAGGACTTTAACTGGGAGCAGAGGCAGTAATGATGATTCTTTACAGACTAGAGTTACTGAATTAACCTTGTCGATACACACAGTGCTCTGAACACTCTGCCACTGTGCGGTAAGCCCAGGTAATTCTCACAGCAGACAGCAGCTCACCCTCCCTCCGTCTCCATCTTTACAGGTCAAGGGAATGCACAGGATGAATGGAAAAGCTCAAACATGTGGCTCCATACGAGAGGCAAGTGCAGGAATGTAACTTTTTTTTATAATCAAATGGTTAATAATATTCTGCGTGTGTTTGGTGCCTGAGTTAAACCTGCTGATAACACATGGTGTTGAGCACTCCTGCCTCTGGCATCCTCTGCTGTACATTATGGGGGGTGTTTACGGCCCTTGTCATAGGTTGAAGGAAGGGAAGGCACTGGTGTGCCAATTGGCAACTTGTTGACGCATTACAGTTTAAAAAGAACACTCTTCAGTGCAGAGGGACCTCTACCCTCCTGGCTCGATGGGTAAATAGTGCAGTTTGGAGTCACACTGAACTCAAAAGCTCGTCTCTTCAGTTTGTGCCAAGTTTATGTTGACTTGGATAAGGGAGGCAAGTGTTCCTGAGGAAAGGGAATTTTAAAAAAAACAATGGGAGCATTAATGTTATGGAGTAGAGGCACTGAACTAAATCTATATAACACTCATCATTGATGTACATCTTGATCTTTTTGTTTGTATTTTACAGGTTGGGGAAGTGAATGAAGAGATGAATTGTTGTACAGCACAGCAAGGTGAGCGAATTCTCAGACAAGCAACACCATCCTTTTACGATTTTCTGGTCACATTTCTGTTCCACTGACATTTTAATGTTGAAATTGTTGAGAGTATTCAGGATTGGACTCAGTGAACTCCAGCAGGGATTGATGCTTTTTAAAGATGTTTATTATTTTTAAATGGGGATGTTAATGATGACACTTTACAGACTAGAGTTACTGAGTTAACCCTGGTGATAAACACAGTGCTCTGACCATCCCCTCCCGCCTGTGCTGTTGCTTTCTTGCTGAGTTCAGCCTCCAGCAACACTGCAAGAAGCTGGACACCACCCAGGACAATACATCCCATCCACCGCCTTCAACATTCCCTCCCTCCACCATTGACGCACAGTGGCAGCAGTGTGTACCATCTACAAGATGCACTGCAGCAACTCACCAAGGCTTCTTAGGTGGCCCCTTCCAAAGCTGTGATCACTGGACAAGGGCAGCAGACACATGGGAACACCACCACCTGCAAGTTCCCCTCCCAAGTTTCACACCATCCTGACTTGGGAGCTATATTGCCATTCCTTCACTGTTGCTGGATCAAAATCCTGTGAACTTGTACCACACAGATTGCAGTGGGTCATGAAGGCAGCTCATCACCACCACCTCGAGGTCAGTAAGGGATGGGCACATTCCATGAATGAACTTAAAGGGTCCTGTTTACCTTCTTTCTGTTTTCAGGTTTACAGAGGAGGATAATAGAACCTAAAGCCGTGTGCTGTAATGAGGTATGTAAATAATTCAGTGTTACACATTGAAATCCTTGTTAGAGAGTGTTTAATGATGACGCTACACAGACTAGAGTTACTGACTTGCCCCTGATGATACACACAGTGCTCTGAACACTCGCCGGTCTGCTGAATAGTCCACAGCTAATGCTGACAGCACTGAGGAGTTCTACCTATCTTTGCCTTTCCCACAGGTTGCAGGGAACACGCAAGGCCTGAGATGTCTACCCATGAACACGGTGTAAGTGGGGACGAGAATGGGAGGCGTGAACAATCTCCCTTTTAAAGTTTCTACCGCCTGTGCGTGACCTGTTGAGCTGCGCAGTCCTTCCCCCTGTGATGACGTCTGTGACCTTGCTGATTTGGAGTTGAAGGGTTAAGCTGTGCTCGAGCTGAGTGCTGCTAGATTTGCGTTATCTATTGGAGACTTGTATCTGTAATAAAGATAGCATGACTTGTGATGTTGCTGTTTTTTATTCAAAGGTACTTTCTTCGTTGCACTCACACACACGATGGTTAGGCAGATGGCTTCTCAATTTTTTTTCTCCCCTTCAACTCATATTTTAGCTCCTTACTGCTTCTCTGGAGCCTCTGGAACTTTTGCCCCCCTCTGCCAGATTTGCCTGGACTACTTAAAACACCCATGTTTTGCTAAAACTGCTCCCTATTCCAGGATTATCACAGAATGCAGAGTAAACCCTCTGCTGCAAATGTGCTTTTGAAAACCCCTATCCCCCTCCATGCTCACCCCCAAATATAAGTGCAAGGAACTTGTGGATTTCTTAGTAAGTAAAATTGTGACCATCTCAGCCGTGCCCCTCCCATTACCCTACCTGGCCAGACTTCCTTCAATGCTCTCCCCTACTCTCGCCCTGAATTCTCATCTTTGCCTAGTTTCTCCATATGTCTTCCTATTCTCTCTCTCTCAGCTCATCTTGTCCATGAGACACCAGCTCCTGCTCCCTTCACCCTATTCTCACGAAACTAGTCACCCAACTTCTCCTTCTGGCCCCTATGTTAACCGATACTGTACACGGTTCCCTCTCTTCAGGTGTTGTTCCTCCTTCAAAACTGCTATCCTCACCCCTCTCCCTCAAAAAAACAACCCTTGCCCCCCCCCCCCCCCACTGTTATTGCAAACTACCGTCCCATTTCCAACCTCCCCCTTTTTTCATAGAATTAGAGTAGGCAATAGTGAGTCATTAGATGGGGTCAGCTGAAGAGGTAAAAAAGCCTAAATCAGGGCTTATGTGGTTAATAAGATTGGTGAACTGTACACGTAGGTAGCCAAATGGAATTATTATTGCTATAATAGAGACCTGGTTCAAGGAAGGGAGGACTGCATTAAATATTCCTGGGTACGAGGTGTTTAGGAGAGACAGGAAAGGAAGAAAAGGGAGGTGGTAGCAGTACTGATTAAAGATGGCATAAGACTGGAGAGAGGATGTTCCAGAGGGGTCTAGGACTGAATCTCTGGCTAGAGGTGAAGAATAAAAAAGGTGCAATGAAGTTGATTGGTGTAGTATATAGAGCACCAACTAATGGAAGGGATGTGGAGAAACAAATTTGCAAAGAAGTTAGAGGGGGGTGCAAAAGTTAAGAGTCATAATGGGGGGGGCTTCAGTGGTCCAAATAAGGACTGGGATAAGAATCGTCAAGAGGGGCAAGAGTTCCTGGAACGTGTCCAAGATGAGCAGTCTCTTTCCAGTCCAATGAGAGGACATGCACTTTTGGACCTGGTTCTGGGGAATGAGTGGGCCCAAGTGAATCAAAGCTCAGTGGGAGAGCCTCTAGGGGACAGTAACTGTTGTATCATAAAGTTCAGGTCAATTATGGAAAAGGACAAGGCACAATCCAGAGCAGGGATAATTGTGGGGAAAGCCAACTTCAATGGGATGAGAATGCATCTGAGCCAAGTGAGCAGGAATCAAAGACTGGCCGAACAATGGGCCATCTTCAAAGAAAAGGTATTGTGACCAATGTTAAGGTATATTCCCTTGAAGGGGAAAGGTAGGACAAGTAAATCCAGAGCGCCCTGGACGAGAGAGAAGAGGTGAAGATGAAAAGGAAGAAGTGCGTATATGACAGATATCAAGTGGAAAATTCAATGGAGAATCAGACTGAATACAGAAGGACCTGAGGGCAAGTAAGTAAAGCATGAAAAGAGTCTGGCAGCTAAAATAATGTGGAATCCCAAGGCCTATGAGCACATAAATAACAAAAGAGTGGTAAAAGAATGATAAGGGACAAAAAAGGGGACTTGCATGCGGAGGCTGGAGAAATAGCAGAGGTGGTGAACAAGTACTTTGCATTTTCTCGAGCGTTCCGACTCTGAGGCAAGAGAAGTGTCCACTGGGCCACTGCTGACACAACCAGATCAGCTGTAATCTCATTAGGATGGAGGAGCAGGCTCGAAGGGCCGAATGGCCTATTCCTCTGAAGTCCTATATTCCTATGACACATACCGAGGAAGATACAACTGATGGCATTGTGTCGCCTGCTCCTGTGTTCCTGACGACAGGGTGGGGGGGAAATGGTGGCATAGTGGTAATGTCACTGGACTAGTAATCCAGAGACCCGGCTAATGCTCAAGGGACCTGGGTTTAAACCCCACCATGGCAGCTAGTGGGGTTTACATTCAATTAATAAATCCTGGAATTATAAAGCTGCTCTCAGTAATGGTGACCATGACAACTATCATCGATTGTTGTAAAAACCCATCTGGTTCACCAATGCCCTTGAAGGAAGGAAATCTGCCGTCCTTACCTGGTCTGGCCTACATGTGACTCCAGATCCACAATAATGTGGTTGACTCTTAACTCCTCCTTGAAATGGCTGAGCGAGCCACTTGGGTTCCAGGGCAATTAGGGATGGGCAACAAATGCTGGCCTTGCCAGCGACGCCCACATTCTCATGAAAGAATTTTTTTTACAAAAAATAACTTTCTTTAACTTTTTGTTTTGCAGTGTGAAGACCGAACACCTCGGGACTCTGCATTGTGGCCCAGGTACACACACACGAATTCTATCCAAAACTTTAAATGTGTTAAGCGGCGTGTTAATGATGACCCTTTATAGACTAGAGTTACAGAATTAAACTTGACGACGCACACAGTGCTCTGAACACTCCTGAACCTTTTGCTGTACCTGTTTCTGTGGTTCCTCAGCGCGGAGACCCTATTTAATCTTTTTCTTCTCTCTCTCTCACTCATTGACCAGAATGGATGACTGGTGTTGTGCAGTTGCGCACGCATCATTCGCGTCAGAAAGAGACCATTCGGTCCAACTGGTCTATGCCGGCTCCACACAATCTGATCAGGTACGTGATAACTTATTACAACCTGCGGTTGATGGTGTAAAAACAGTATTAATGATGACACATTACAGACTAGAGTTACAGAATTAAACCTGACGACACACACAGTGCTCTGAATGCTTGTCACCACTGGATGCCACCTGATGGTACGTCTTGAGGGAAAGATTCAGTTGTTCCTGTTCCTATTTTGCAGGTTGTAGACATGGACTGAGGAGTTGAATCATTGTTGCATAGCGAGGTGAGTCACACTTTTGTTACATCAATATATCAGACAGTAGCCTAGTGGTATTGTCACTGGGCTGGTTAATGCTCTGGGAACATGTATTCAAATCCCACTGTGGCAGCTGATAGAATTTAAATTCTATTTATTTACAGAACAAAAATCTGGAACTGAAGGCCGGGACCATGAAACACAGCATTGTTGTGAAAACCCATCTGGTTCACTAATGTCCTTTTAGGGAAGGAAGTCCTTACCTGGTCTGGCCTACACGTGACTCCAGACCCGCAGCCATGGGGTTGACTCCAACTGCCCTCTGGAATGGCCTAGCGAGCCACTCAGTTCAAGGGCAATTAGGGATGGGCAACAATTGCTGGTCTTGTCAGTGATGCCCATGTCCCATCAAGAAATATATTTTAAAAATATTGAAAATGCTACGAATATTCCGAATTGGCCCCAGTGAATTCCAGCAGGGACTTGTCTTTCAAAACGAGGGAGTTGTTTACAAAATAATTCCCATATGGGGATATTAATGATGATGCTTTACAGACTAGAGATACTGAATTAACCCTGGTGATATACACAGTGCTCTGACTATCCCCCATTGGGATCTGTTACTTCACCCTGGTTGAGGGAGCGTCTTACAGATTCTTTCTGTTCGCAGGTTTATATGGAAGAGTCTCCATTCCGTGATTCCAAGTCGTGTGCTGTTAGGTATGTGAATGATTCCTTACAATCAGGACTTTAACTGGGAGCAGAGGCAGTAATGATGATTCTTTACAGACTAGAGTTACTGAATTAACCTTGTCGATACACACAGTGCTCTGAACACTCTGACACTGTGCGGTAAGCCTAGGTAATTCTCACAGCAGACAGCAGCTCACCCTCTCTCCCTCTCCATCTTTACAGGTCAGGGGAATGCACAGGATGAATGGAAAAGCTCAAACATGTGGCTCCATACGAGAGGCAAGTGCAGGAATGTAACTTTTTTTTATAATCAAATGGTTAATATTCTGCGTGTGTTTGGTGCCTGAGTTAAACCTGCTGATAACACATGGTGTTGAGCACTCCTGCCTCTGGCATCCTCTGCTGTACATTATGGGGGGTGTTTATGGCCTTTGTCATAGGTTGAAGGAAGGGAAGGCACTGGTGTGTCAATTGGCAACTTGTTGATGCATTACAGTTTAAAAAGAACACTCTTCAGTGCAGAGGGACCTCTACCCTCCTGGCTCGATGGGTAAACAGTGCAGTTTGGGGTCACACTGAACTCAAAAGGTCGTCTCTTCAGTTTGTGCCAAGTTTATGTTGACTTGGATAAGGGAGGCAAGTGTTCCTGAGGAAAGGGAATTTTAAAAAAAACAATGGGAGCATTAATGTTATGGAGTAGAGGCACTGAACTAAATCTATATAACACTCATCATTGATATACATCTTGATCTTTTTGTTTGTATTTTACAGGTTGGGGAAGTGAATGAAGAGTTGAATTGTTGTACAGCACAGCAAGGTGAGTGAATTCTCAGACAAGCAACACCATCCTGTTACGATTTTCTGGTCACATTTTTGTTCCACTGACATTTTAATGTTGAAATTGTTGAGAGTGTTCAGGATTGGCCTCAGTGAACTCCAGCAGGGATTGATGCTTTTTAAAGATGTTTATTATTTTTAAATGGGGATGTTAATGATGACACTTTACAGACTAGAGTTACTGAGTTAACCCTGGTGGTAAACACAGTGCTCTGACCATCCCCTCCCGCCTGTGCTGTTGCTTTCTTGCTGAGTGCAGCCTCCAGCAACACTACAAGAAGCTGGACACCACCCAGGACAATGCATCCCATCCACCGCCTTCAACATTCCCTCCCTCCACCATTGACGCACAGTGGCAGCAGTGTGTACCATCTACAAGATGCACTGCAGCAACTCACCAAGGCTCCTTAGATGAACCCTTCCAAAGCTGTGACCACTGGACAAGGGCAGCAGACACATGGGAACACCACCACCTGCAAGTTCCCCTCCCAAGTTTCACACCATCCTGACTTGGGAGCTATATTGCCATTCCTTCACTGTTGCTGGATCAAAATCCTGTGAACTTGTACCACACAGATTGCAGTGGGTCATGAAGGCAACTCATCACCACCACCTCGAGGTCAATAAGGGATGGGCACATTCCACGAATGAACTTAAAGGGTCCTGTTTACCTTCTTTCTGTTTTCAGGTTTACAGAGGAGGATAATAGAACCTAAAGCCGTGTGCTGTAATGAGGTATGTAAATAATTCAGTGTTACACATTGAAATCCTTGTTAGAGAGTGTTTAATGATGACGCTACACAGACTAGAGTTACTGACTTGCCCCTGATGATACACACAGTGCTCTGAACACTCGCCGGTCTGCTGAATAGTCCACAGCTAATGCTGACAGCACTGAGGAGTTCTACCTGTCTTTGCCTTTCCCACAGGTTGCAGGGAACATACGAGGCCTGAGATGTCTACCCATGAACACGGTGTAAGTGGAGACGAGAGTGGGAGGTGTGAACAATCTCCCTTTTAAAGTTTCTACCGCCTGTGCCTGACCTGTTGAGCTGCGCAGTCCTTCCCCCTGTGATGACGTCTGTGACCTTGCTGATTTGGAGTTGAAGGGTTAAGCTGTGCTCGAGCTGAGTGCTGCTAGATTTGCGTTATCTATTGGGGACTTGTATCTGTAATAAAGGTAGCATGACTTGTGATGTTGCTGTTGTTTTTTATTCAAAGCTACTTTCTTCGATGCACTCACACACATGATGGTTAGGCAGATGGCTTCTCAATTTTTTTCTCCCCTTCAACTCATATTTTAGCTCCTTACTGCTTCTCTGGAACCTGCTCAGCCTTTCTTGAGGGTATAGTGGGCAACTGATTTTGCCCCCCTCTGCCAGATTTGCCTGGACCACTTAAAACACCCATGTTTTGCTAAAACTGCTCCCTATTCCAGGATTATCACAGAATGCCGAGTAAACCCTCTGCTGCAAATGTGCTTTTGAAAACCCCTATCCCCCTCCACGCTCTCCTCCAGATATAAGTGCAAGGAAATTGTGGATTTCTTTGTAAGTAAAATTGTGATCATCTCAGCCAAGCCCCTCCCATTAGCCTACCTGGCCAGACTTCCTTCAATTCTCTCCCCTAGCCTCGCCCTGAACTCTCATCTTTGCCTAGTTTCTCCGTATGTCTTCCTATTCTCTCTCCGAGCTCATCTTGCCCATGAGACACCAGCTCCTGCTCCCTCGACCCTATTCTCACGAAACTAGTCACCCAACTTCTCCTTCTGGCCCCTATGTTAACCGATACGGTACACGGTTCCCTCTCTTCAGGCTCTCCCTTTATTTTATACTGTCTCGCCATATTCTTCCTACCAAAACGGATCACCTCACACTTCTCTACATTGAACTTCCATCTGCCATTTGTCTGCCCAATCCACCAGCATGTCTATGTACTTTTGAAGTTCAAGACTAACCCCATCACAGTTGACAACAATCTTCGTATCATCTGCAAATTTTGAAATCATGCCCTGCACACCATAGTCTAGGTCATTAATATATATCAGGAAGAGCAAGGGTCCCCATGTTCAGCACCGTTCGCGATTCCTCAGATACTGAAGCAGTCCATGTGCAAATGCAGCAAGACGTGGACAATATCCAGGCTTGGGCTGACAAGTGGCAAGTAACATTCGTGCCACACAAGTGTCAGGCAATAACCATCGCCAATAAGAGAATCCAACCATCACCCTTTGATGTTCAATGCCATTACCATCACTGAATTCCTCACTATCAACGTCCTAGGGATTACCATTGACCAGAAACTGAACTGGACTAGCCATATAAATACTGTGGCTGGAAGGGCAGGTCAGGGGCTAGGAATCGTGCGATGAGTAACTCACCTCCTGACTCCCCAAAGCCTGTCCACCATCTACAAGGCACAAGTCAGGAGTGTGATGGAACACTCCCCACTTGCTTGGGTGAGTGCAGCTCCTACAACACTGAAGAAGCTGGACACCATCCAGGTCAAAGCAGCCTACTTGATTGGCACCACATCCACAAACATTCACTCCACCACCTACGCACAGTGACAGCAGCGTGTACCAGCTACAAGATGCACTGCAGGGATTCACTTAGTCCTTAGACAGTACCTTCCAAACCCATGATTACTACCACCTAGAAGGACAAGGGCAGCAGATAGATGGGAACACCACCACCTGGAAGCTCCCCTCCAAGTCACTCACCATCCTGACTTGGAAATATATCACCGTTCCGTCACTGTTGCTGGGTCAAAATCCTGGAACTCCCTAACAGCATGGTGGGTGTACCTACACCACAGGGGCTGCAGCGGTTCAAGAAGGCAGCTCACCACCTTCTGAAGGGCAATTAGGGATGGGCAATAAATGCTTGCTCAGCCAGCGAAGCTCACATCCCCAGAATGAATTTTTTTTTAAAATTCTGCAAATAGTTCCGGGTTGAGGGACTTCGGTTATGTGGATAGGTTGGAGAAGCTGGTACTGTTCTGCTTGGAGAGGTGAAGGTTGAGAGGTGATTTGATCGTGATATTCAAAATGATGAGGGGTCTAGACACAGTTGAAGGGAGAAACTGTTCCCATTAGTGGAAGGATTGAGAACCAGAGGGCACAGATTTAGGGTAATTGGCAAAAGAAGCAATGACAAGATGAGGGGAAACCTTTTATTACGCAACGAGTGGTTTGGATCCGAGAGTGCATTGGAGGCAGGTTCAATCATGGCTTTCAAACGGAAATTCCTGAAGGGAAATTATTTGCAGGGCTATGGGGAAAGGGTAGAAAAATGGGACAAGCTAAATTGCATTTGCAGAAAGCGGCTCAAAGAGCTGAATTGCCTCCTTCTGCCATTCCTCCTGCAGCCAGTCTATGATTCTATGACATGGTGAGCATCCTATAGATTGTATACATGATACATGTACCGCTGTATGTATGTTACACAATTATATATTGCTGAAAAGGAAGACATGTGGCTGAAGCTTTTCATCTTGTGCTCATCAGGACAAATGCCAGAATATCAAATTTTAAACAATCACAACAATTTATACTGCAGGAGAAAAGGGTACTGATTGGTTGGCAAGTTAACTCTGATATTTTGTGTAAGTCAGGGAGCTTTAAGATCACAGTTGCACTATCCTTGCTCTGACCATCTGTCTGCACCGCCTGAGGAGTCATCTGCTTGTTAGTCAGCCTCAGTCAGCGGAACAAGCTGTGTTTGTGTGTTATTGCAGTAACAAAAGCTCAGTCAGGTTCAGGCTTGTTAGCTATATTCCAAGGTGATGTGTGATTTTTGGTATTGTGAGCTTAACCCTCTGAATGCTACTATTGCATCAAAATTGTTAAGTTAGTGTATCACAGGATATAGAGCTAATAAAGCTAAATGGGGTGAGGTACATATCAAACATGACCTAACTGAATGGTGGGGCAGCCTCAGGGGGTGTGCGTGGTGGGGGCGGGGGGTGGTGAATGGCCTTTCGCTGTTCCAATGTCTACATCATCTCGATCCTTTACAATGCTAAAATCAGCAATCATATCAGCTCTCAACCTTTCTTTACCAGTGAGAACATGCCAAGGTGCTCCACATTAACAGAGTCCCGAAATTCTCTCCAGCATTCTTGTTCCTCCCTTCCGTATCCATGCAATTGCTGCAGTATCCTGTCTGTAATGTGGTGACCAGCAATTCAAATGCCACTGCATTCATGGATTTTTTAAGTACCTCACTCTTGCAGTTTAACCTTTTAAGATATCCCAGTCTCTGATTTGCTGTTTTGACAAGGGTCATCGACCTGATACATCGACTCAGTTCCTCTCTCTCCATTGCTGCTGCATGACCTTCTGGGTATTTCCACCACTTTCTGTTTTTAGATCTGATATGCTTTACTCATTGCTACTGCACCATAGCTTCAATTCATTGTCAGTCAGGTACCTGCCCCCACCCCCCACCTCGTGTTATTTTCTTTCCATTTAAGCATACATTTCTTCCTGGATCATGTTTTTGTCCAAATATGAAGCAATTTGCTATTCTCTGCATTGAACTGTACGCGCCACCTGTTTGCCCAACTCCTACATTCTGCACAGTATAGCCAAATCCTTTTGGCGCTTATTTGGCCCAACGTGGGAGATGGTAGCATTGTGGTTATGTTGCTGGACTAGATCTGAGGCCTGGCTGTATGCCCTGGTGACACAAGTTCAAATCCCAATATAACAATTAATTCATTTGGATTTTAAAAAAAACTAATGTACTGTAGCAAAGGAAATCCACCATCATTTCCTGATCTGGCCTACATAAGTACTAGTCTACTGATATAACCACTACACCACCGTTGCCCATTACATCCCTTTTAACATTAGTTTTGCTTGTGTACAGTTTGGTCCTTGCATTCAGAAGGAACTTCGCAGCTGCTCCTTGGTGCCACCCATTCTAGGCTCATCTAACAAGGCTAGACGAGTAGATAAAGTTGGTCTTCTTAAAATTTGGCAGTTGTGTTTGTGTTTTTAGTAACCACTCCAATTCTCGTCACACAGAAAGTTAGCATGCAGGTACAGCAAGGGGATTTGAGTACAAGAATAAGGAAGCCTGGCTATAATTGTAGAGTGCTTTGTGAAACCACACCTGGAGTATTTGTGCAGTTTTGGTTTCCAAATTTAAGGAAGGATATACTTGCATTGGAGGCGGTTCAGTTAAAGTTCACTAGATTGGTTCCTGGGGTGAAAGGGCTGCCCTATGATGAGATGCTGAGCGAATTGGGCCTTTTCTCTCTTGAGTTTAGAAGAATGAGAGGTGATCTCATTGAAACATAGAAGATTTCTGAAACGGTTTGACAGGGTGGACACTGAGAGGTTGTTTCCCCTGGCTGGGGAATCTAGAACACAGGGGCACGGTCTCAGGATAAAGGCCCGATCATTTTGGATTGAGATGAGGAGAAATTTCTTCACTTCAAGGGTTGTGAATCATTGGAGTGCTCTACCCCAGAGGGTTGTGGATGCTCCATCATTGAATATATATTAAGGCCGGGAATCTCAGGGAATCAGGGGAAATAGAGAGTGTGAGGGAAAGTGGGAGTGAGGTAGAAGATCATGATCATATTGAATGGTGGAGCAGACTTCAGGGGTCATATAGTTTGCTCCCGTTCCTATTTCTCATGTTCTTGCCATGTCAAATGTGACCCCTTTCTGGTACTTAAAGCATCTCCAAGTATTGTGTCAATTTGATTGTTGTCACTCATAATCAAATCTAAAAATGTTCCTCTCCCACCTTGTGAGAACTTTTTATAAATGGGATGGTAAAACAGGCTACCTGTCTCTCCAAATCCCTTCACTGCCTTACCAATGGAGATAAATCTACCTCCCTGCTTCCTGCGCTGCCATGAATTTGGGAATTTAATTATAGATGATAATATTCAATCTAAGTTACACATAAAAGTAAGGATAGAAAAAAAAAAGTTGATCTTACAGTAGGGACTGATTTTTGCAGAGCCCTGCTCCAACCGTCTCCCGCGCTCTAATCTCCACTTCACTGCGTCTCTCCTAGGCAGGTCCTCGGGATCGAGGATGACTTGCTTCCACTCTGGTTCGATGGGTTTGGAGGTGGCTGATTAGTCCAGTGCACATCTGCAGACTCTGCCACATGCGGGCTGGGGGAGGGGTGTAGGGTTGGCGGGTTGTTTGGAGGTTTGTGCGTTCGACTTCACCTCTGCCGGTTCCCGACGGAGTCCCTCGAGGTGCTCCCAGATGAACCTTGTCCAATTTGGTCGGACTACCCATGTGCCGTCGGGGGTGTTGGATCCCTTCAGGGATACTTTGAGGACATCCCTAAAGCCTTTCCAAAAACAGAATTACCTGGAAAAACTCAGCAGGTCTGGCAGCATCGGCGGAGAAGAAAAGAGTTGACGTTTCGAGTCCTCATGACCCTTCAGCAGAACTGAGTATAGTTAGGAGAGGGGTGAAATATAAGCTGGTTTAAGGTGGGGGTGGGGGGGGGGGGGAGAAGTTGTGGGGGGAGGGGGGTGGTTGTAGGGACAAGCAAGCAGTGATAGGAGCAGATAATCAAAATATGTTACAGACAAAGGAACCGAGAGGTGTTGAAGGTGGTGATATTATCTAAGAGAATTTGCTAATTAAGAATGGATGGTAGGACACTCAAAGTACAGCTCTAGTGGGGGTGGGGTGGAAAGACTGACAGGGTATTACAGTTATAGATTTAAAAATAATGGAAATAGGTGGGAAAAGAAAAATCTATATAAATTATTGGAAAAAACAAAAGGGAGGGGGAAGAAATGGAAAGGGGGTGGGGTATGGGGGAGGGAGTTTAAGATCTAAAGTTGTTGAATTCAATATTCAGCCCAGAAGGCTGTAAAGTGCCTAGTCGGAAGATGAGGTGCTGTTCCTCCAGTTTGCGTTGGGCTTCACTGGAACAATGCAGCAAGCCAAGGACAGACATGTGGGCAAGAGAGCAGGGTGGAGTGTTGAAATGGCAAGCGACAGGGAGGTTTGGGTCTTTCTTGTGGACAGACCGCAGGTGTTCTGCAAAGCGGTCGCCCAGTTTGCGTTTGGTCTCTCCAATGTAGAGGAAACCGCATTGGGAGCAATGAATGCAGTAGACTAAGTTAGGGGAAATGCAAGTGAAATGCTGCTTAACTTGAAAGGAGTGTTTGGGCCCTTGGACGGTGAGGAGAGAGGAAGTGAAGGGGCAGGTGTTGCATCTTCTGCATGGGCATGGGGAGGTGCCATAGGTGGGGGTTGAGGAGTAGGGGGTGATGGAGGAGTGGACCAGGGTGTCCCGGAGGGAACGATCCCTACGGAATGCCGCCAGGGAGGGTGAAGGGAAGATGTGTTTGGTGGTGGCATCATACTGGAGTTGGCGGAGGATGATCCTTTGAATGCGGAGGCTGGTGGGGTGATAAGTGAGGACAAGGGGGACCCTATAATTTTTCTGGGAGGGAGGAGAAGGCATGAGGGCGGATGCGCGGGAGATGGGCCGGACACGGTTGAGGGCCCTGTCAACGACCGTGGATGGAAAACCTCGGTTAAGGAAGAAGGAGGACATGTCAGAAGAACTGTTTTTGAAGGTAGCATCATCAGAACAGATGCGACGGAGGCGAAGGAACTGAGAGAATGGGATAGAGTCCTTACAGGAAGCGGGGTGTGAGGAGCTGTAGTCGAGGTAGCTGTGGGAGTCGGTAGGCTTGTAATGGATATTGGTGGACAGTCTATCATCAGAAATTGAGACAGAGAGGTCAAGGAAGGGAAGGGAAGTGTCAGAGATGGACCATGTGAAAATGATGGAGGGGTGGAGACTGGAAGCAAAATTAATAAATTTTTCCAGGTCCAGACGAGAGCATGAAGCAGCACCGAAGCAATCATCGATGTACCGGAGAAAGAGTTGTGGGAGGGGGCCGGAGTAGGACTGGAACAAGGAATGTTCCACATACCCCATAAAGAGACAGGCATAGCTGGGGCCCATGCGGGTACCCATAGCCACACATTTTATTTGGAGGAAGTGAGAGGAGTTAAAGGAGAAATTGTTCAGTGTGAGAACAAGTTCAGCTAGACGGAGGAGAGTAGTGGTGGATGGGGATTGTTCGGGCCTCTGTTTGAGGAAGAAGCCAAGGGCCCTCAGACCATCCTGGTGGGGGATGGAGGTGTAGAGGGATTGGACGTCCATGGTGAAGAGGAAGCGGTTGGGGCCAGGGAACTGGAAATTGTTGATGTGACGTAAGGTGTCAGAGGAATCACGGATGTAGGTGGGAAGGGACTGGACAAGGGGAGAGAGAATGGAGTCAAGATAACGAGAAATGAGTTCCATGGGGCAGGAATAGGCTGACACGATCGGTCTGCCGGGACAGTTCTGTTTGTGGATTTTGGGTAGGAGGTAGAAGCGGGCCGTCCGAGGTTGGGCAACTATCAGGTTGGAAGCTGTGGGAGGAAGATCTCCAGAGGAGATGAGGTCAGTCACAGTCCTGGAAACAATGGCTTGATGTTCAGTGGTGGGGTCATGGTCCAGGGAGAGGTAGGAGGAAGTGTCTGCGAGTTGACGCTCAGCCTCCGCGAGGTAGAGGTCAGTGCGCCAGACAACAACAGCACCACCCTTGTCAGAAGCCTTTCCGCTGTCCTCCTGCCTCGACCGAGTATAGCAGTTGCTCCGGGAGCTTGGTGTCAGGCATGATCCACCCAGCGGAGCCGGTTTTGAGTGATTCGCAGCCCGATGTAGCGCAAGTTGGCTTGGAAGAGGATGCTGTTGTTGGACCCCCTTTCTTGCCACTGGATTTGGAGGATCTTGGGAGGGCACCGCTGCTGGGCCTTCTCAAATACTTTAAGGTGCCTGCTGCAGGTTGTCAGAGTCCCTGGGGATCACTGCTACCCGGTAAACCATGACCTTAATTGAAACATATTGGATCCTGAGGGGTCTTGACAGGGCGGATGTGGAGAGGATGTTTCCTCTTGTGGGAGAATCTAGTACTTGTGGTCACTGTTTAAAAATAAGAATTTAGAATAAAGATGAGGATATTTTTTACACAGAGGGTCGTGAGTCTTTGGAACTCTTCCTGAAAAGGTGGTGGAAGCAGAGTCTTTGAATATTTTTAAGGCAGAGGTGGATAGACTCTTGGTAAGCAAGTGAGGGGGGTGATAGGTTATCGGGAATGTGGGGCTGGGGTTACAATCAGATCAGCTATGATCTTAGTGAATGGTAGAGCAGGCTCGAGGGGCCGAGTGGCCTACTCCTGCTCCTAATTCGTACGTTTTATGGCCTTAGTCTGGCGTTTGAGATCCAAGTGGCCCTCAAACACTCTTGTCCTCAGTTACAATGGCCACAGAAGCTTGTAAGATGGAAGCGGATAAAGGAACAAAGAGAAGCAAAAAGCCACATGTTTAATCGTGGCTCAGTGGGTTACACTCTCCCCTCCAACTCAGGAAGTTGTCGGTTCGTGTCTGACTCCACTGACTTTCAGTTTCTAACCCTGGTGGAGGGAATGCCGCACTGCCAGGGGTGCAGCTAGAGGATGATGTTGGCGGCCCGGCCTGGGCCCTGCTGGATGGTTAGAATGGGCGGTATTTGGAAACAGGGAGGAGGAGGAGGGACTGTGTCTTGCTTTATCCCTCAGCCAGCTGGTGCGCCGTTTGTGGGATCTTGCCGTGCGCAAAAATCACAGCTTCGTTTCCCTACCATTATAACAGGGGAGGGGGGGGGGGGGGATTCCTAAGAGGAGCCTCTTTGAGGTGAATACAGAAATGCGAAGTGAGACAGGGAGTTGGGACCCATGTACAGAGGGGGGGGTGCAAACTTGCGGATGGGCCGAATGTTGTGCTGCAAGAGCCTCAGTTTTTTGTTATTGAGGGGGGTGCGTGTGCTTAAAGGGCTCAGAGCGGTTGCAGAGCAAGTAAATGTCCAGTTCGATGTGCAGTTGTGCATTTTGACTGCAATCGGCAGCTGAATAGCTCCTTACCGTCTGTGTGTGTGTAACATGAGCTTTTTACGTTTCCGTAAAGTCCCTCCCTTACATAACGTCAGGAAGAATTTCTGGACGAGGGGGAGGAGAGAGGAAGATCCCAGATTCTCAGCTGTTTCCTCTCTGGTGTTGGCGGAGTTTCACCCACCCTACCGCCCTGTTCCTCCGCTGGATGAG
>NC_135899.1:12023293-12236038 GCF_964194155.1 Cetorhinus maximus | reverse complement strand
GGATCAGAAAGGTTCCTAACCTTGACTTGGTGTTGGAGTAGGGGAGGTGATGGCATAGTGGTAATGTCACTGGACTAGTAACCCAGACGTCCAGGCTAATGGGTTCAAATCCCACCAGGATAGCTAGGTGGCTTTTGCATTCAATTAATAAATCTGGAATTATAAAGCTAGGCTCAGTAATGGTGACCACAAAATTATCATCGATTGTCATTAAAAACCCATCTGTGTTCTTTAGTAGTCTAAACCACCCTGCCCTCCTTACCTGGTAACCACAGCAGTGTGGTTGACGCTTGACTGCAACGACCTAGCAAGGCCACTCGGTTCAAGGGCAATTAAGGCACGGGCAACAAATACTGTCCTTGCCAGCGATGCACACATCCCACAAAATAATAAAGGAAAACAAAAGTGTTCTGGGCCTAGTGGTTAATTTTGTCAACTGTTTTAACACGTGATATTGGAGATCCCCGCCAGTCTGTGCCCACAGTCAGATTGGAAGTCTCTCCAGCTGGTGAGGGCAAAATTTAAGAAGCATATACAGCAGAAAGGACCTGAACGTGGGCCTCTCCATCAACTTCTACCCATCTATTCCACTCTGCTCACGCTCCTGCTGTGCCTTCCCAGAGTTTTCTACTTTCATTTCCAATTCCCAGCACTCGAAGGGTGTTCTTTTCTTTTAAAAAAAAATAATTAACAAATACTCTGATTTACTGAAGGTTGCTGATAAACAGATTGCACCATTGTTCTGGAAATCTCTCTCAGCTGACCCTGATATCCTGGCTTCCGAGGGATTAATGCTGCAAGTCCTTCTCCTGATTAGTCCGGCAGGTTTTCCTGTTTACGAGCCTGTTGGAGGTGTTGGGGGTGGGGGGGGAGAGGGGTGGTCCGAGGGATCGTTTGGATGCAGGGCTGCGGGAATGTAGGTGAGGTGTGGAGCACATGGCCCTATCCCGGCCGGTTTCATGCTTGCCCTACCCAGTGGAGCCCCAGACGCTGCAAAACCTGCCCCCATTTAAGTTGATTGGGAGCTCCCTGTGAGGGAGAGTTACGCGTGGGGGAGCGTTGTGTGGGGGAGCTCCACGTGGTAGAGTGCACTGTGTGCCGGAGCTCGGTGGGCAGGACCCCAGTGGATGGTGGAGCTCCGCATGGGGGAGTGTTACACATGGGGGAGCTCAATGTGGGGGGACTGTTACTCATGGGGGAGCTCCGCATGGGGGAGTGTTACACATGGGGGAGCTCCATGTGGGGGGAAGTGTTACTCATGGGGGAGCTCAATGTGGGGGGACTGTTACTCATGGGGGAGCTCCGCATGGGGGAGTGTTACACATGGAGGAGCTCCGCATGGGGAAGTGTTATACATGGGTAAGCTCCGTGTGGGGGAGTGTTACTCATGGGTGAGCTTCGCATGGGGGAGTGTTATTCATGGGTGAGCTCCATTTGGGAGAAGTGTTACTCATGGGTGAGCTCCGTGTGTGGAAGTGTTACACATGGGTGAGCTCCGTGTGGGGGAAGTGTTACTCTTGGGGGAGCTGTGTGTGGGGGGAGTGTTACTCATGGGGGAGCTCCGTGTGGGGGGAGTGTTACTCATGGAGGAGCTCTGTGTGGGGGGAGTGTTACTCTTGGGGGAGCTCCGTGTGGGGGAGTGTTACTCTTGGGGGAGCTCTGTGTGGGGGGGGTGTTACTCTTGGGGGAGCTCTGTGTGGGGGGAGTGTTACTCTTGGGGGAGCTATGTGTGGGGGGAGTGTTACTCTTGGGGGAGCTCTGTGTGGGGGGAGTGTTACTCTTGGGGGAGCTCCGTATGGGGGGAGTGTTACTCTTGGGGGAGCTCCGTGTGGGGGGGAGTGTTACTCTTGGGGGAGCTCCGTGTGGGGGGAGTGTTACACATGGGGGAGCTCCATATGGGGGACTGCCCTATGTCGGGTGGTGGGGAGCTTTGTGTGTAGAAGTCCTGTCCATTGGGGGGAGCTTTGCGTGTAGGAGCCCTGTCCATGGGGAGAGCTTTGTGTGTAGGAGCCCTGTCCATGGGGGGAGCTTTGTGTGTAAGAGCACTGTCCATGGGGGGAGCTTTGTGTGTAGGAGCACTGTCCATGGGGGGAGCTTTGTGTGTAGGAGCACTGTCCATGGGGGGAGCTTTGCGTGAGGGAGCGCTTTGTATGGGGTGAGTGCTCTGCATTGAGCAACTCTGCATGGCGGAGCTCCGTGTGGGAGTACACTGTGTTGGGGAAAACTCTGCCTTGGGGACCACCCTGTGTGTGGTGGTCGTTGTCTTGGATGGAGCATGCCTCACGCAATACATTGCAGACCTAATCCATACAGACAGGGAAAGCTCGTAGTTCGGACCCTGGCCTTTGTTCTGCTCATTGGCCGAGATGTAGGGTGACACCTCCTAAAATCCAGCCGGGGCTCCACTATCCAGTGACCAACCCCCAACCCTCTCCGTTGCCACATTCCTGGGCATTGGGTGAGGTTGACATTGGGCTTCACGCCTTTATAGTTGAAGGCCACGTCCCCCCCAACCCCACTGCCACTGGTTGACCCTATTTTGCACATTGATGAAGGCCTGGTGTTGGGAGATACTGGTAGATAGGGTCAGTATCTCACCATCTTTAGGACATGGATGAGGGCCGGTTTGGAGTTGGGGGTGGGTGGTGGGAAGTCAGATTTAAACTGATAAGCAATGAACCTCAGCTTTCAGACTGTGGCTCCTCTAATTACTGCCAATTTTATTAAAACACAGCCCCACCAACAAGATAGGAGCCAGGAGAAAGTGAATTGCGTTCTTCACCATTTGTGGGTGTGCTATTTGTTTAAAAGGCTCTGTGGCCGACAGGTTGGGAGACAGAAAATTCTAGAATTATTTGCCACTAGAGACTGCGCCCAGAGTACAGTAAAGGTTAACTAAATTGGTGTCTGGGATGTCCTGTGATGAGAGGCTGAGTAAATTGGCCCCATTTTCTCTGGGGTTTAGAAGAATGAGAGGCGATCTCATTGAAACCTACAAAATTCTGAAGGGGCTCGATAGGCTGAAAGATTATTCCTGCTGAACGGGGAATCTAAAACATGGGGGCACAGTCTCAGGATAAGGGGCTGATTATTTAGGACTGAGATGAGGAGAAATCACTTCACTCAAAGGGTTGTGAATCTTTGGAATTCTCTACCCCAGAGGGTCATGAATGCTCCGTCATTGAATATGGTTAAGGCTGGGATAGACAGAATTTTGGTTTCACAGGGAATTAAGGGTATTGGGAGCAGGCGGGAGGCAAGATCAGCTATGGTCATATTGGTTCCACATGGGAGACTTATAAAGAAGGCAAATGCTCATGGGATACAGGGTAATTTGATAAGGTGGATTCAAAATTGGCTTAGTTGTAGGAGACAGAGGGTGATGACAGAAGGATGCTTTAGTGACTGGAAGCTAGTGTCCAGTGGCGTACCACAGGGATCTGTGCTGGGTCCCCTATTATTCGACATTTACATAAACGACATAGATGACTCTGTGGGGGGTAGGATTAGTAAGTTTGCGGATGACACAAAGATTGGCCAGGTGGTTAACAGTGAGGTTGAGTGTCTTGGGCTACAGGAAGATATAGACGGGATGGTCAAATAGGCAGATAAGTGGCAAATGGAATTTAACCCTGAAAAGTGTGAGGTGATACACGTTGGAAGGAGTAATTTGACAAGGAAGTATTCAATGAATGGCATGACACTATGAAGCTCTGAGGAACAAAGGGACCTTAGCGTGTGTGTTCATAGATCTCTGAAGGCGGAGGGGCATGTTAGTGGGGTGGTGAAAAAGGCATATGGGACACTTGCCTTTATCAATCGAGGCATAGATTACAAAAGTAGGGAAGTCATGTTGGAGTTGTATAGAACCTTGGTGAGGCCACAGCTGGAGTACTGTGTACAGTTCTGGTCGCCACATTGTAGGAAGGATGTGATTGCACTGGAGGGGGTGCAGAGGAGATTCACCAGGATGTTGCCTGGGATGAAACATTTAAGTTATGAAGAGAGGTTGGATAGACTTGGGTTGTTTTCGTTCGAGCAGAGAAGACTGAGGGGCGACCTGATCGACGTGTACAAGATTATGAGGGGCATGGACAGGGTGGATAGGGAGCAGCTGTTCCCCTTAGTTGAGGGGTCAGTCAGAAGGGGGCATAAGTTCAAGGTGAGGGGCAGGAAGTTTAGGGGGGATGTGAGGAAAAACTTTTTTACCCAGAGGGCGGTGACGGTCTGGAATGCGCTGCCTGGCAGGGTGGTGGAGGTGGGTTGCCTCACATTCTTTAAAAAGTACCTGGATGAGCACTTGGCACATCATAACATTCAAGGCTATAGGCCAAGTGCTGGTAAATGGGGTTAGGTAGGTAGCTCAGGTGTTTTTCACGTGTTGGTGCAGACTCAATGGACCGAAGGGCCACTTCTGCACTGTGTGCTTCTGTGATTCTGTAAATGGCAGAGCAGGCTCGATGGGCTGTGTGGTCTACTGCTGCTTCTATTTCATGTGTTCTTGTGACTCCATGTAAATACACACTCCCAGAGACCCCCGTAAATACTGACACACTCCCCAAAGACCCCGTAAATACTGACACACTCCCCAGAGACCCCGTAAACACTGACACACTCCCCAAAGACCCCGTAAATACTGACACACTCCCCAGAGACACCGTAAACACTGACACACTCCCCAGAGACCCCGTAAATACTGACACACTCCCCAGAGACCCCATAAACACTGATACACTCCCCAAAGACCCCGTAAACACTGACACACTCCCCAGAGATCCCATAAATACTGACACACTCCCCAGAGACCCCCGTAAATACTGACAGACTCCCCAGAGACCCCGTAAACACTGACACACTCCCCAGAGACCCCTGTAAATACTGACACACTCCCCAGAGACCCCGTAAATACTGACACACTCCCCAAAGA
This sequence comes from Cetorhinus maximus, assembly GCF_964194155.1. Lineage (NCBI taxonomy): Eukaryota > Metazoa > Chordata > Chondrichthyes > Lamniformes > Cetorhinidae > Cetorhinus > Cetorhinus maximus. Next base: position 12,231,111 of record NC_135899.1, on the reverse strand, counting down.
CCCCGTAAATACTGACACACTCCCCAGAGACCCCGTAAATACTGACACACTCCCCAGAGACCCCGTAAATACTGACACACTCCCCAGAGACCCCCGTAAATACTGACACACTCCCCAGAGACCTCGTAAACACTGACACACTCCCCAGAGACCCCCGTAAATACTGACACACTCCCCAGAGACCCCGTAAACACTGACACACTCCCCAGTGACCCCGTAAACACTGATAGACTCCCCAGAGACCCCGTAAACACTGACACACTTCCCAGAGACCCCGTAAACATGACACACTCCCCAGAAACCCCATAAACACTGACACACTCCCCAGAGACCCCATAAACACTGACACACTCCCCAGAGACCCCGTAAACACTGACACACTCCCCAGAAACCCCATAAACACTGACACACTCCCCAGAGACCCCCGTAAACACTGACACACTCGCCAGAGACCCTGTAAACACTGACACACTCCCCAGAGACCCCATAAACACTGACACACTCCCCAGAGACCCCGTAAACACTGACACACTCCCCAGAGACCCCGTAAACACTGACACACTCCCCAGAGACCCCGTAAACACTGACACACTCCCCAGAGACCCCGTAAACACTGACACACTCCCCAGAGACCCCGTAAACACTGACACACTCCCCAGAGACCCCGTAAGTACTGACACACTCCCCAGAGACCCCGTAAGTACTGACACACTCCCCAGAGACCCCGTAAACACTGACACACTCCCCAGAGACCCCGTAAACACTGACACACTCCCCAGAGACCCCGTAAACACTGACACACTCCCCAGAGACCCCGTAAACACTGACACACTCCCCAGAGACCCCGTAAACACTGACACACTCCCCAGAGACCCCTGTAAATACTGACACACTCCCCAGAGACCCCGTAAATACTGACACACTCCCCAAAGACCCCGTAAATACTGACACACTCCCCAGAGACCCCGTAAATACTGACACACTCCCCAGAGACCCCGTAAATACTGACACACTCCCCAGAGACCCCCGTAAACACTGACACACTCCCCAGAGACCTCGTAAACACTGACACACTCCCCAGAGACCCCCGTAAATACTGACACACTCCCCAGAGACCCCGTAAACACTGACACACTCCCTAGTGACCCCGTAAACACTGACAGACTCCCCAGAGACCCCGTAAACACTGACACTTCCCAGAGACCCCGTAAACACTGACACACTCCCCAGAAACCCCATAAACACTGACACACTCCCCAGAGACCCCATAAACACTGACACACTCCCCAGAGACCCCGTAAACACTGACACACTCCCCAGAAACCCCATAAACACTGACACACTCCCCAGAGACCCCCGTAAACACTGACACACTCGCCAGAGACCCCGTAAACACTGACACACTCCCCAGAGACCCCATAAACACTGACACACTCCCCAGAGACCCCGTAAACACTGACACACTCCCCAGAGACCCCGTAAACACTGACACACTCCCCAGAGACCCCGTAAACACTGACACACTCCCCAGAGACCCCGTAAACACTGACACACTCCCCAGAGACCCCGTAAACACTGACACGCTCCCCAGAGACCCCGTAAGCACTGACACGCTCCCCAGAGACCCCGTAAGCACTGACACGCTCCCCAGAGACCCCGTAAGCACTGACACGCTCCCCAGAGACCCCGTAAACACTGACACACTCCCCAGAGACCCCGTAAACACTGACACACTCCCCAGAGACCCCGTAAACACTGACACACTCCCCAGAGACCCCGTAAACACTGACACACTCCCCAGAGACCCCGTAAACACTGACACAGTCCCCAGAGACCCCGTAAACACTGACACACTCCCCAGAGACCCCGTAAACACTGACACACTCCCCACAGACCCCGTAAACACTGACACACTCCCCAGAGACCCCGTAAATACTGACACACTCCCCTTAGGACCCGTAAACACTGACACACTCCCCAGAGACCCCGTAAACACTGATAGACTCCCCAGAGACCCCGTAAACACTGACACACTCCCCAGTGACCCCCATAAACACTGACACACTCCCCAGAGACCCCGTAAACACTGACACACTCCCCAGAGACCCCGTAAACACTGACACACTCCCCAGTGACCCCCATAAACACTGACACACTCCCCAGAGACCCCGTAAATACTGACACACTCCCCAGAGACCCCCTCCACCGTCAATACTGACACACTCCCAGTGACCCCCATAAATACTAGCACACTCCCGGAGACCCCCGTAAATACTGACACATTCCCCAGAGACCCCCTGTAAATGCTGACACACTCCCAGTGACCCCCATAAATACTGACACATTCCCCAGAGACCCCCTGTAAATGCTGACACACTCCCAGTGACCCCCATAAATACTGGCACACTCCCCAGAGATCCCGTAAATGCTGACACACTCCCAGTGACCCCCGTAAATACTGACGCACTCCCCAGAGACCCCGTAAATACTGACGCACTCCTAGGAATCCTTGCAAATTCTGGCACAGTCTTAAAACCCCCTGTAAATACTGATGTAGTCCCAGGAACGCTCTGTAAATACTGATGTATTCCCGAACACCGCCTGTAAATACTGATACACAACAAGGGATTGCTTGTAAATATTGACACAGCCCCCAGGGACCCCCTGTAAATACTGCCAGACTCCTGGGGACCCCCTGTAAATACTGACACAGTACATGCTACAAATATTGTAGGTATAAATTGTTAATATATAAGGAAAGGAGTGAGTTATGGTCTAGAAACGAATCGAGGGATTCAGGTGGCTTATGTATAGAATAATGGATACCTCGGAATGAGTTACAGACTGGAATCTAATCGAGGGGTTCAGATGGCTTATATATAGAATAATGGATACCTGGGGGTAGTGAGTTACAGACTGGAATATAATCGAGAGGTTCAGATGGTTTATATATAGTATAATGGATACCTGGTAGTGAGTTACAGACTTGGAATCTAATCGAGGGTTTAGATGGTTTGTAGATGGTATAATAGATACCTGGGGGGAGTGAGTTACAGACTGAAGTCTAATCGAGTGCTGAAACTTGACTGTTTCGTGTGCATAGTTTGACGTGTGAACATAGAATGTAATGGTTTCACTCCAGTATTAAATTAGGTTGGGGATCAGATTTGTTTTTCTGAAATTTGATGTACTGAAGGACCTAGGGTAGTATTGCCAGGATATTCTCTGCTTACTGGTGGAGCCTGTTGTTTAAAAAGAAAACATTGAAGGCAAATCTCAACAAAGCTGGCAGAATGGTGGGTAGGGCTGCTATTAGAGTCAGTGAAAGCCTTTTGCTGTCGGAACGATACTAGGTGAGATCACAGGATGCTTTACTAGACCATAATCTGGAATAGTCAGACTGTGATTGTAAGTGGGAATGGACCCACATTCCAGAATCACACCAGTTGGGATCCTTCTCTGGTTTATTTGTAGCAAATTAGTCAAGGGTGGTGCTAAATTCTTGTCTGCACTGTGTGCATTCATTTATATACTGCAGTCAAGAAACAGTACAGGAAAGAGAGAGGGTAGGGACCATGTAGAGGGAGCTTTACTCTGTATCTAACCCCCATGCTGTACCTGCACTAGGAGTGTTTGATGGGACAGTGTAGAGGGGGCTTTACTCTGTATCTAACCCTGTGCTGTACCTGCCCTGGGAGTGTTTGATGGGGACAGTGTAGAGGGAGCTTTACTCTGTATCTAACCCCGTGCTGTACCTGCCCTGGGAGTGTTTGATGGGGACAGTGTAGAGGGAGCTTTACTCTGTATCTAACCCTGTGCTGTACCTGCCCTGGGAGTGTTTGATGGGGACAGTGTAGAGGGAGCTTTACTCTGTATCTAACCCCGTGCTGTATCTGTCCTGGGAGTGTTTGATGGGACAGTGTAGAGGGAGATTTACTCTGTATCTAACCCCATGCTGTACCTGTCCTGGGAGTGTTTGATGGGACAGCATGGGGGGAGGTTTTATTCTTGAATTTGTGCTGAACCTGCCCGGGGGAGTGTTTGATGGGGACACCGTGTGCCTGAAAAGATAAGTGTTCCAGCACCAAAATGTTTCACCTTGAAGTGTTGAAATTTCATAAAAAGAAACCCTGTATTAATGATGACGTGAGTGCAGTATTTCTGAACTGTTTGCTGCATTCTGCTTGTAGGGTGGAGTTGGGGAGGGGAGGAATACCTGCTTCCCTCTGCCTCACCCCAGCCAGCCCACACAGCAACAGCAGAGCTAACAAAGTCCATGACCAGACTTGTCGATGTAATGGAGGCTGCCAAGGTTAAATGGTATCCTGGCGGCTGATTAACCAGCATGTAAACCTGGCTCAGGCTAAACAAAGGGTTACGTTATTAATGAAATAAAGTGTTAGCACAGCTGGGAAGACAGGGTGAATTTGATCCAAGCTGCCAGTCGTCTTTATGGACTTTGGGTGGGGGGGGTTGGGCGGGTAGGGGGTGTGTGTGACCAGCATTGTAACCTGACTCACTGGGCAGGAATCCCACCGTTTTACACCCCCACCACCTGAAATTACTCTCTGTAACATCTATTGTGTGGCTGTCTCCTGAGATGATGGCTGCCGCTTGGTGGTCTACCCTGTGTTACAACATCAGCCCCACTCTGGCATGGCAGCCTGTGCCACACCTGGTGCGGAGGCCCGAGATGGTGCACGATTCACTGACCTCAGTTCTCTCTGGGCCCTCTTCACAGCCAGCTGAGCTTTTCCCTTACTAACCAGGGGAGGTGGTGACGTAGTGTAACATCACTGGACTAGTAATCCAACGGACACAGGTTCAAATCCCACTTCCCCAGCTGGTGGAATTTAAATTCAATTAAATGAATCTGATGGTGACCACAAAACCATTGTTGTAAGAGCCCATCTGGTTCATGAATGCCCCCCCTTCATCTACCGTCCTTACCCAGCCTGGCCTACATGTGACTCCAGGCGCACAGCAATGTGGTTGACTCTTACATGGCCTGAGCAAGCCGGTCAGTTGTCACTACCACCTTCTCAAGGGCAATTAGGGATGGGCAATAAATGCTGGCCTAGCCAGTGACGCCCACATCCCGTGAATGAATAGAAGAAAATTCAGCCTCCAGACGTCACAGCCGTGGGTGACTGTCTGGGCCGGGATCTGCGTAGCTCACTTGCAGGTGTCCTTCAACGGATGTCCAGCAGCAGGTCGTGATTCTGGAACTGCAGCAGAGAGAGATATAGGATGGGGGGAGGGTGCACGGTAAAGCCCCCCTCCCCTTCCTGTCAGTTTTGGGCGGGTTGGGCTCAAATTGAGCCAAATTTTCTACGATTATCTGACAGGTTCTCCCTTACCGAGGTGGCCAGTTTGCCCTGATGGATCCCGGAATATTTGAACTGAATTTTTTCCCTTAAGGGGCGATGGGTTGACCCCGCTCTGCGATCTTTTCCACAATGTTTGCAGGGCTGCCGGGTTGATAGTGGCGTTTGTGTCACTGAACTGGCCTTTGTTTATATAACAGCATCTTGGAGGGCGGATGTGTGCTGTGCAGGGATATTGTTGGAGCGGGAGCGGTGGTGGGGGGAGGAGGCGGAGAGGGGGTGGGGGGGATCCCTAATTTGCCCGGCAGGATTCCCGTACATGCTGGGTTTTTTTTAAAACAAAATACCCTGCACCCGCTCCCACACCCTGTCGCAGCTCTACGTTGACTTCATTACACCCCGATCGTGTCTTCCCGCTCTCCGATTGGGTGTGGGAAGGCAGGGCACCTCGAGGAGGGCCGTGCCGGGCGCCCAAAGGCGGGAGCCTGAAGGTGCGGTGGGCGGCAGGAGGGTCACGTGCCGAATTCCCACTTGGGAAGGCAGCCAATCAGGGCGCGGCGGCCCAGAGCGCCTGATGCAGCAGCCGTGCTGTGTTCAAGAGAACACAGCATTAAAAACACACAAGCTAGGAGCGGGATTGGGCCATTCGGCCCCTCGGGCCCTGCTCCGCCATGTGATAAGATCATGGCCGATCTCCCTAATTTTTAAATGGTGTGCCCCCTGGCTCGGGATTGCCCCCACACAAGGGGAAACACCCTCTCAGCACAGAGAAAGTGGGTTGGACATGAGGATTGAGCTAAATGCAAAATACTGCGGATGCTGGAAATCTGAAACAAAAACAAAAATAGCTGGAGAAACTGACAGCGTCTGCGGAGAGGAACACAGTTAAAGTTTCGAATCCGCATGACTCTTCATCAGAACTAAGGTAAAATAGAAATGAGGTGAAATATAAGCTGGTTGTGGGGGGGTGGGACAGGTAGAGCTGGATAGATAGGCCAGTGATAGGTGTGGTGAGGATCAAGCTCCCAGGCTTTCTGGCAGTCTTTCCCTCTCTCCCTCTCTCTCTCTTTCCCCATCTCTGTCTATCCCTGTCATTCTCATTTCCTCCCTCTCTCTGCTATTTACTGGTGCTGGACTCAACGGCTCTCTGTTTGTTTTGTTTTCCTTTAACGTGCAACTTCCCGGCTCCCAACAAAGGGGCCAGGCCCACTTCGGGCAAACCTGTGACCATCAGCAGCTGACAGCACCACTCACAGGAAGCAGGGGGTGGGGGGTGGGGGGTAATTCTCTAAACATCACTGAGAGACACTGTGAAGGAAAGTGCATGGATTTAGCTGTCATGGTTACCATGGTGCAGAGCTGTGACTGTGATTTATTTATTACTGACTGTTTCTGACCAGAGTGGGGGGGAAATGATTTTTCTTTTAAAATCGGCCTGCGTCCCTGACAGAATTCCTTGGTACCAAGTAGGGTTGCCAACTCTGACCAGATCTATCCCTGGAGATGTCATCGCTTGATTCACTGCCCCACTCCAGTGAACCGCCCTTATTTCCCCACCTCAAGTATTTTTATAACGGATAAATGAAAGGGTTGGACAAAATTGGAAAAATAAGACAACTTTCAGCGATTGTTTTCTCTTCCGTGTCTCTCTCTCGGCCATGCCCCAAGAGATGGCTCTTCAGTTCCTGGAGACTCCAGGGCAATCCTGGAGAGGTTGGCAACCCGTGTGAGCAGGAAGCTATTTGGGGTTTGACTAAACCATTAACTTTGAGTTGCCATGTTGAACGTTTGAGAGGCAGGGCGTGCAGAGGACTGTCTGTCGCATCTCATTTACTCAAGTTAGGGCATGTGCTGACGCAGTAATTGGCAATGTTTTATTACAGATTTTTAATAAAGGGTTGAAAGAGTGAGAGTTTTGCGGGGGCGGGGTTGGAGGTGGGGCGGGGTGGTTGCTTGGCGTGACTTGAGTTCGATCTTCAGTCTGTGCTGAGCTTGGGGTCAGGTGTGAAACTATATTTAGGGGCGGGGGGGGGGGTGGGCGGGACTTGAGACAGTGTCGAGTACCTGCTAAGGCAGAAGAGAGATTTGTATTGTTTCACTTTTTCAACAATGTGAAATGGTTTGAATGTGGAGGGAACTGTTTCTTCTGCTTGGCGAGTCAGTGATACAGAACATCAGGGGAACAGGAGGAGGCCATTCAGCCCCTCGAGCCTGTCCTATGTTCAATTAGAGTGAGGATGATTAGCGTCGCAACTTCGGCCTACTTGCTTTGGTTCCCCCGACTGATAAAACCTGTCAATCTTAGTTTTGAAATTTTCAGTTGGCCCAGCTTCCTCCCCACCCCCCCACCCCACCCCAGACTCTTAACAGCTTTTTTGCAGGGGGTGGGGGTGGTGGGTGGGTGGGCAGGGTTAGTGGGGTGGTGTGGCAAGGGTATCAGATTTCCACTACCCGTTGTGTGAAGAAGTGCGTGTGGGCATTGACTGAACAGCCTAGCTCTAGCTTTAAGGCTATGACACCTTGTTCTAGGCTCAGGGGCCATTTGCTTAAGGGGTTTCTATTCGAACCTTAACACGGTTCAAGTGTGGGTTGCGCTAACCGCAGGGAGTGGTTGAGGCAGAGGCGTCTTTTGAGGGAAAGGCTGATCAATATTTAAAGTAGAGAAGAATACGGGAGCGAGAAAGGTGAGTTAAGGCATTGGGATTAGTTTTGGGAACTGCTGTAGCATCAATGCTGGCGTTGACCTGGTATGAAAAGCGCTTTGTACCACTGGATTTTAATCGGAGGCAAGAGGCCGTGAGAGAGAGAGCTGAAATGTTCTGAAGTGTGAAAGAAATGGCACTTTCTGGGAGGGGTTATTTAAGGAACTTGCATTGGAGGTGATACAGCCAAGGTTCACTAGGTTGGTGCCTGGGATGGGAGCATTGTCCCATGATGAGAGGCTAAGTAAATTGGGCTTGTATTCTCTGGAGTTTAGAAGAATGAGAGGCGATCTCATTGAAACATTCAAGATTCTGAAGGGGCTCGACAAGGTGGACGCTGAGAGATTGTTTCCGCTGGTCGGGGGATCCAAAACACAGGGGAGCACGGTCTCAGAATAAGGATCATTTAGGACTGTGGTGAGAAATTTCTTCACTCAAAGGGTTGGAAATTTCTACCCTGGACGGTTATGGATGCTCCATCATTGAGTATATTTCAGGTTGGGATAGACAGATTTTTGGTCTCTGAGGGAATCCATGGATATAGGGAGAGGGCAAGAGACTGGAGTTGAAGCCAAAGATCAGCGATGACCGTGTTGAATGGTGGAGCAGGTTCGATGGGCTGTGTAGTCTACTCCTCCTATTTCGTGTGTTCTTGGGTGGGGAACAGGGAGTGTAAATAATGCACAAATTAGACTCATTGTGTCTGCTGTGATCTGTGAAAGATCCAGGCATAAAGGTGGAGATGAGAATGTTTGTAACTAGCTCGAGGAATCACAGAATCTAGAATCATACAGCGCAGTAGGAGGCCATTCAGCCCATCGTGCCTGTGCCACTTCTCTGAAAGAGCTATCCAAATTAATTGCACTCCCCCTGCTCGTCCCGAAGCCCTGCAAATTTTTTCGCCTTCAAGTATTTATCCAATTTGCCCTTTTGAATGTCAACCATTGAATCTGCTCCCACTGTTCTTTCAGACAACACACTCCAGATCAACAACAACTACTCGCTGTGTGTAGGGAAAAAATTCTCCTCATCTCCCCTCTCTCCGATTACCTTAAATCTGCATGTCATCTGGCGATTGATGCTGCTCGCAGTGGAAACAGTTTCTCCTTATTTACTCTTATCAAAACTGTTCCAGAACAGGGTGAGACAATGTTATCAGGTGTAACATTCGTCCAAACTTTGGCATTCATTCAATTGCACACCACTGTCTGTGTATAGGTCATGCGAGAATAATTATATTTACCAGCACAAAAACTGACAACTCACAATAAATTCGAGAAAAACCTGGTGTCAGAGTTGTTCCTGACTACTCGTGTCCTTTAATTTAAGGTTGGTAATGCTAATGGGAGGCCCCCCCCCAGTATAAATATTAACTTGTCTGTTTGAAGATTGCTGACAGCCTCCTTTGCGGTCACAGCAGATTCTGCCTTCGTTTCAGGCTGAACAGGTTTGGTTGATCTGGTCTGAGACAGCATTCCGGGTAAGTCCTTGAGGTGTGCCGAGTCCTTGACGTGTCAATCTGTGCGGGATGACTCATGGCAGACAGGAGAATTTTAGACTGTGCCCGGGCGGAGTTTGTGCTATTCTCAGGTGGCCCTTTAAGGACGCCAGGAGAGGGGGCAAAACCCCCCAGCCTGTTCACACCGGAGCCACGGGGATTGGATTGAACCGCCTCAAACCAGAACTGAGGGACACTTTGAAAAAAAGCTGCCCTATGTGGGACCCCCTCCACTTCAGCTTCTGTCCCCATAATCCAGCAATCTTTCAGGCAGTGTTCCAGATCTTAACAACCCTGTTATATTATTCCAATATGATTTAGGAAGTAGGTGTTCATGCAGGTTGTATGTGGGCTCATGGAGAGGCCTAGAGGGTTGTATGCTTGAAAATAACTTCATTAATAACACATAACTATGTACCTATATAGAGGACACAGTCCTGGCTAGGTACTATCTTCATGCTAAATTCTACCAGACCCATTACTCTACTACTCCCATGTGACTCTCTACACCATAATGTGGGTGGTACTGTTTCCCCAGTCCCACATTAACTCTTACAGTCCCGAACGCCTTAATACCACAGTATACACAACTACACAGAGAGTGCCACATCACCCACTGCTGTGCCATGGACTGGTGCTGTGTGGGGATGTATCGGTCCACAGCACGTGGTGCGATCTAAGGAATGCGCTCGCTGAAGCTCCAGCGTTCAAGTTTAAAAGTGTGATAATCCAGGGAACCAAAAGACATCACAAACCCTCTGCCTGAAGGAATTTCTCCTCGTTTTCCCTCTCGTTTATTTTCCGATTATTTTAAATCTGTGACCTCGAATTACTGGCCCATTTTCCAGAGGAAAACAGTTTCTGCTCTATCAAAACCCCCTCATTATTTGGAATATCTCTGTTAGTTCTCCCTTTAACCTCTCTTGCTCAGAGGAGAACAATCTCAGCTTCCCCAATCTCTCCACAAAACTGATCATAGCATGCTCGCTCCACTGGAGCCATAGGTAAGATATGCATCTGCAAACCCTGTGCATGTTTTGATATAATGTGTGTGATGGTGTGTATGTGTGTGTATGTATGTAGAATGTAGTTTATATGCGTGAGAGACATAGGAACCGAGGAGCAAACTATTACTTCTAGTTCACCTATCATCCTGGTAGTCTGATGACTCTAATTCTGGCCCCTCGATAATCCCCAATTTTAATTGGCACTCCGAGTTCTAGATATTCACTCCCTACACCTCTCCCTACCTCCACTCTCTTCCTTCACGACCCAAAACCTACCTCATTGACCAAGCTTTTGGTTTGCCTGTCCTGACATCTCCTTATGTGGCTCAATGTCAGTTTTTTGCCTGATAACGCTCCTGCGAAATGTCTTAGGATGTTAAAGGCGCTACATAAATGCACCTTGTTATTGTCGTAATTGAGTCATTGAATAATCATAGCAAGCAATCTCTCTCAATTGGATCAGAAGATGCTTTTACTTCACACTCAGAGCTGCTCTTGTCCTGCTCCTTTTGGGGCTGGCTTTCCGATCGACAGGCTTATATACATTGGGCAGGATCACTTCCCTGGGTTTAGCCTTAACCCTACAGCAGACCCATACATCTACATCCAGAGGGAGCAGTGGTTCTCTGCTGGTCAGATTACATGTACTTGCTAGCGGAGCTGCTGGAGGGGAACTCACACATCCTCTTTAGTGGCAGCCCTGTCATGTCTGAGTGTTTGTCCCCTTTAATCCTGCTACCAATCACTTTAAACCTAAACCCCCTGGTAATTGACCCCTCAGCTAGTGGAAACAAGTCTTTCCTGTCTACCCTAAAATTTTGTACCCATCAATTAGATCATCCTCTGTTCTAAGGAAAACAATCCTAGCCTATCCAATCTCTCTTCATAGCTGCAATTTTCAAGCTCTGGTAACATTCCTTTAAATCTCCTCTGCACTATCTTTAACATGTACACATCATGTACACATTTATTTACATACACACTTACACAGAGACAACAATAAAAACAACTTGTATTTGTAACATAATAAAACATCCCAAGGTGCTTCACAGGAGCGTTATGAGGCAAAAATTTGCCCTTGAGCCACATCAAAAACTACCGCACCATGGGGAAAGATGGTGGTATAATGGTAATGTCGTTGAACTAGTAATCCAGAGACTAATGCTCTGGGGACATGGGTTCAAATCCCACAATGGCAGCTGGTGGAATTTAAATTCAATTAATAAATCTGAAATTCAAAGCTAGTCTCAGTAATAGTGACCCATGAACCTATCATTGATTATGGTTAAAAACCCATCTGGTTCACTAATTCCCCCTGAGGGAAGGAAATCTTCCATCCTCACCAGGTCTGGCCTACAGGTGACCTGTAGCAATGTGGTTGACTCTTAACTGCCCTCTGCAAATGGCCTAAGCCACTTAGTTCAAGGATAATTAGGGAGATGGGCAAGAAATGCTGGCCTTGCCCACATCCTATGGAAGAGAAAAAGGAAATTAGGTCAGATGGCCAAAATCTTGATCAAAGAGTTTACAGTGCCTGAGGAGGAAAGAGAGTCAGAGATGTGCAGGGTAAATCTCTCCCAATACACTGTTCCATCAAACACCCTCAGGGCAGGTACAGTACGAGTTAGATACAGAGTAAAGCTCCCTCTACACTGTCCCCATCAAACACTCCCAGGACAGGTACAGCACGGGGTTAGATACAGAGTAAAGCTCCCTCTACACTGTCCCATCAAACACTCCCAGGACAGGTACAGCACAGGGTTAGATACAGAGTAAAGCTCCCTCTACGCTGTCCCCATCAAACACTCCCAGGGCAGGTACAGCACAGGGTTAGATACAGAGTAAAGCTCCCTCTACGCTGTCCCCATCAAACACTCCCAGGACAGGTACAGCACGGGGTTAGATACAGAGTAAAGCTCCCTCTACACTGTCCCATCAAACACTCCCAGGACAGGTACAGCACAGGGTTAGATACAGAGTAAAGCTCCCTCTACACTGTCCCATCAAACACTTGGATATCTTGGAGGTTTAGAACCATAGAAAAGTTATAGTGCAGAAAGAGGCCATTCAGCCCATCATGTCTGCGCCGGCCAAAAAAAGAGAAAACAGAAACTAGCCGCTCATTTTAATCCCATTTCCCAGCTCCTGGTCCGTAGCCTTGCAGGTTACAGCACTTCAGATGCAGATCCAGGTACCTTTTAAATGAGTCGAGCGTTTCAGCCTCAACCACCAATTCAGGCAGTGAATTCCAGACACCCACCACCCTCTGGGTGAAAAAGCTTTTCCTCATGTCCCCTCTAATCCTTCTATCAATCACCTTAAACCTATACAGCCTGGTAATTCACCCCTCAGCTAGTGGAAACAAGTTTTCTCTGTCTGTTCTATCTAGGCCCCTCATAATTTTGTAACCTCAATTAGGTCACCCCTCAGCCTCCTCTGTTCTAAGGAAAACAACCCCAACCTATCCAATCTCTCCTCATAGCTGAAATTTTCAAGCCCTGGCAACATTCTTGTAAATCTCCTCTGTACTCTCTCCAGAGCAATTATGTCCTTCCTGTAATGCGGTGACCAGAACTATACACAAAATTCCAGCTGTGGCCTAACCAGCATTTTATACAGTTCCATCATTACATCCCTGCTTTTGTACTCAATATCTCGCCTAACAAAGGAAAGCATTCCAAATGCGTTCTTGACCATCTTGTCCACCTGTCCTGCCACATTCAAGGACCTGTGGACATTCACTTCAAGGTCTCTCACTTCCTCAACCCTTCTCAATAACTTCCCGTTTATTGAGTATTGCCTTGTTTTATTTGCCCTCCCCAAATGCATTACCTTACACGTTTCCAGACTGAATTCCATTTGCTACTTTCCTGCCCACTCAACAAAACTATTGATACATTCTGGAGTTGACAGCTACCCTCTTCACTATCAACTACACGGCCAGTTTTTGTGTCATCTGTAAATTTTCGAATCATGCCTCCCACATTTAAGTCTAAATCATTAATGTATACAGCAAACAGCAAGGGCTCCAACGCTGAGCCCTGTGAACGCCCACTGAAAACCACTTTACATTCAGAAAAACATCTATCGACCATGACCCTTTGTTTCCTGTCACTGAGACAATTTGGATCCAACTTGCCACCTTCCCCTGTATCCTATGGGATCTCACTTTTCTGACCAGTCTGCCATGTGGGACCTTATCAAAGGCCTCACTAAAATCCATGTAGACAACATCCACTGCACTACCCTCATCAATCCTCCTTGTTACTACCTCAAAAAATTCTATTAGGTTAGTAAGACACAATATTCCCCAGCAAAACCATGTTGATTATCCCTGATCAATCTGTGCCTTTCTAAGTGACAGCTTATCTTGTCTCTCAGAATTGTTTCCAATAATTTGCCCACCATCGAAGTCAGACTGACCAGTCTATAATTTTCTGGCCTATGCCTCGTACCCTTTTCGCAGTCCTCCAATCCGCTGGGACCTCGCCTATCTCTAGTGAGGATTGGAAAATGATCCTCAGAGCACCCGCTATTTCCTCCCTGGCTTCCTTCAATAGCCTGGGATACAATCCATCCGGTCCTCGTGATTTATCCACCTTCAAGGATGCCAGTCCCTCCAGTACTTCCTCTCTCACTATGCTGATTGTATCTAATATTTCACACCCCTCCTCTTTAACTAGAATGTCTGCATCATCCCTCTCCTTAGCGAAGACAAAGTACACACTGAGAACCCTGCCCACATCTTCTGCATGAACCCACAAGTGACCATGTACATCTCTGACAGGCCCTTCCCTTTCCTTAGTTATTCTCTTGTTCTTAATGTACTGGTAAAGCACCTTAGGATTTCTTTGATGTTACCTGCCAATATTTTTTCATATCCTCTCTTTGCTTTCCTAATTTGCATTTTTGCATCATCCCTGCACTTTCTATACTACTCTAGGCTTTTTGCAGTATTACATCTTTTGTGATTGTCATAAGCTTTCTGTTTCTGCTTTATCTTTCCCTGTAGGCTTCTGGATAACCGGGGGGGCTCTAGATTTGGCAGCACCACCCTTTCTCTTTGTGGGGACATGGCTACACTATGCCTATGGAATTTGAATGCCTCCCAATGATTTGACACAGTTTTTCCTTCTAATAACTGTATCCAGTCCACTCTCGCCAGCTCACCTCTCAACTTTGTAAAATTTGTCTTCCCCCAATTTAGAACTTTTACTCCTGTTCCATCTTTGTCCTTTTCCATAATGATAATAAATGTAACTATATTATGTTCACTATCTCCAAAATGGTCACCCAGTGCTACTGCATCCACTTGCCCAGCTTCATTTCCTGAGACCAAGTCTAGAATTGCGCCCCCTCTCATTGGGTTTGTTACGTGCTGGCTAAAAAAGTTCTCTTGGATGCAGCTCAAGAATTTTGCACCTCTGTGCCCTTCAAACTGTTTGTATCGCAATTGATATTAGGGCAGTTGAAGTCCCCAATTATTATTTCCCTTGTGGGGCTGGAGGAGATTACAGAGAAAGGAAAGGGTGAGGCCATGGGTGGGGGAGGGGGGGGTTTGAAAACAAGGATGAGAAGTTTCAAGTCAAAATGTTGCTTCACCAGGAATCAAAATAGGTCAACGAGCACAGGGGAATGGGGCAAGGCACGAGCAGCATTGTTCTTGGTGACCCCAGGTTTACAGAGGGTAGAAGGTGCGAGATCAACCAGGTGTGCATTGGGATGGTCCAGTCTGGAGGTAACAAAGGCATGAATGAGAGTTTCAGCAGTAGATGAGCTGAGGCAGGAATGTAGTCGGGCGATGTTAAATTCACACACACAAAATTACACGCAGACTTAAACATACACACACACAATTACACACATGCCTACTTGCACTCACTTTTTTTTTACTCTTCATGGGATGTGGATGTCGATGGCAACCTCTAATAATCTAGGGAAACCTGAATTCAAACTCACTAACATTGGTGCTGGACCAAAAAACCCAAGGGGAAAAAAAAGTTGTAATCCTTCAAGTGCTGATTAGATTTGTAAACAAACAAGGAACCACACCAAAGACATATTCTGTTATTGTAGGCTCATAAAAGTTTCAATAAGATAACCTTTTGAAACCCAGTCAAGCAAACATAATGAAACAGCTTTCATAACTAAAGCTTCAAGCTTCACTGACAGAACAGATACCCATTTTCATTTCAAAACCACCAATGGAGGGGAAGAAGGTGGAGACCATTTTTTTTACCTTCAGAAGCAGATTTATATTAAACAGCCAGATCTTGCAGTCCAACTAAATCAGAACACAAAAAAAATGACAGCAGAGGACATTTCTTTTACTTTTTAAAAAATACATTATGGTACTTTCTCCATTGGAAAAACTACTGTAATGCATTTGAACAATTACACAATGCTAGTAAATGTAAGGGTCAAGTTACCTTTGCAGGACAGATCTCAGTGATGAATCGCTGTACTAAAAACACATCTACACTACATTACAACATCTAATAGTGACATTTGAAGGTGTCAAGACATTTCACACTTACCTTTCGGAATGTTCCCAACTCCTCAGCAGGCTTTCCATTCTCTTCACAAACTCTCAAACCGGGCATGCTTTGAATAGGCTTTCGAAACCCCGCACCACCAGACGAAAATGGTGTGTGTGAGAGGAAATCCGATTTTCACCTCACCCCATTCGAAATGGGGAACGCGACCTCAGTGGGGGCGGGTGTGCTTTTTGACAGCAGGCATTCCTGACCCGCAAAAAGACCAGAGGAAAATGACCTGCGGTTGGGTAAAAAAAAAAATCAAAGTGTGGCCATTTGTGCACTGTAATGCATTCTGCACTCAAATGAAAAATTCAACCTCAGGACTGTGTGCAGTACTCCAAGTCCGGTCTGACCAGAGCCCTGTACAACATAACTTCACTACCTTTGCATTCTACACTTCCAAAAGTTACTCCACGTGCTTTGTTGACATTTTTAACTACATTGCGGCCCCTAGATGCCTCTTTTAATGATTTGTTCACCCCTATCCCAAGATCCCTTTGCTCTTTTACTCCATTCAGTTTATTATTTTTTAATGCGTATGTGATATTTCCGTTCTTCCTAGCAAAGTGCATCGGCTCACATTTATCTGTGTTAAACTTCATTTGCCACTTAACTGCCCAGTTTGCAAGTTTTCTAACATTCTCCTGTGTTATGTTGAGTTCTTCCTCAGTGTTACCTACACCCACCAGGTATAGGAATCAGAAAAAGTCGTACATGGGTCTGTGATGAGCAATCGAAAACTCACCTCGCATACAGACCTGTTGCAGGTAGGTAAGAACAGGTGGAGGCCATTCTGCCCCTCGAGCCTGTTCCACAATTCAGATAGATCACGGCTGATCTGCACCTCAATTTTGTCTACCTGTCTTTGCTCCATATCTTTTGACACCCTGAACAATCGGAAACCTATCAATCTCAGCCTTGAACATTTCAAGTGAGAGGCTGATGTACTAACTCAATATTTCATCAATCCACACTTAGACTGAATGGAACTAGACAGTTCTGAAACAGCAGGTATGCAGGCTAGCAAAATTATAACCGGTCCTACAGGCTTGACATTTTGAAGTCTGCAGCCTCAGATACTGAACTACTTTACACCATTTAATTATGAAGACTCAGATAAAAAGTAGAGATATACAAAATTCTAATGTTGGAAATCCAGATTAGTGAGAGTAATTATAATGGTATCTTTCGGAGATTTTTTTTTGATTGGGGGAGGGAGTATGCAAGAAAAATGGGGAGGCGGTGGGGGGGTGGTGGTGTAGTTGGTGGGGTGGGTGTCATAAAGAAAACAGACGACAAGTTGGTCAAGGAATTAAGGACTTGGTATTCCAGAAGTTGAGTTTTGCTGAGAAGAGAGACATGTCGCTGAAACTTTTCATCTTGGCACTCATCAGGACAAATGCAAGAAAGCCAAATTTCAAAAGATCACAACAATTTATACTGCAAGAGAAAAGGGTGCTGATTGGTTGGCAAGTTGACTCTGATTGGCTGAGATGTTGCCATGGAGAAAACAATGGGGTACTTTAGGCTCTCCAAGTTCCTGGGTAACTCAAAATAGGCATAAGGCTTGAACATATTCCTTTTGTTTGCAGAGAACGGGTCCCTGCATATATAAGTAAGCACCTGCAAAACCCAAAACAAAATGTCTACTGTTAGATATGATTCCACGGTTGGGCAGCACTTGCTTAACGATCCTGAGTGTGTCCGAAGCTACACTAGCAACTCATTTAAGATAATCAGTCAA
The DNA here is from genome assembly GCF_964194155.1 of Cetorhinus maximus. Classification (NCBI taxonomy): domain Eukaryota; kingdom Metazoa; phylum Chordata; class Chondrichthyes; order Lamniformes; family Cetorhinidae; genus Cetorhinus; species Cetorhinus maximus. The sequence goes on along the minus strand of NC_135899.1, from coordinate 12,213,293 downwards.
GCTCGTAACCCACCTCATTCATGCTGGCTAGAAGCGACATACATTCATACGCAGGGACCCATTCTCTGCAAAGAACAGGAATCGGAGTTACCTTGCCAACCTATCAGCACCCTTTTCTCCTGGAGTATTAATTATAGCAATCGTTTGAAATTTGCCATTCTTGTGTTTGTCCCCAGTGCAAGACGAAAAGATTCAGCGACATGTCTCTCTTTTCAGCAATATTAAGGATTGTTAATTCCTTTTGCTGTTTATCCTGGACATGTTGGGCTGAATGGCCTCCTTCGGTACTGGAAATTTCTGATTTGTTTGGCCCCCAACATTCAGAGTCTTATATGGGGAAGAGAGTTCCAGATTTTGTGAGAGGGAATTATTTCTTGATTTCATTCCTGAATGGCCTAGCTATGACTGTAAGATTACGCCCCCGCTTGTTGTGGATTCTCCCAACAGAGGAAATAGTTTCTCTGTATCACCTCCATCCAAACCCTTTGTCATTTTAAATCACCGTTCAACCTTCTAAACTTAAAAGGAATTTGACCCACGTTGTGCAAACCTGCCTTTGCAACTTAACCCGCGACAGCCCGCTATCATTCTGGTATCATTTGCGCCGCCCCTTCTCTGAGGCCAATCGATCCTTCCTGAGGTGTGGTGCCCAGGATGGAACGTGCTACTTGAGGTGCGGTGTAACAAGGGCTCTCTACTGTTAGAGCATAACTTCCTCAGTGCCGTAAGTTCCAGCTCTCCTTTTAATCGAGGCAGTGGGAGATTAAAGAAGGAAAATGCTTTCAAAGAACAGTTGGCGTTTGAGCCAATGGGGGCAGGTGTTGGCTGGGGCTGCGGATGGGAGCGACATGCATTAGGTTGTCAAGTTACAGACTCCAAAGCAACAGATGTAACCTAACACTGACCTGTATTAGACAACTAAATATTCAGGAACATCCACTTCACACACACACACACACCCACAACTATATGTATGTACATGTGCGTAATGTACTAATGTGCCTATATAAGTACAGGTATATACATAAATACACATTCTTACACACACACACACATACGCAATTTGTGGAATGTATCACTTGCTTAACTCTTCATTATCTTACCTAGCTCCTTCCTCAATCTGGAAATACATTTTCTATGTGAGAGTTTTATGTTTCTGCTTTTGCTTTAGTTGTGTCGGCATCACAGACTGATAGCCATACTCTGCCAACGTTTATATGGGTAGCGCTAGTGTTAAGTACAATGTCCTTTTTTATTCATTCATGGGATGTGGGCATCGCTGGCTACTTATTGCCCACTTATTGTCCGTCCTTCCGCCACAATGTTGATAGTGGGGGATTCAGCGATGGTGATGCCATTGAATGTCAAGGGCAGATGGTTAAATTGTCTCTTGTTGGAGATGGTCATTGCCTGGCACTTGTGTGGCGCAAATGTTACTTGCCACTTGTCAGCCCAAGCCTGGATATTGTCCAGGTCTTGCTGCATTTGGACATGGACTGCTTTAGTATCTGAGGAGTAATGAATGGTGCTGAACATTGTGCAATCATCAGCGAACATCCCCACTTCTGACCTTATGATGGAAGGAAAGTCATTGATGAAGCAGCTGAAGATGGTTGGGCCTTGGACACTACCCTGAGGAACTCCTGCAGTGATGTCCTGGAGCTGAGATGACTGACCTCCAACAACCACAACAATCTTCCTTTGTGCTAGGTATGACTCCAACCAGCGGAGAGTTTTCCCCCTGATTCCCATTGACTCCAGTTTTGCTAGGGCTCCCTGATACCACACTCAGTTAAATGAGGCCTTGATGTCAAGGGCAGTCACTCTCATCGCACCTCGGGAGTTCAGCTCTTTTGTCCATGTAATGAGGCCAGGAGACAAGTGGCCCTGGCGGAACCCAAACTGAGCGTCAGTGAGCAGGTTATTGCTAAGCAAGTGCTGCTTGATAGCACTGTTGATGACCCCTTCCATCACTTTACTGATGATTGAGAGTAGACTGATGGTGTGGTAACTGGCTGGGTTGGATTTGTCCTGCTTTTTGTGTACAAGACATGCCTGGGCAATTTTTGACATTGCTGGGTAGATGCCAGTATTGTAGCTGTACTGGAACAGCTTGGGTAGGGGCGCAGCAAGTTCTGGAGGACAAGTCTTCAGTACCATTGCCGAAATATTGTCAGGGTCCATAGCCTTTGCAGTATCCAGTGCCTTCAGCTGTTTCTTAACATCGTGTGGAGTGAATTGAATTGGCTGAAGACTGGCATTTGTGATGTTGGAGATCTCTGGAAGAGGCCGAGATGGATCATCCACTCGGCACTTCTGTCTGAAGATTGTGGCAAGTTCTTCAGCCTTATCTTTTGCACTGATGTGCTGGGCTCCTCCATCATTGAGGATGGGGATATTTGTGGAGCCACCCACTCCAGTGAGTTGTTTAATTGTCCACCACCATTCACGACTGGATGTGGCAGGACTGGAGAGCTTAGATCTGATCCTTTGGATGTCGAATCGCTTAGCTCTGTCTATAACTTGCTGTCTATGCTGTTTGGCAAGTCCTGTGTTGTAGCTTCACCAGGTTGACACCTCATTTTTAGGTATGCCTGATTCTTCTCCTGGCATGCTCTCCTGCACTTTTCATGTAACCAGGGTTGTCCCCTGACTTGGTGGTAATGGTAGAGTGAGGGATATGTTGGGCTATGAGGTTACAGATTGTGTTCGAGTACAATTCTGCTGCTGTTGATGGCCCACAGCACCTCATGGATGCCCAGTCTTGAGTTGCTAGAACTGTTCAAAATCTATCCCATTTAGCACAGGGGTAGTGTCACACAACACAATGGAGGGTATCCTCAATGTGAAGATGGGACTTCGTCTCCACAAGCACTGTGCGGTGGTCACCTCTATCTATACTGTCATGGACAGATGCATCTGCGGCAGACAGTTTGATGAGGATGAGGTCAAGCATGTTTTTTCCTCACCACCTGCCACAGACCCAGTTTAGCAGCTATGTCCTTTAGGACTTGGCTAGCTCGGTCAGTAGTAGTGCTACTCAACCACTCTTGGTGATGGACATTGAAGTCCGCCACCCAGAGTACATTCTGCACCCTTTCCGCCCTCAGTGCTCCCTCCAAGTGATGTTCAACATGGAGGAGCACTGATTCATCAGCTGAGGGAGGGCAGTACATGGAAATCAGCAGGATTTTTGACCCGATGCCATGAGACTTCATGGGGTCCAGAGTCGGTGTTGAGGACTCCAAGGGTAACTCCCTCCTGACTGTATACCACTGTGCCGCCACCTCTGCTGGGTATGTTCTGCCAGTGGGACAGGACATGCCCAGGGCTGGTGATGGCGGTGTCTGGGACATTATCTGTAAGGTATGATTCCGTGAGTATGACTATGTCAGGCTGTTGCTTGACCTGCCTAGGAGACAGCTGTCCCAATTTTGGCACTAGCCCCCAGATGTTAGTAAGGAGGACTTTGCAGGGTCGACAGGGCTCAGTTTGCTGTTATCGTTTCCGGTGCCTAGGTCGATGCCCGATGGTGGTCCATCCAGTTTCATTCCTTTTAGACTTTTTAGCAGTTTGATACAACTGAGTGGGCATTGAAAAGTCAACAACATTGCTTTGGTTTATATGTAGGCCAGACCAGGTAAGGACAGCAGATTTCCTTCCCTAATAGACATCAGTGAACAGATGGGATTTTAGGTTTCATGTCATCATTTTTATGGAATTCAAATTTCAGTGACAATGCCAGCACCCCACCACCCCGTACAACTTTAAGTTTAATTTGTATTTGTGTGTTAAGAAAGATGAAACATGGTTCTAGTTTCATTCAGAGTTTTTTGAGAGCTTGGTGCCCGAAAGTCTGGAGGCCCTGTTTGTATACATGCATTTTTAATGAGGTTTTACAACACTTGAAGAGATGGGTTGCAAAGGGGTTAGTAGTTCAGTGAATTTAGGGGAAAAAACATGAAATAGAAAAAAACTGTGATGTGGCCTAGCAACAGGGTTCCAGAGACACAGGGAAGACAGAAGGGCAGTTGTATAAGCATGCCAGAAAGTAAGGGCACAAGTTCTAAGCTCTCTAGTAAGAAATCCTGCAAGACTGCTGGGGAACTGAGTTTAGAGAACTCACATATTTGCTCTGAAGTTGAAGTAATAGTGAGTTTAGATTGCGTTTGTGGGTGTCTCAGGGAGAGTTTCCAGCTGCGGAAATAGCATCTAGTAAATGCTCAGAAATTTGCAGAAGAAACAGTTTGCAACTGTGCCAGTTTTGCAGTTAAGATAATGGTAAATCTTCGCGGGGTTTTGTGCCTGTAAGGATATTGCTGGGATAAAAGAATAGTATGAGTTTGAATCATTTTCTGGTGTTTGTATTGAAATCTTTCCAACCTTTTTTGTCTATTGTAATATAGTTCATTTTTCTTGTTTAATAAATGTTTTATTCTTTGTGTTAAAAATACACTGGCAGACTCCTGTGAATGTGTTCAGTAACTGACTGCCACAGTTTCTGAAAAAAAAAACCAAAGTTAGGATCTATCAAGCCAGGTTTCACTCTGGGGTCCGACTAGTCCAGTATTAACATCAGTTGGGATTGTGACAGCTAAGCCAGGCATGACCTGCTGAAACGATATAGTCCTGGTAATGAAAACCTTTAAATGGAAATAATCTAAAGATGGGTCTTGAAGATTTCAAATGATTCGGATGTGACTCTTCCCTTTGGCAGCTTGTTCCATTGTGGAATTGTCCTTTGCAAGAAAGGTTGTGGATGCACTATCTTGGAATAGATAGTGTTTGTAGTTTGTATAGATGACTACCTCGTGAATTATCATTGTCGGAGGGTACCAGGTACTTGCTTCTGTCAATTCTCCCCAAGGCCATTCATTATTTTATAGAACATGCTGAGTCTATTTTCTCCCTCCTTTGCTATAGTGATTCTCATTCTGAAGCTTTGATCAAGGATGTGACACTGGTGCATTTCCCTTACTGAATCGTGCAGCATGTCTTTGGATATTATCTCTCGCTATATAAGGATCCCACACACAACTTATACAATCCAGGGTTGGATGAACAAAAGTTTGGTAAGCTATAACCCTTGATATTTTGTTGCAATACCAAATCCTCCACCTCAGAAATCGGAGAACCCCATTCACTTTGTGTGTTACCTATTAATGTTGAATCCCCATTGAAGATTGTTTTTAAGGTGAACCCCCAGGTCTGGTTGTGTATCTACCTGTTGGAGAATTTGATTCCGGCACTTAAAGCTATCTGTTGGTGGATCCTTATTGTTGGTAATGCCCATGACATGGCACTCAATGCCAAAAAATGCCATTTTCCCATATGCTGGATTACCCATCTCCATAATCTCTCCAGCCCCATAACCCTCAGAGATATTGGCACACTTCAAATTCTGACCTCTTGAACATCCCCGCTTTTGACTGTTCCACCAAATGGCAGTTTACCTTCAGCTGCCAAGTCCCCAAGCTCTGCATTTTCTTCCCGCAACATGCCATCTCTCTCGCCTCCTTTAAGACGCTCTTTAAAACATAACCCTTTGTCTTATTATCTCCTTGTGTGGCTTGGTGGCAAGAATCAGTCCAGTGAAGCACCTTGGGATGATTTATTACTCAAAGGGTGCTACATCAATGTAAATTGTTGTTGACAGTTCCAATCTTTCTAGTCTCCTGCAGGCTCTGACTTGTTGGAGTTTGGTCCCGCGGATGTTAATGTGCCCCAAGTGCCGATTCTTTAACGGCTCACTGGAGCAGGAACCCTGGCTGATTTACATTCCCACTGCTGCCATTGCCCATTTCTTTCAGATCTGCTATTGGATAGAAATAGATCCCATCACTTCCAAGATGGGAGAAAAGTAACACAACATTCTCCTAACAAGATGCAGAGAAGGGACCAAAAATACATGGGTGTCCAAACCCTCTACAACACCATCTCCCATCAGGACAGGCCCTCTGATTCTTCCTTGAACGGAGGCCCAGCCAGTCTCCATCCACCATCACCTGCCTCTGCTTATTCTCACTCTGAACAACTTCTCCAACGGCAGTTGATTCCTTCAAATAAAAGGTGTTGCAATGGGTACCTGCAAGGATCCTAGCTGACTTTTTTTGTGGGGTGTGGATCATTCCTTGTTCCAGTCCTACTTGTGCCCCCTGCCTGATGTCTTTTTCCGGTAAAATGACTTTACGAGTGCCATTTCTGCTCTTGCCCGGAAATGGAAAATGTCATCAACTTTGCTTATAAGTTGCACCCTCCCTCACCTTTATGTGGTCCATCTCCAAATCTTCCTTTCCTCCACTTTTCTGATCTGGAGACAGATTACCAACTAATATTCATTATAAGCCCCCAGACACCCACAGCAACCTTGACTACATCTCATTACATCCCACTTCCCGTATGAATCCATTCCATTCTCCCAGCTTCTCCATCTCAGCTGTTCTGAAGATACAACCTTCCATACCAATGCTTCCATTATGTCATCCTTTCCCCTCAACTGAGGATTCCTCCCCTCACTCTGATTGGCAGGCCCATGGCCACATCCACCTCATTTCCTGCACTTCTGGCCCCAGCCCTTTCACTCCCTCCTAGATCTCCACCAAACACATCTTCCACTCATTTCAGCATTGCAAAGGGACCATTCCCTCAGGGACCTGTTCCACCCCAAACACCCTCCTCTCCTTCCCGTGCAACAGCTGCCCTTTTATCTCCTCCCTTCTCACCATCCAAGGCTCCAAACAATCCTTCCAGGTGAAGCAGATGTATATCTTCTGTTCTTTCAATTTAGTCGATTGCATTCACTAGTGATAGTTTCAACTTTTTCATGGGATGTGGGCATCACTGGCAAGACCAGCATTTGTTGCCTATCCCTAATTGGCCTTGAAGCAGTGGGTGGTGGTGAGCCACCTTCTTGAACTGCTGCAGTCCATATGGTATAGGTAAGCCACATTGCCGTTAGGAAGGGGGGGTTCCAGGATTTTGGACCAGCGACAGTGAAGGAATGGCAATAGTTCCAAGTCAGGTTAGTGTGTGATTTGGAGGGAAACTTGCAGGTGAGGTTCCCATGCATCCGCTGCCCTTGTCTTGCTAGGCGGTAGAGATTATGGGTTTGGAAGCTGCATATGTTGTATCGAGTGAGCATAAATAAGCCACATTATGAACTGAACTGATTACCTTAAATTGGTTGCTAGTGTAGCCATTAGCTCACTCAGGATTGTTTAGCACATGCTGTCCAATTACGGAATCACATCCAACAGCAGACGTTTTGTTTTTGTTTGCAAACATGGACTGGTTGAGTATGGTTGTACTCACGAATAACCACAAAATCTAAAACATTCACACTAAGGAAGTGACCCAGATCCACAAGTTCAAATGCACACAGTATCAATGAGACATAGGGCGGGGGGGGAAGGTGGTGACATAGTACTCCAGATGCCCAGGGTAATACTCTGGGGACCCGGGTTCAAATCCACCACAGCAGATGGTGAAATTTGAATTTTAAAAAATCTGGAATTAAAAGTCTAATGATGACCATGAAACTATTGCTGATTGCTGTAAAAACCCATCTGGTTCACTGATGCCCTTTAGGGAAGGAAATCTGCCAACCTTACCTGGTCTGGCCTACATGTGACTCCAGACCCACAGCAGTGTGGTTGACTCTCAAGTATGCTCTGAAATGGCTTAGTTCTCAAAGGCAATTAGGATGGGTAATAAATGCTGGCCCAGCCAGTGACACCCACATCCCATGAATGAATTAAAAAATGTATTTTGGAACATTGTCTGCAGCTTTGGGAATCCTATTTTCAAGAAAAGGAGGAGTATGATTCTGGGATAAAAACAGAAAATGCTGGAAGACGCCTTGAACTTGTCCCATCATTAGACACTGGCTGATTGTTGTCTCAACTCCATCTACCTATCAATGTCCGTGCCGAACAAAACTATCTAGTTTCAATTTTTTAAATTGACCCCAAGCTTCTTTAGCTGTTGTGGCCGGGGGATGGGGTTTCCTGACCACCTCAAGTTGAGCTCTAATTTTAAAGGTTACCACCACAGCCCCCATTCCACTCTCTTCCTTCCACCCCCTTCTCCCTTATCCTGTACTATCCCACCAGAGGAAGTATTGAATTCTTTAATCGTCTTAAAAGCACCTGGATTAAATTTTCTTTTCTATATTTATACAAATATTAGTCCCAGTAGATCATGCAGCATCCAAGGAGAGAAATAGATTAGACCTCTTCAGACATTAAACATTAACTCACTTTCTCTCTCCCTGCAAGTGCTGGCTGACCAGAATGCTTTTCACAATTATCTGCTTTTATTTCAGATTTCCAGCAGCTGCAGCCTTTCATGAATGATTCTGTGACTCGAGTCATGGAAAGACTGATCCACTTTAGTGGCAGCAAAGATCTTTGCTTTGGGAGGTAGTAATGTTGGCATCTTCTGACTTGAGTGAGCACAGTACTAGAAGGCTTGGTGCCAAAAGGCATGGGGAAGATGGTGGCTGAGTGGTAATGTCACTGGACTAGTAATCCAGAGGGCAAGAGCTAATGCTCTGGGGACATGGGTTCAAATCCATGGCAGGTGGAATTTGAAAACAATTAATAATAACCTGGAATTGAATGCTAGTCTCCGTAATGGTGACCAAGAAATTCTGATGGTTGTAAAAATCCATCTGCTTCACTAATGCCCTTTAGGGAAGGAAATCTGCCGTCCTTACCAGGCCTGGTCTACATGTGATGTCAGACCCACAAATGTGGTCGACTCTTAACTGGCCTCTGGAATGGCCTCAAGCTACTAGAGGGTAATTAGCGATCGACTGGCTTTGCTAGCAATGCCCACGTCCCATAAAAGAATAAATAAAGCACAAATAAAACAAGCTTCAGGTCAGCTTCAAAACAATCGCTACCTCCTGCCCAAATAGCACGCATGTTGGACAAACATCTTGAAAAAGTGAGGTCGAGGCCATTAACTCAAAAGGAACCAATAAATTCCTGGTTGGAAATACGATCAGAGATAAATTGAGGCTGGGAGAATCAGATAATCCCACAGGAGGAAACAATGCCTGTCTCTACCCAACCCCCCCTCCCCCCGCCAAGTGGAGATTGGATGAATTCTGTATATTTGCTTGCTTCCCACAGCTAACATTTTTGGGCAGATTAAATGGGCGAAGGTTTTAAACCCAGGATTGGGAGATTGAATGTGGCCGTGCAAGGAGGAATCCAAAAGTCAGCCTTGTATGTTTTGTGCATTGCAGTTTGAACGTCACCTCTTTCTCTCCCCACCAAAGTCTTTTCTTTTAAAAAGAAAGTTGCAATTTAAAAATACTGAGGAGCAAGTTTGCTGCAGCCCTAGGAACAGCCAGTTTTTATTAGGATTATAAATTACACTGTGTGACAGTACATGAAACTGGAGCCAGGTAAACGATGCAGCAGAGAGAACTTTTCAACTCGTGACATTTCACACAACAATTCTGGCCCATCACAAATGAGGTCACACACAATCACCAAAAGGATTTTGTTCCCCCCCACCCACCCCCACCCCCCCCTCCCCAGCCCCTGCCCATTCTCTCCCCGCTTTGTTTGCATTTCCTCCCTCCTCCTCTTCTGAACATGAGAAGTTTACAAATAGTGATAGAGTGGTACAAATACTGATGGGCCTTTTGTATCCCTTGCATTTCACATGGTGGAGCTATTGGACTGCTTTTGTTTTAAATTGGAGAATATTGGGACTTGTGGAAAATTGGTCATTCATGTGTGCTGCCCTCAGCCCTGTACTGTATCCTCGCCACCCCCCACCCCATCCCCACCAACCCCGACTAACTTGGTTAATAGATGAAGATGTCATTCAAAAGCAACTTTAGGGTGACAAGCATGCATTTGAACATTTCAGCAAACCACAACAAACTGAAAGTACACCCCAGAGTCTCTCATTGGCATGTCTTGTTAAAATTATATAGAGAGATATATATATATTTATACATTAATAGCTTACTGCTATTTGCATCTTGGACTTTGCAATGGTCTGACACAGACCAAATGTCCTGAAGCAGGTCAGTTACAGAAAATTTGCCTCCCTACCTGCAACCTTAACAGCACCTCAACCCGGACAAGCATCTCATTTCCATCATGAGCATTACATGATGTGCTTTGATTATTGAAACAATGCCCTAAAATACTCACCCTGCAATGATGACCATCATTTGGGTTTTTAAAAAAAGCACTAGGTGAGGTGCACGGGCTGCTTTTGTAACCTATGAATTCTATCTGCACTCCGAGCTTGGAAGGCCAAACCAAAAGTTATTCGGATCTTGGCTCACTGCTCTAGTAGTTTTAAAAAAGGTGTCGGGCAACGGTGGTCAAGTTGGAAATACAGTGAGCTGCTCTCTAATTCTCGGAATAAATGGAGGGTATCCTGGTGTTTAATGTCTCTCTGCCCTCTAGAAACAGCAGACTACAGGCTGCTTGGAAGCAGATATTCTGCGTACTGGCATTGTTGTTAGCCTGAAAGAGAGTGGGAACAGCAGACGAAGCAACATACCAATAAGAAGAAAGCTCGCCCGGGCTTCCTCTAGCCAGCAATCCTCCAGCGTTCAGCCATTCAGGGAGACACGGAATTAGAAAGATGATCTCTGTGCTTTCCATTCAGGAAACAGTATTCCACAAATTAGCTTAGGGTTCTGCCTGGAGAGCCACGCAAGAGGTAAAAGCATATCCTGAACATTTAATGCATTCTTAAAAAGGGAATAGAACTCTTTTTTTGTAGGAATTTCACTGTGGGAGATTCATTTAAAAAAAACTGCACTTGGGGCACAAAAGCAGCAATATTGTACAGCAACACTGAATGCAGCTTGAGAGCCAGTTAAAACCCTCGATTTTGAAATGTCAATACAGCCTTGCCACAATTCCAAAATCGGTGTCAGAAAAGGGGAATTGAGCTCCTAGGGTGATCACTTGCTTCTATCTTTTGCATTATCAGCTTCCTGGGTTTCTTGTTTACGGTGTATTCACTTACTTAACCACACCCCCACCCCCAAGCTGCCACGATACTGAATTACAGGGCACATGTTACCATTGAGGATTAGGACTTCTCTCATCCACAGACATCATTTACCAACCAATTCCCACCCACCCATGTTGTCCCCTCAGATAGAAAGATGAAACTCACACCACTCTTTCTCACATCCCCACCCCCCCAAAAAAAAACCCCCAGATTATAAAAAATGACTTGAAATATGATGGCTTTGAAGGCCACAATTGGCAAGGATGCCCCTCAGCATTGACAATAGTGCAGAAAATGCTCCCCCACCACTTCTCAGTTCACAAGGCCTGGAACTAAACTACATTCTCCTGGTAGTTAAGCATCAGGAAAAGGCAGGGGGGGGGTGCAAAGAAATAACCCTGCATTCTATCCACTCGTGACTGCAAATCTGACAACATAGCCTGAAGAGCGAGACCTAGGTTACAGGGCAGAGGGCAACATTCTTGGAAAACCAGGATTTAATGATTTTTTTCTGAGCTCGCTTGTTTATTGTTAGCCTCAAGTTTCTTCGCTCCACTACAGCAGCCACTTCAGTTTTAAATGAGAACAATTTTATCTCACTGCCCGCCCACCCTCACCACATCTGTGCTCCCAGAGCAGTGTGTCTACAGGTGGAAAGCTAAAACCAGTACTGGATTTGAAACAGATTAATGTTGAACGTTGAAAAGCCTTGGGGATGATGTCTGTGCTTTGGCGATACTGACAACATACAGCATCCAATGAGGGGGGGAAAGAAAATCTCAAACTGTATTAAAAAAAGCCACTTTCACGACTTTGTAAAACCGGGGGTCTGGGGTGTGGAGGGGGCAGCATAGAAAGGGAAAGAAAAAAAAAAGACGACATTTAGTTGATCCGGAGTGTATTACATCGCTCAGCACCATCTTAACAGCCACAGAGTAAAAACAGTAACGGAAATGGTCATTTGTACCCATCTACCACTATTTAAAAACATTCACAACCGTTTCTTTTTGCAACATTGACAAGACAGAAGCCAAAGCAGATCTGTCTGTAGTACTTTTGAAATGCTCGACTTATTACGTGGCCCTTTTACTCTAAACACCTTGTGTTCAAACCAATTCTAGTCATTATATGCTTTGTCCCTCAACAAAAAAAGCAGCTGCCTTATAAGGGATTGGCATTTATTAAGTGGATCTACAAGGACTTACTAGTTACCAATAAGATGAATGCTTCATTATGGTAGAGAAATCTAGACCTCTCTCTTCTTAAAAAAGGACTTATTAGCCTCTTCCTTCCCCCACTTCCTTCCTCCCAGTTCAGCTTCACACTCAATCCACTTATCGCTGTTGGAGTTGGCTCATTTTTTTTTTGCAAAACAACTTGTGTAGTCCACTGAAATCAGTAATGTTTTGTCTTTTTTTTAAAAAAAAAAGCCATATTCCTTTTTGAGACAGACAAATAAACCCCCTTTAAAGATGTAGATTTCTTCAGTTTTGAGAGGCTGCAGTATCCAGCCGCTTGTTACAGTTTCTCATCCTGCGGCTTAATGCTCTGGGGTTTGATGGGCCCCGTTCGCACTGGCTTGGGGTCGCTCGAAGATTTCTCATCCTTGTGAGACGGCACGCTCTCTCCTTCCTGGTGCTCCTTGGCAGGGAGAGGGCCGGCATCACTGCTGTTGCGGGGGGTCACTCGCTCAAAGAACCTCTGTGTGCTCTGCAGCACCTCTGCTCGCTGCTTTGCCTAGCAGGAAATTAAAAAAAACAAGAGCACAATTTATTGTGATAGGCCTGCAGTTTGGTCATGCATGCAGCACACTGACATTTCCGCCTGAAACTAGGTCATTTTATGAAGGGGTGGTTGGGGGGGGGGGGGGGGGGGGGTGCGCGTGGGGAGCAAGAAAGGAAGCATTACTTCTGAATAATTTCCCAGAATTATCCTTTAACAAAATGAGAGGTTGGAAGCAATTTAAAATCAGTTATATTGTCTCTGACTGGTGCACAGATGCATGGGTGCAGTGTGGGGGTGAGGGAGAGGTCAAGCAGCAACTCCTAGTGCCCATCTTAAGAGGTACAAGACCCCAAACAGTGAGTGCTGCAGGATATTCAACTGTGAAGGGCAGCACATCTAAGCCCAACACTTTCCTCTGCCAACATTTACATGTGTGCGCTTTGCAGTTGGGGTTACCACGTGTCAGGATTCAAAACAGTACTGTAGCAGGCAATGCATTCGTACAGAATTCCAGGGAAGTGAGTCTGCACTATTTGCTAAAACCAGCTCTCAGTCCAAACTAAAACTTACAAATAAATCCAGAAAAAGGACAGAAATAATATTTAAATACTGAAATTACACATGGTTCTTTCAAACTTAAGAAAATAAACTTGAAGTACAGTCATGATGGGGGTATCCCTTTGAGGTGTGGTTTGGATCGCTGTCCAATGCTTTGTGTTGGTTTTGGACCAAACAAGATTCCTCTTACACTATGAGTGACTTGGACAGAGGCTGTATTAAATTTTTCATAAAACTATTTATTTGCAACTATTTACAACCAAGACCTCATGGTTAGAAACATTACTCTCTCTACCCAGACTGTTCTGTGTCATGCTCCTTCAGAGTCCCTTGGTCATCTGATCTGTCATGCTTACATCATCATCATCATCGCTTAATTAACATAAACATTAACCTATTACTCTACATCCCCCAAGTGTACTTTCAAAAAAATTATTAAACTATTTTGTTAAACTATTTACATTCCCACCATCTCCTCTCAAAGTCTTAAACATCACAAATTGAGCCTGTTTGTGCTTTTATGCCTCTTCCTGATCTTGTCTTTAGTTCTTTAAGTCGAGGGTGATGGTCTACGCTTGGTTCTTGAACTTGTGTCCCTTCTTGAGGTGTCTGATGTAGAGTCTATCTCGTCATCCCAATCTTGGTAGTACTCAAATGCTTCTTTTCTTGCAGCTTTGAACAGTATCAGAGCCTGTCTGTTTCTCCGGAGAACTCCAAGTGGTGTCTGAACGAGATATGATTGCCGCTGCTGAGTTTGCTATCGGAAGATTCCTTCAGCCTGGCGATCTCTTATCCATGCCTTTAGTTCAGGTACTAACGTAGATAGTGTTTAGCCTTTTGAGTTTCCTCCTTATGTCTTACTCATTCATGATCTTCTAAAGGTGATGTTAGGTTGGAGATTGTGCTGTAATGAAGGAAGTCGAGTCTTTAGCTTCTCCTTCATTAGTAGTTCTGCTGGCGAAAGTGCATTACGTCGCCCTATAATCAAGGCCAAATCTAGATCATTATTTCTTTCTCATAAGCATCTTAATTAGTTCTTATGCCTCTCTCCACTTATTCATTAGCCTGCGGATGGTGTAGTGAACTGGTCACATGGTGAAATCCACATTCTTCGACAAACTGTCTGAAGTGTTCATTGGCGAACTGTGGACCGCTATCCTAGACCACTTTGCCAAAATCTCGGTGGAAATGTTGATGGTAGTAATGGTTCTGTAGATTCTTGACTGCTGATGGCACAAGTATGGCACGTCAAATTAGCTCTTCCAGGTTTTGTTTGAGATTCCAGCCCGCCATACTGACTCTTGTGCCCGTGCTCTGCATTTTATTATACCCAAATAACCACCATGGAGTTTTTGGAGATTGTCTTCTCACATCACTCTCGGAATTACCAGTCTTTTTCATGAAGACTAGAAAGTCATCAATACTTGTCAGATGTTTCTGCTGCTCATACTGCCCAACACCTGATTGCTTCGGACATACTCAGGCCAGCCACTCAGGTAGTATGCTCTGGGTGTCCGGCCCAAGTATGTTTCAAGCAATTAGGTGTTAGGCAATATCTGATGTCATGATTATATCATTAGCATCTTGTCTAATTAACATAAACATTAACTCTTTACTCTACAAAGAGTAGACCCCATTCCACCTGTAAAGACCACAAGATTGGTTACAATGCAGCAGAAGCGCTACATTCGACTTGGGGAGGGGGAGGTGGTGGGGTGAAAGAATGTGCGTCCTCGAAAGCGCCCTGATGCCCCAGTGTTTAGAGGTACTGTATGATCAGATACACAGCTGACAAGCACCAGGTTTGCTACCTGGTCTGCACCAGGTCAGCCTGAAGCACCACCCTCTTGGGGCGGCCAGGGATCCTGCACCTGACCTCAATCTTGCAAGCACTTCCTAGCAAGTGTTGCATGTGGACTTCAGGCAAGGGCAGGCAGTGACGCCACCACATTAAGGAAGCCTACTTGAATCACCTCAACAGAGGGCCCTTGGCAAACTGTGCCCCCAGTTAAATTAGCTCTTCATAACACTGAGGGGGAAAAAAGCAACACGCACAAAAACATTTTGAAAATAATCTGCAATCAGCCCAACCCTTAAAAGATGATTTTTCAAAATTACATGATTAAGTTTATCACATTGGGCTAAGAGAGAAATACAGACAATATTTTTGACTGAATGGTACCGTTCTTGGCTGCCTTTCTCCCCACACTACCCCGAGGTGGGCTCTTGCTGCTAGAGGGATCCAGGCCATTGCACCTCCTTACCTGCTGCAAGCTCTCCTGCACTCAGTGATAGCACTGTGTGGGGGTCATCAAAAGGCAGATCGTGAGTGAACAAAGAATCAGAGAATTATTCAGCATTTGGCCAATCAACCTTCTTTGTTTTTAAAACTATGCATTTTGCTTTCATTGTCGATTCTGGTAGACTGCACTTACTCTTCGCTTGATCTTAAATCTATCCTTCGTTGCCACTTCATTAGCCTGTAGAATTTTAACAAATCTTTAGAATACCCGAGAACTCTTCTCAATTTTCTTTGTTTTAATTAGAAGAGTTATAATCCTCTCCAGTCTCGTCTCATAACTGGAACCTCTCATCTCTGCCCGCTTGAAAAGTGGAGAAAAAGATTTGGCAGTATATTGACAAATTGGGTCCTGAGATAGCATGTTGAATTATTCAGCAAGAGTGAAGTACCAGTTGTTTGCAGCGCTGTTACAACATACTACCTCCAGTTTAATTTTTTTCTCCAAAGTCCTGGCACTCCTACATTAAAAATAAGCCTTGGCACAACGCTGCTAACAGGCTGAATCCCATTCTCACCCAGAGGGCAGGCTGCGAGTGCCACATTTCAATATTTCTCATCACCCTCTAACCCACCCCATACCTTATCATCTTTGTCAGCTTCCTTGGCAGCTTTGGGTGGAAGGAGCCCATCGATTGGCCCAGAGAGGACTTTGGTCACCAGGAATGGGAAGGCTGGGAGACAGGCACTCCAAACTGCTTGGATAATGGGGTCGTGAAGTGGCAGTGTGTGGCTTGTACCACTGCACGGTCACAATTGCACCTTTGAGCTAGAGTAAAGACAGCGTCTGAGAGCAAAGCAGACATTTACCAGACTCTGCTCCCAGTCACTCCAGGCTGAGACATTCAAAAACTCGGGGAAAAAAGAGAATCTAGTTCTGCATCTTCAAAAATTACCTGGTTTCCAAGTGTTTGGACAAGTTCAGGCTATGGGCAGAAGGAATTTTGCCTGCAACTCTTAGGAGGAAGGGAAGACTCTGAAGGATGTTTCAAAGTTTAGAGACCCTGGGATAGAATGGAGTTGAGTACAAGATGTTGCAATGAGGCTTTGGAGATGATTGTAACCTATGTGGTGGGCAGGAATCCCACAGGTTTTATGCTCCGTTGTAATATCAGGAAGGAGTGCAAGTGCCCAAGGTGCACGTTGAAACTCAGGCAAGAGCATGTCCAAAAAAGAAAAAAAAAAAGATTCTTACCTGCTGCGACACATTCCCTCTGAAACATGGCATAGGATTGATGCCACACTGGGCTGGTCCAGGAGACTTCCCCCTGGGGCTTGTCGATCCAGGCCTGGAAAGATACATAAAAGAGAAAAGCTTACCCAATGTGTTCCCACTGACACTATGTGAACACAGCAGCCTTAGTGTCCCTGCCTGATCTTCCTGTATTCACTATACTCCAGTGCTAAAACTGCCCCAGCGGCATGAAAAGGAAAAGCTGCCCTGTAAAGTCCAGTACTGACATCAGGAGGCATCGGAGAAGATTAATACTGGAAATGGTTTACTGGGAAGGGTAACTCGAATCACTCTGGAAGTGGGAAAACGCAGATTTGGTGGGATAGCAATTTTTCACGGAAGATGAACCAGTTTGCCAACTCTCCTCTTCATCTTCACTTATCTTCATGTTAAATTTGGCAGTGCCAAGGTGTGGACTGAAAACTCAAGAGCTTCTCTCTTTTAGAAAAAAAAACTAACCTCCCTCCCTTTTCTCCTCTTCTGCTGACAGCACTTTCACCAGTAGATGGTCCTGTGGCTTTCCGGTCCCCCATACCATCCCACTGTCCTGTGAGAATGGAGATAGTGCCTCGGCTTGGTACTGGATTGCACGTGGCTTCACATCTTGCCTGCACTGAATGCCTGGCATTTGAACAGGAATGTAACTGCCAGTCAGTAAGCAATGCTGGGCAGCAGGGTGGAGAAGGTACCTAGTGTTTTCCCAGTGAATTTTCATAAACTAGGAGCAGGGAGCTCAGCTGATTGCCCTTCTCTAGCCATCCACCACCCCCAAAACCCGGGAGCTTCTGTCTGTTTAGCCTAGCACTGCTATTATCAAGTACTAATTATTCCTCTATAGCTTTGAGAATCACTTTGAAAGTTTTAAAATAATAAAGATGAGGTTTAATGTTAGGATGGAAACAGGAACCAATGGAAGTCCTGTATAAACATCGAAATCTACAGGGGGTCACCTCCTAGCTTCTCACCTGAACATTGCAGGTGATGGGACAGCGTAGCCAAGTGCCCCAGGAGACGGATTCATTTTCCTATCCAAGTGAAATGTCTTAGGATCCACTGGGTTAATCTGCGTTAAAAAGGAGAGTTTTGGTTAATGTGCTTTGTAAGTATGGTAACAGGGCTGCAAACATAACTTGCAATTTTAAGCACTTAAAACGGAAAAAAGTGAAACGTTTGATTTTTTTTTTACCTCTCTCCCGAGAGTTGGTGCAGTAGTATGAAAACTAGAGTGAAGGACTCTTCGGGGGGGCCCTGGAGGGACGGTTTGCGCCTGCGAGTGATGCAGAGACTGCGGAAGTTGAACCAGGGGCTGCTGCATGGACCCAAAGCCAGGGACAGATAACTGGGAGCCCAACATTGGGACCAACATCTGTCAAGAAAAGCATTCTAAAATGAGCACAGGAATGAAGGCTAGAGCCTCACAGTAAACACTAAGATATAAATAAATGGCTGTGTCAAGATATATGATCCAGTTTTAAAGCCTTGAAAGACCCTGGTTAGGTAATCAGCCTTAGCACCATCTGATTTACTGTTTTGTTTTGAAAACTGTAATAGCAAACCTCAGCGTATTCACCTTTACAATCAAATAGCTGGTTTACAATTGTGCATCTGCAATTCACACAAGTCCACTGCAAGGCCAGAGTCTATAATCTGGGCGGTGTTTTTAGTGCAATGGAATCATGCTGCACATTGTTGGGATGGCAGCCCATCACACCTGTATTTCAGGGGTCAGATCCCTTGATTTGTCACAGAGGGAGGGCAGAGTGTTGTCCAACTGTCCTGGCCAACGTCAACAGTGACTCAATGGGCAGCACCCTCACCTCAAGAGTCAGGGAGTTCTGTGTTCAATCCCATTCCAAGGTTTGAGCATACCAAATCATGGCTGGCACTCTGGTGCAGTACCGAGCATGCACTGCAATGCTGGAGCTGACGTCTTTCGGATGAGAAGCAAAACTAAGGCTCCGTCTGCCCTCTTGTGTGGGTGCAAAAGGCCCCAACGCACTAATTCAGAGAAGAGCAGTACTGTTGTGTGTGTCCTGGTCAATATTTAACCCTCAATTAGTATTATCTGAGGCAGATTCTCTGATCATTATCACAGTGCAGTTGTGGGATTCGGCTGAGTTTTGCACAAATTTGCGATCGCATTTCCCACAGCATGAGTGACTACATTTCAAAAAGTACTTCACTGGCTATACAACGCTTTAGGCATCCTGAAGTTGTGAAAGGCGCTATATAAACACAAGTCTTCCTTTTTTCGATTGGGCTTTCCTCAGCTAACACTGTCAAAGTAAATGCGTGAGCTGCTTATTCTGCTCATTGCTGTTTTGGGACAGTCCTGTAGAAGGGCTGCTGTGTCTGTCTCAGTCAGTATACTTCACAAATAAATTATATAAAATGCTTTAAAATGGTGGTAAGATAAAGATGCTATTTCTCACATCTACTTACTTCAGATCTCAAATCATTTTGACCTGCAAGAACCCCAAAGGCTTTAAATTTCACAAGTTTAATAGTTTTGATTTTTCAAACAACGTTGAATGGCTTCCCAACCACAACTATCCCCACCCCCACCTCCCCCCTCCCCAACAATTAGTACCAATAAAACTCACTGTAGAGGATTACCTGGTGGAGGGGGCCACTGGACATTGGTGCTGCAGCAAAGTAGCTGTTCTGATTGGGCTGCTGCAGTGGAGAGGAATAGAAGTCCGATGGCTGGGCCATGCTTTGTCTCATCTGTCCAAAAGGTCAGCCACATTAGCATTCATTGAGTTATCAGAGTACATCAATAATTCCTGTATAATGCTACACAGCCTGACAGGTATATTGAGTCAAACATGTACTTCAGCTGTGCATGGAGGACAATATTACCCTCTCCAGGTACTCTCTCTTTTGCAAAGGTGGAGCTGCAGTTTAATATGTTTGTAGTTTGGGGTGGGGAGCAAGAGGGGAAAACAGCAGCCGCACTGACACATTGAGAAGTTTGAATGCTACCAGTTCAAAAAGAACAATGGCTCAGTGGGAACACGTATCCGACTAGAGTGCAGTGACATATACAGGCGAAGAAAGATTAAGTCCCTGTTCTCTGCTGAATTAGAAGATCGCAGCCAAGGTTGCAGTGCTGCACCTCATCATTGGGCTCAGTCCCTTACGCTAGGGAGCACAGAGGGAAAAGGCAGAGATGGTCAGCCATCCTGTTCCAGTTCCCCATCCAGTGATCCCTGTTGCAGACCACTCACTCACGGCCCTGCCTCACATGTTAACAAAGAGCACTGATGGGTCAAGAGATTTTTGATGCAGTTCAAGAGTTATAAGAATTGTAGGGAGTAATTTAGACTTGACTCACCAAGCAGGAAATCAATGGCATCAGGTGCCTGTTTTATACCCTGCATAATATTATGGTCCATTGATGTTAATTATCTTAATATAAACCAGGAGAGTAATACTGTAAAGGGCAGAGGGGGGAAACATAAGAAATAGGAGGAGTAGGCCATTCGGCCCCTCAAGCCTGCCCCGCCATTCAATAAGATCATGGTTGATCTGCCCCAGGCCTCAACTCCTCTTTCGTGCCAGTTCCTCATAGCCCTCAACTCTCCTATATTTCAAAAATCTATCTACCTCCTCTTTAAATACTTTGTGATCTAGCCTCCACAACTCTCTGGGGTAGAGAATTCCAGACATTCATTACCCTCAGAAGAAATTCCTTCACATCTCAGTTTTAAATGTCCCCTTATTCTGTAACTGTGTCCCCTAGTTCAAGATTCCCCCACTGGTGGAAACATCTTCTCAACATCTGACCTGTCAAGCCCCCGTCAGAATCTTGTACATTTCAATAAGATCACCACTCATTCTTCTAAACTCTAATGAATAAAGGCCTAAGCTGTTTAGCTGTTTTTGAGGAATCAACCCCTTCATTTCAGGAATCAGCCTAGTGAATCTCTTTTTGAAATGCCTCCAATACCAGTATATAATTTCTTAAATAAGGGGACCAAAACTGTACACAGTACTCCTGGTGCAGCCTCACCAACACCCTGCACAGTTGTGACAGGACTTCCCTGTTTTTAAACTCTAACCCCCTAGCAATATAGGCCAAAATTCCATTTGCCTTCTTAATTACTTGCTGCACCTGCATGTTAACGTTTTTGTTTCATGCACAAGAACATCCAGATCCCTCTGTGCTGCACTTTTTTGGAGTCTCTCTCCACTTAAATAATAGTCTGCCTTTTGATTTTTCTTACCAAAATGCATAACCTCACACTTTCCTGCATTAAACTCCATCTGCCAAGTTTTTGCCCACTCACTCAACCTGTCTATATCCCCTTGCAGGTTCCTTATGTCCTTATCACAAACATGCCCTCCCACCTATTTTGTATCATCAGCAAACTTAGATACATTACACTCTGCACCCTCCAAGTCAATAATATAGATGGTAAATAATTTGAGGCCTGCCACTAGTTACGTCTTTCCAACCCGTAAAAGACCCATTAATCCCGATTGTCTTGTGTGTGTTAACCAATCCTCAATCCATGCAAATACATTATCCCCAATACCGTGGGCTCTTATCTTTTACAATAACCTTTTTGTGGCACCTTATCGAATGCCTTCTGGAAATCCAAATACACTACATCTACTGGTTCCCCTTCATCAACTCTGCTGGTTATATCCTCAAAAGAACTCTAGCAAATTTGTTAAACATGATTTCCCCTTCACAAAACCATGTTGACTGTTTGAGTGCGTTAAGCTTTTCTAAATGTCCTGCTATTTCTTAATAATGGACTGTAGCATTTTCCCAACGACAAACGTTAGGCTGACTGGCCTATAGTTTCCTGCTTTTTTCTCCCTCCCTTCTTGAACAGGGGCGTCACATTAGCGGTTTTGCAATCCGCTGGGACCCTCCTGGAATCCAGTGAGTTCTGAAAGAGGTTCTGAAGGGAGTTCAGGAGAATTTTCTAGATCAGTATGGTTCCAGTCCAACGATAAAGGAGGCATAGCTGGATCTGATTCTCGGAAATAAAGTGGGCCAAGTAGGGGAACATTTAGGGGATAGTGATCATAGTATAAGGTTCAGGTTGGCTATGGAAAAGAACAATCTAGAATAAAAATACCTAATTGGAGGAGGGCCAATTTCAGTGAGTTGAGAACGGATCTGGCCCAGGTAAATTGGAATCAAAGCTTAGCAGGCAAATCTGTAACAGAACAAAAGGCCGGTACAGTCAAGGTAGTACAAGCACAGAGCTTTCTGGATGACGAAAGAGAAAGATAGAGAGCAAGATGAAGCAAAAAATTGATGTAAATATGTCAGATGTTAGATGATACAATTGAGAACCAGGCTGAATATAGAAAGTTCAGAGGCGAGTGAAAAAACAAATAAGAGAAGCAAAGGCGAGTATGAGAAGATGCTGAATCCAAAAGTCTTCAATAGGCATACAAATAGTAAAACGGTGATGAAAGGAGGGAGTGAAGCCAATTAGGGACCAAAAAAAAGCTATCTATGCATGGAGAACAAGGATACAGTTGAGGTAAAAAAAATAAGGACTTTGGATATGTCTTTACCAAAGATGATGCTGCCAATGCCACAGTGAAAGGGGAGATACTGGATGGATTAGAAATTGATGAAGAGGTTTTAGAAAGGCCGGTTATACTTTAAGTCACTAGGACCGAATGGAATGCATCTGAGGATGCTAAGGGAGGCAAGGGTGGAAGTTATGGAGGTACTGGTTATAATTTTCCAATCTTCCTTGGATATATTTGTGGTGTCAGAGGACTGGAGAACTGCAAATGTTATACCCTTATAAAAAAGACAAGGCTAAACCAGCAAATACAGGTCAGTCAGTTTAACCTCAGTGGTGGGAAAGCTTTTAGAAGTGATAACCTGTGATAAAATTAATGGGCACGCGAACAAGTGTGGATTAATTAAGGAAAGCCAGTGGGTATTTGTTAATGGTGAATTGTGTTCAACTAACTTATTTGAGATTTTTGATCAGGTTACAGAGAGAGTGTATGTGAGGATAATGCGGTTGATATGGTGTACATAGAGTTTCAAAAGGTGTTTGGTAAAGCACATGATAAGTTTGTCAGCAAAGCTGAACGCCATGGAATGAAAGGAACATGGAATAAATGGCACCATGGATGCAAAGTTGGCTGAGTGACAGGAAAGCTCGCTAGCCTGAACCGAAGCACTCTCTCTAAAAGCTGAGAAATCACCGTGTGAGGGACTTGTGCATCACTACCCGAGAATGCATGTAGGCCGACTGTACACAAATCATTGCTAAATCTGGACAGAGCAGGACAAAGGTGAGATTTGGCACTCCAGCACTACAAGTCGTCAAGTGAAGCACAAAGTGAAGCCACTGACTCTGGTGTATATTTATATTATGTGCATAATTCTGCAAACTAGCATTTGTTTAATTTGAGGTTAAAGGATTTGAGGTTAAAGGATTTGAGTAATGACAACATGGCACCAATACAAGTTTGGTAGTGAAATGAGCCCTTATTTAAAGGTTTTTGAATTGTCAACATGACAGTTTTTATATGACACTTTAAAAGTGTATCTGAGTGTAACCACACAAATAATTCTGCCCACCCCCTCAACACATCCCTTACTTGTAGGCTGCTTCTTTCTCCATCTCAAAGTGGTTACTAATTGCAAATTTAGATGGTGGTGGCTGCCTTCTGCTTATGCACACTCGACAGTGACAGTGCTACTGTGTTATGATCAGAAGTAGTAACCATGGTCAAATTTTACCCCCCACCCCCTCCTCATTATCTCAACATCATCAAGGTTACTCAGCACCCATCAACCACTACCCTCCTCAAGATCACTTTACTCAGCACAAGCCAGCAGTGAAATCTAGAACCTTCTTGTCTTGTGTAGCTCAGTTCTGGAGTAGGTGGTTAATTTTAAGCTGAGAAAAGTAGTTAAAAAAAATATAGTGCTAATTTAACTTTTGTCGAGGCAGATGTTGGAATCTCCTCCTCCCCCAGGTCTATGGTTAAAGAATGGCTGCAGAGCTCCCCATCACTTACTAAGCCCGGAGTTGCTGCAAAGCAGCTGCAGTCTATGCTGTTACTACCAGTCCTTCAGCAACAACAGGCTAAAATTCATAAGACAACTGCCCGTTTGGTCTCATTTATCCCTCCTCACTTCTGTAAATATCTGCAAATTGTTACTTTCAGCCAAACATCAGTGGTTTGTTCGTTCAAGATGAAAGGGAAGCTGGAGATAGTTGATCCAGTCGTTGGGACCAATTCTGGGGAAGATGGGACCTATACAAGCTGGACGGGTTGCACCCCAGCAGGCCTGGGACCAATATCCTTGCAGGGGTATTTGCTAGTACTGTGGGGGAGGGTTTAAACTGGATTGGCAGGGGGATGGGAACCTGAGCAGGGAGACACAAGTGAGGGAAACAAAGATAGGAATGACAGACAGAAAAGTAGAAGCGCAAGGCAGAGGAAACGAGGCCGAGCAGCAAATAGGGCCATTGTACAAAAAAAAGTTAAAGAGACTAAGGCACTAGTCTAAAGGCACTGTATCTGAATGCATGGAGCATTCGCAATAAGGTAGCCGAATTAACACCCAAATAGATGTAAACGGGTATGAAATGATTGTGATTACAGAGACATGGCTGCAGGGTGACCATGGACGGGAACTGAATATCCAAGGGTACTCGATTTTTAAGACGGACAGGCAAAAAGGAAAAGGAGGTGGCATGGGGTTAGTTAAGGATGAAATCATTGCGATAGCGAGAGAAGATATTGGCTCAGAAAATATTAGTGGGAGTTGTCTGTGGGTATCGGGAGTATGTGGAGACAGTGGGAACATGGCTTTGAGATAAGAGGATCAGCCATGATCATACTGAATGGTGGAGCAGGCTCGAAGGGCCGAATGACCTACTCCTGCTTCTATTTTCTATGTTTCTATAGGCCTTTGAACAGTAGTGATAAGGTAGGGGAGAGCATTAAACAGGAAATTAGAGATGCATGTAACAAGGGTGGTAATCATGGGTGACTTTAATCTACATATAGACAGGGCAATCCAAATTAGCAATAATACTGTGGCAGATGAATTCCTAGGGTGTACAGAAGATGGTTTTTTTAGGCCAGTATGTCAAGGAACCGACAAGGGAACAGGTTATCCTAGATTTGGTAGTGTACAATGAGAAGGGGTTAATTAATAGCCCCTGGGACATAGATTAACGGGCCCTGGGGATTTATCGGCTTTTGGTCCCATTAATTTCTCCAGTACTATTGTTTTAGTAATACTAATTTCCTTTGATTTCTCCATCTCACTAGACCCTTGGTTCCCTAGTATTTCTGGGAAGTTATTTGTGTCTTCCTTTGCGAGTCCTTTAGGGGACAGTGACTATAATATGAGGAAATACTTCACTTTCCATCCTAATGATGGAATCTAATCTGAAGCTAGGGTCCTAAATCTTAAAAGGAAACTACGAAGATATGTAGCGTGAGTTGGCTAGGATAGTTTGGGGAACTTCATGAAAAAGCATGACGGTGGATTGGCAAAGGCAAATATTTAAGGAACGAATATATACATTGCAGCAGTTATATGTTCCTTTCTGGTGTAAAAGCACAACAGGAAAAGCGCCCCAACCATGGCTAACAAAAGAAATTAAGGATAGTATTAGATCCAAAGAAGAGTCATATAAAGTTGCTAGAAAAGGTAGCAACCTTGAGGGTTGGGAGCAGCTTAGAATTCAGCAAAGGAGGACCAAGAGATTGATTAAGAGGGGAAGGAGAAAGAATGAGAGTAAACTTAAGGAACATAAAAGTGGACTGTAAAAGCTTCATAAATATGCAAAAAGAATAAGATTAGTGGAGACAAATATAGGTCCCTTACAGTCCGAAACAGAAGAATTTATAATAGAGAACAAGGAAATGGCAGAGCAATTAAGCAACTACTTTAGTTGTCTTCATGGAGGAAGACACAAATAACTTCCCAGGAATACTAGGGAGCCAAGTGTCTAGTGAGAAGGAGGAATTGAAGGAAATTAGTATATCTGAAACAATAGTATTGGAGAAATTAATGGGGCCAAGAGCCGATAAATCCTCAGGGCCCGATAATCCCAGGGTATTAAAAGAAGGTGACCATGGAAATAATGGATGCATTGGTTGTCAGCTTACAAAATTGTGTATTCGGGAAGAGTCCCAGCAGATTGGAAGGTGGCAAATGTAACCCCACTATTTAAAAGAGGGGGGAGAGAAAACAGCAAACTGCAGACCTGTTAGCTTATCAGTAGCAGGGAAAATGCTAGAGTCCATTATAAAGGATGTGATGAAGGAAAATATCAACAGGATCAAACAAAGTCAGCATAGATTTATGAAAGGG
The DNA here is from genome assembly GCF_964194155.1 of Cetorhinus maximus. Lineage (NCBI taxonomy): Eukaryota > Metazoa > Chordata > Chondrichthyes > Lamniformes > Cetorhinidae > Cetorhinus > Cetorhinus maximus. Next base: position 12,187,145 of record NC_135899.1, on the reverse strand, counting down.
AAATCATGTTTGACAAACTTACTGGAGTTTTTTTTAGGGCATAACTAGTAGGTTAAATAAGGGAGAACTAGTGGTGTACTTGGATTTTCAGAAAGCTTTTGATAAAGTTCCACATAAGACGTTAGTGTGTAAAATTAAAGCACATGGGATTGGGGGTAATATATTGGCATGGATTCAGAATTACTCAGCAGACAGGATAGAGAGAGTAGCAATAAACGGGTCTTTTTCCAGAGTGGCAGGTGGTGACTAGTGGGGTACTGCAGGGATCAGTGCTTGGGTCCCAGCTATTCACAATATATATCAATGATTTGGATGTCGGAACCACATGCAATGTTTCCAAGTTTGCTGGTGACAGAATTAGTGGGAATGTGAGCGGTGAGGAGGATGCGAAGAGGCTTCCAGGGCGATTTAAACAGGTTGAGTGAGTGGGCAAATACATGGCAGATGCAGTATAATGTGGGTAAGTTTGAAGTTATTCACTTTAGTAGGAAAAACAGAATGGCAGAGTATTATTTAAATGGTGATAGATTGGGAAATGTTAATGTACAAAGGGGCCTGCGTGTCCTTGTACACCAATCACTGAAAGAAAGTATATAGGTGCAACAAGCTGTTAAGGCAGCAAATGGTATGTTGGCCTTCATTGCAAGAGGACTTAAGTACAGGAGCAAGGATGTCTTACTGCAGCTGTACAGGGCCTTGCTGAGACCACACCTGGAGTAGTGAGAGCAGTTTTGGTCTCCTTATCTAAGAAAGGATATACCTACCATAGAGGGAATGCAGCAAAGGCTCACCAGATTGATTCCCTGGATGGCAGGATTGTCGTATGAGGAGAGATTGGGCAGACTAGGCCTGTATTCACTGGAGTTCAGAAGAATGAAACGTATAAAATTCTGACAGGGCTGGGCAGACTGGGTGCAGGGATGATGTTTCCTCTGGCTGGGGCGGGGGGGAAAAGAGAGTCTAGAACAAGGGATCATAATCTCAGGATACGGGGTAGGCATTTAGGGCTGAGATGAAGATAAGCTTCTTCATTCAGGGTGGTGAACCTGTGGAATTCTCTGCCACAGAATGCTGTGAAGGCCAAATCACTGAATATATTTAAGAAGGAAATAGATAGATTTCTAGACTCAAGGCATCAAGGGATACAGGGTGAGAAGGAATATGGCGTCGAGATAGAGGATCAGCCATGATCATACGGAATGGTAGAGCAGGTTCGAAGGGCTGAATAATCTACTTCTATTTTCTATGTTTCTAACAGCTCACCATGGTAATACCAGGGGAAAGCGCTTATAAGTTAGGAGTATGGGGGTGGTGGGGAAGACACCAGTGGAACTGGTTAATGACCAAGACTGAATCAGAGAAGAAACCGGTTCAGGCGGCCTCTGGACATGCTTCTGAAGCAAGAAAGGATAGAGAAATGTGGTGAGGTGGGTGGGATTGGGTTGCGAAAAAAAGAGGAAGGACTTCCTTGGTCTATTTCTTCATTTCTAAATATTCCCAAGATACTGGCAGTGAGCATCTCTCTAATAGACGGACAGAACAGGCCACTTACCTGTATCAGCTGAGAGTCAATGAGCTGGGAGTTGCCCAGCTGAGTGTTGTAGATGACAGACATTGGAGGAGTGCAAGCTGCGTGCTGGTAGGGCAATCCCGGCTGAGCCTTCGCTACCTCTGCAGCCTGCACTGCAGAAAAGCCAACATACTGGCCTTTTACTGGAGCCCCTGATATCAGCGTAGAGCCTTGCACCATGGCTGCAGAGGGAGGGGAGAGTCCAGGCTGAAGATACAACTGTTGGGACCTGTCAAATAGGACAGACAGTCAAGAGCATGCAAACAGCAAATTGTGAGAATGTAAACACGCTGAACCCACAACAAATAATAGGAGTTTTTGTATTTGGACCTTGCATTTTCTAAAGTGGTCCACCCCACCTCATTCCCATGAATCACAGCAACTACAAACAGCGGTTACATTCCAGTTGAGTTCCAAGACCCAGGGTTGCAATCTAGGCAGGGTGACTCAAGAATCATAATTTTTTTCCCACTGCATCAGTGAGCAGGCTATGCCAATCTGAAGACTGCATCTGCATGATTGCAGATGGCCAGTTTATTGGTCTGGTTCACAAACCCTAAAGTATCTGGGGAAAGCAGAGAAGAGTCTCCAAAACCCTCAGGATTATCCTAACCACAGCAGTACATTCATTAGACTGCATTACTGACTGGAACGGTGTGTCAGATGAACATTAAGCCATATTTTACATAGTACTTAAATAGCAGAGAATCAGGCGATTTGGCCTCTGGCTTGTTCTCCAGGAGCAGCTATGCACCCAGCCAAGCTGTTCCAGTCCAACTACAACACTGGCCTCCACCCGACAGTGTGGAGGACTACCCAGGTTAGATCTGGTCCACAAAAAACAAATCCAATCCAGCCAGTTACCATCCCATCAGTTGACTCTCAATCAGCAAAGTGATGGGAGGTGTCGTTGACAGTGCTATCAAGCAGCACAAACACAGCAATAACCTGCTCACAGATACTCAGTCTGTGTTCTGCCAGGGCCACCTTGTCTCCTGACCTCATTACAGCCTTGATCCAAACATGGGCAAAAAAAAAAAGCGCTGCATTTCAGAGATGACTTGAGTGACTGCCCTTGTCATTCAGGCAGCATATGACTGAATCGAGGAGCCCGTGCAGAACTGGAGTCGGTGTCAAAGGAGAAAACTCTCCATTGGTTGGAGTCATACCTAAAACAAAAGAAGGTGGAAGTGGTTGTTGAAGGCCAATCATCTCAGCTCCAGGACATCACTACAGCAGTTCCTGATGCTGGTTTAGGGCCAACTAGCTGCAACAATGATCTTCTCTCTAACGTAAGGTCAGATGTGGGGATGTTCACTGATGATTGCAATAGTTGATACTATTCGCAATTCCTCAGGTACTGAAACAGTCAAATGCCCGCATGCAGCAAGACCTGGACAACACCCAGGCTTGGGCTGACAGGTGGCAAATAATATTCATGACCAGTCAATGACCATGTCTAACAAGAGAGAGAATCAAACCATCTCCCCATGACATTCAATGGCATTATCATCAATGAACCCCCACCATCAACGTCCTGGGGGGTTGGGGTTAACCGTTGACCAGAAACTTAACTGGACCAGCCATACAACTACTGTGGCTACAAGAGCAGGTCAGAGGTTGGGAATTCTGTGGCGAGCAACTTGCCTCCCATCTCCCCAAAGCCTGCCCACCGTCTACAAGGCACGTCAGGAATGTGATAGAATACTGCCTAGTTACTTGGATGAGTGCCATTCCAAAAACACTCAAGTAGTTCAGCACCATCCAGGACAATGCAGATTGTCACCCTATCCACCATTTTAAACATTTACTCCATCCACCACCAGTGTACAATGGCAGCAGCATCTACCATCCACAAGATGCACTGCAGCAACACACCAAGGCTCCTTGAACAGCACCTTCCAAACCCACAATCTCTACCACCTTGCCGGACAAGGGCAGCAGGCACATGGGAACACCACCACCTGCAAGTTGCTCCCCAAATCTCTCACCATCCTGACTTGGAACTATACCATCGTTCTTTCAATGTCACTTAGTTAAGTCCTGGAACTCTCTAACAGCACTGTGGATGTAACTACACTTCATGCACTGCAGTGGTTCAAGGCAGCGGCTCACCAGCACCTTCTCAAGGGCAATATGGGATAGGCCAAACACTGGCCTTGCCAGCGATACTAAAATCCGAAGAATGAATAAAAAAGACGGCTGGTATGCTCCACACGAGCCTCCACCCATTCAACTTCATCACATCTATTAGTATATCATTCTATTCCTTTTTCCCTCATGTACTTACCTAGCTTCCATGTAAATGCTTTATTACAATACTGCAAAGCTTATTACATCGGTTCATAACTAGAAACTGGACTTCTCATTTACAGCATTTAATTCTCTTCTCTAAGCTGCTATCAGTATTTTAAGCAGCAGCCTTAATATTAAACTGAATGGCTTTATACTGAATGCAATGAATGCAGCTCTAAAAGGAGACCCGTACAACTGAACTGCAGGATAAAATTACAATGCAAATGGTAATGAGCTCTGGTGAAGGCTTACAACTGAAGAGTTAACAGGTACGAGTGCACTTATTCTATTTATTGTATACATCAAAATCAGTCACACGTTAAAAGGGAAATTTATAAAAGGTGCAGACCCATTGAACCTAGCGGTCTATTGTCTTATTCCGATGCACACTCTGCAATGGCTAGGAAAGCCTTACCTGAAAGACTGGAGGGAATTGAACATATCCTGTGTTTGGGAGACCTGTGTTCCTTGTCGGATGCTAAGAGCAGAAACTTGGGCCTGGCCCTGAAGAGGAGTGTGAAGGGGAAGTGTGATCTGCTGGGTCGGCATTGCCTGCAATACAACAGAATAGTTTGCACCAGTTCAGCTCTTCTCTAGTTCAGCTGCTTGGAAGTGGCTTTGTGTTTGAAGGGAAGGAAACGCTTAAAGAACATGTGAATAAATTGTCAAAGATTATTTCAAGTTGTCTTATGAAACTGGGGGAACAATGTGCATAACTTATCAGCATGGGTTAAGCTCATTGTGATACCAAACTAGACCTTGAAAGCTTCTGATTTGAACACTGATCTGTATGGAATTAACGATTAGGGGAAAACTGTAGAGGAGCCACAATTGGCCTTGGAAGTCCATGAACTTAAGGGATGGTGGGGGGAGTCAATGGTGGTGCCTACTCCAAAGCACCATGCAGTAGCCCCCTGCTGGTAAGTGTGGGTATCGACACAGATGGAATCAACTTCAGCTGCACTGCCCTCCAGTGAAACTCATTAGATCTGCTAAACAACGGTGCTTTGGCAGACACGGTTTTAAAAAGAAAAATGGATATTCACAGACACCACAGCCTCAGCAATTCTGGCAAGCTTAACTTTGTGTGTGTGCTGTGAGACCTGCACACTGGGTTCAAGTGACTGTGCATTAAGCCACAGTTCAGGCTTTAGCAATTCCACCCGTGTCAGAAGATTGTGGGTTCAAGACTGACAGACCTCGGCACAACACAATGCTGCCATTTCAAAGAGCTGGGCGGGGAGGGGGGTGTGTGGTCTCCCAGATGCCTTGGCCAATATTTTTGGCTATTTGAGTTTCGGTTGAGTTTCGTATCACTGCAATTACCACATGGCTGTTTGTGGGGCCTTGCAGTTTGCAGACCAGCTGCTGCAGTTCCTACATTAGAAAAGTAACTAGACTTCAAAAAGGAGCTGTAAAGCTCTTTGGGACATCCCGAGGTCAGGAAAGAATTGCAAGTCTTTCTTTTCAATGCAAAAACCAGCGGCGGTTCCAAAGGTGAAGCCTTCTGAAAAAGAATGTGGAAACCTGCCCCAAGATATCAAGACACGTGTCCCTGCACGTCTGATGGTCTGTTAGAAGCAGAAGGGCCATGCCGGTGACTGCTCATGCCAAAATTTTCAATGCAATAGTGGATTATCATGATCTTACCCGCGAGAGTCCAGACTGGAACGCCTGATGCTGAGAGATGGAGGGATGCATCCCGCGAGGCTGGCTGCCGTAGAAATGGCTTTCCATGTAGCAAGGTGGAATCTGGCTACTTGGCGCTGTGGTAGGGGAGAAATATGGATTAATTTTGTGAAAGTAATGAAATAGTTCAGGTGCTTTCTCTATCAATGAGAACACACAAGTACTCTGTATATTAAATTCTGACATTGTAGGGAGCTGTGAAGAAAGGCCAAAAGCAATGTTAAACGCCTCAAGAAACTCTCAAGCTCAACTCAAGTATACTGAGCCCAGAGACATGATTATTTTGTTTGTGGAACGAAATTCGGATGACGGTTGTGGCATTGTGCTCTAAGAATTGTGGCAATTATGTTAATGACATTCAATGGGGACCTGACAATATGATTTCCACTCTATTCCTAGAGGCTTTATATAAAAAAAGCAAGCTGTTTCTCTTGGATCATTTTTCACCAGCAGATGGTGCTGTTGTACAGTACTTTCACATGGTATAAACATTATGCTGTGAGGCACCTCATCCTACCAAAACTGAGAAAATGCTACTTTGCTATTGACTTTAGTTTTCAAAAGAACATTGTTTAAAAGATATTCGAATTTGCATTATGTGTCTTTAATAGGCTGCTCCCCAGTGACTTCACCAGTAAATGCTCTTGCCTAGTGAGCAGCTGGGCCATCTAGGCCAGGATATCTCAATTATACAGCACAGGAGACTGCCATTTGGCTCATTGCAGCTATGCCAGCTCAGTATATAATTATCCAATTAATCTCAACCCCCCTTCCTCTTCCTCCATATTCCTGGGTAAACTTAGACCTCTCAAGTATTTATTAAATTCTCTTTTGAATGTTTCGGTTGAATCTGCTTCCATTGCCCTTTCAGACAGCTCATTCCAGGTCACAATAACTTGGTGTGAAAAAAATTGTATTTCTGGGCTTTCCTGATCTCCCTGGGCTCATCAAGGGTGGCAGCGGAGGCGGTGGGGGTGGCTAAAATTTAACTTGGCCATAAAGGCAGAAAAATGCTGGGACACACAGAGGAAAACTGTGGCTGAGAACATTTGGAGAGGACAAGGTCAGGCTGGACTCTGATGCCCTTTGTGACTGAAAACCCTGCTCCTTCACCGTGGCTGTTGTCTCTCAGTCAACACTCCAATGCAGTACGGAGGGAGTGCTATACTGGTCTTAGGTGCTGACTTTCACATGAGACATTGATCCAGTCTGCCTTCTCAGGCTAACGCAAACTTGGCTCTATTTCAAAGACAGTAGTTCTCCCCAGTTTCTTGCGGATATCAATAAAATGGATTTTCTGCTCGTTATCACGTTGTTTGTGTGTGGGGCCTGGTTGCTGTGTTTCCAACGTGACGACAGTGACTGCACGACAGCCAATGAGATATTTCTGAAAAGGGCTCTGGGACATCCTGGAGCAGTAAACGATGCAATATAAACGGTGAGCTTTTTTCCTTCTAACCGTCAGGGTTCACACACAAAGAATGGACACATCTGAAATATATATTGGAGCATTGGAAAAGTAAACAGAACAGGAAAAAAAAGTGGTGGGGGGGGTGGGGGGGGGCGGGGAGAGAGAGAGGGTGGAGGACACAGAAAGTTTACAAGGACAAAAGGAAAGAGCTGTTAAAGTGCTTACATGGATATCAATAGCTGGTTAAACAGCTGAAATGACATGCAGAGAAGACAAATTGAAGCATAGTCAGAAAAAAGGATGGAATAAAAAAACAAATGTACTGTGACATCTAAAGAGAGTGGAATAAGAAGCGTGGGTGAAGAGCAGAGAGCAAGTGAGAGAGAGCAAGACGCAGAGAATGGGGGAACAAGTAAATGGGGAAAGTGTGCGCACAGAGTGGTGTGGGGAAAACAGCATAGGCATTAGATCAAAGTACTGAGATACTGAACCTGAGAGGGTGGCAGATGGTGCCACAGAGGCCACGGGTATCGAGTTGACAAAAGAATGGTAGTCATCAGTAATCTCAGCCATATCTGTGTTAGCCACGCTTGCAGAAACATCTTTTTCTGTGACACCTGGAGATTTCTCCCATGCTTTGCGAGCAGACTCCATCTGAGGAGGAAAGAGAATGATGAGCAAAATAGCCTCTTGTGTACTTGCTGCTTTAAAAATGCAACTACCCTCTGAAATGGCCTAACAAGCCACTTGGTTGTACTAAACTGGACTGCAGCACTTCAAGAAGGTGGTGCACCACCACCACCTCAAGGGAAATTAGGGATGGGCAACATGTCAACCTTGCCTGCTACATCCACATCCCATGGAAGAATAAAAGAAGTGGTAAAATCAATCTCAAGAACTATCACTGGGATTTCCTCAAAGGGCAAAGGCAAATATGGAAAAACTACATTCACCTAGCACTCAAGTGGTTGAACTATAGATTTTATCTTCCAAACCCAGGCTTGTGTATGGAGGCTGTAGCTTGAAAATAGAGTACTGGTGGTGATAGTTTGAGATGAAGAATTAAAAATATCCCAAAATGAGATATTTTTGTCACTAAATAGGTATCAGGCCAGGAAGTTTCTTTTTTTGAAAACACGGATACAACACTATGACAAGCTAGCTGCACGTCTTTATCTAGAGTGGGGAAGTAGCTCCTAGGACGAAACAAGGACCAAGTACCAATTGTTCAACAATACAGGACAGTGGAATGGGAAACCTTCAAAACGGGAGGCATTTAGGGCATAATTGCCACATTGAGATAAAGGTAGTACAGCAAAAGCTGGAACTTCTTGAATGACCAGAGAAGTTCAAATTAAACCAAGCATTGGAGGGATGTGACAAATCCAGGGATAATAACAATCAAACTTGAATAAGAAAAACAAAGTAGACTGAAAGGCTAAGGGAAGGTATTAACAAAGACTTGTGGTAACAAAGGAACATTATCTATACAAGAAGACAAATAGCTTAAAGAGAGCAGCGCAACCAGATGAAAATGGAAATATTTTGCAGGGTGAGTAAGTACTGCATGAGTACTTTACCTTGGTTTGCACAGAAGTGTGGTAGAGTGCAAGATGAGAAAGTGAAGCAATTAGAATAACTACAGATAAAGATGTAGTGTTCATGGTGGAAAAGGCAGCAGGATCTTGACAAATTGCATCCTCGAATGCTGCAGGAAGACGGAGGAAGTAGCAGAGGCTCTGACCACAATCTATCAATTGCGGGGATTGTGCCAGAGGACTTGGGAGGGTTACAATGACACTTCTGTTCAGGAAGGGAAAAGGGGATAAATTAGGTAACTATATAAACCAGTCAGTCTAACATTGGTAGTGGCCAAGGTTTTAGGGGCCATAAAACAGAAGGGTGGGGGTGGGAATTTAAATTTATACTAATTTAGGAAGACAAGTTACTTAAGGATACTTAAGGGTGGGGGGGGGGGGGGGGGGGGGGCGGGGGAATAAATATCAAAGTTAGTCTGCGCAGCCTCAACTTCAGCCCCAATAACTTTTGAGAGTGGAACAAGGTTTCAGGGATTTCAAAGTCTTGATGTTCAAAACTATTATGGGCTTTCAAAAAAGGTAAATAGGGAAAAACTACTTCCGCCAGTTAGCATTGCTTATTAAAAGGCAGTATTTCAGATCATAAGAACAATGGAAGGAGCAGGAAAAAAAATTGTTTTTAAAGAGGTTTTGTTAGCATATGTGCCATGCCCTGCCAGGACAACAGCAGAAGCAGAATTTTCACAGCTTTCTCTCTTTTTAAAAGAGGGGGAAATGGATAACCATATGAAAAGAAAATATTTTAAAAAGGCTGAGGGAAAGACATGGAAATGTGACTTTCAGAGAACAGGACCAGCCAGGTGTGATGGGCTGAAAGTCCACGCTGCAAAATGTTGACTATATTCTGGGTTAACCCTCTTTGTACTGAGTAAATATGAAAGCTGCTGGAATAACAGAAACAATCGTTTACACATTAACATACAAAAGGAAAAACTGGAATGTCTATCATATTGCCTGATCAACTTCACTACTTGCAAGTCTCTCATCACAAGATATGACAATGTACTTTGTCTAGAACATCAAGGTGGTTGGCTTGACCAGCCTGCCCCACATATAAATCGACCATTGTAAAGGCAATGCCCACAGTGCAGCCAACTGGAAAACATCAGACAGCAGCAGCTCAGAAACATTACCTGAAGGCTGGGTACAAGAGTGCTTGCTCACACATCCAGGGCTTGTTGTCCACCATGATTATGTTCCAGAGAGGCAAAACAGATGCTGATAAACTCACCCACCAGTGGTGCAATGTCCATGCTGGGACCAGGAGGCTGGCACTAACATCCTCCAATTTTGACAGCAAAATACACCGTCTGCACTAGGCTGCTCTTACTCCAAGCATCTGTTGTCCGTCTAGCATGGGCTCAAACCCAGCTCATTAATTGTCTAGCAACAATTAGCAACCATGCTTGCAGGAAGAATCTCAGTGTCAAGGTGGCCCTAAAATAATACAATTAGTAGCCAAGAGCGAGGAACCAATCCACCTGTTCATGTGCAGACCTGGAAATTTCAAATGCTTGACAGATCGATTCACAGCCTTCCTGAGCACTTTCAACGAGTAAGCCCACTGATAAATGTGTCACTAGGGGTTGGGATTCTTCTCACTCACCTTCAAAAGTTCAAAGCCCTAAAAGGAATGGTTCTACATTGGGAAGCCCATCAGTGATCTGCTCTGTTAAGCCATGTATTTTTAGCAGATTTATTTCCTGTCTTACCCCTACGCACACTTGGTTGGGAGGTCGGGAGTGGTTGGCGGTGGGGAGGTGAAAGGGGTTGGGATCCTGAACCTTGGTTCTGGCAACATGTTCTTTAAGTGATGTGCTCTGAAGGGCGAGAGTGCGCACGCTCTATATTGGGAATACAGATTAACCCCTGCAGTGGGGGTGTGGATTCTCTGCAAAGTAGAATTGTAGACGCAAACATGTTTCTGTACATGTTTAACTAGTAACTGAGCAAACATTAAAAAGTGCACTGTTGTGCTCGTAGGATTCCTCCAGGTCACCATGCGAACGGCTCAACAAAACCCCCCAAATTTAATAGAATTCTTTCAGGTATGTCTGGTATAGGCACTGACCTGAATCCCTCTAATTACTTGATAGAGTTGCTCATGAGTGACTTAGCCTAGTAGAACTGCTTGCTCTTTGTCAACAGTGAATCAGAAATCCTACCTTAAGAGTCAACTCAGTGCTGGGAAGAGATACAGGAGCCATCTCACTGTCCTGTGGTGGGGTCTCAATGGTGGGGACTGGCAGTGGGGCAGCTAAAGGCACCTGGGAAGATCAACATAAGAAACATCAATGCCCCATTCCTGATAAAATAATGAGCTGACTGATATCCCATGCGGTGAAATAGCCTACCTACGCTTACTATCTTAGGTTGATGCATGAAGAATGGGCACTTGGCGATGTAGCATATAATGGATTTGCAGGCCAGCAGGAGTAAGCATCTTTAGCAGGGGAACAGATGGGGCAAATAAATTGGGGAAAAATGATGAAAACGCTGTCTTTTGTAAAATAGGAATAAGATCTTCAATCAATGCAGAGACGAAGGCTACATTTTCACTTCTGAAACATGACTTAGAGTTTTGGAAAACAGAATTCTGTGATACACATTAAAATGACATCCATTGAATTCTTTACCAGCCACTTTTCACTCCACAGCAACACATTTTTCATCAATGACTTTTTAAACACACAGGGAATCGTTATTAAGAATAATGGACAATTGTGCAATAGTTGCTCGGTCACGCAAAGCACACTAAGAAGTGTTTTTTAAAATATATTCCTCTGAATTTAGGAACTGGTGGTCCACCACCCCATTAAACCCAACATTAGAGTAGTCTTACTGTTGATAAAAATACATTGGCCAGATTAGGCCACTGTACCAGAAGTTGTCCTCACAAGAGACTCCTGCCTAAATGGGGGAGCAGGCTCACAGTGTGCACATATGATGAGAACAATTACATGTAATTACTGCAGGCACTGCAATTAACCAGAATTTCTGGAAGCCTGTCTGTCTGGACCCTTACAGACCCAGTATTTACATCAGAAAGGGTTATACCCTGCAAGTGTTTAACCTGGTAGTAAATCCGCCAGTTTGACATCTTAAAAGACACACTTTGCTCATTTAATGATGCCAGCTCAATTTGCTAACAGCTGGAGAACAGGATCTTGAGGAGGAAGTCACGTAAAAGGGGAAGTGGTAAAATCAGCAGAATAACCTGCTCTTCTGAAGTGATTATAGCTGCTTTTCCAATGGAGCTTATTTCGTTTGGATTCCAAAAGATTGGCAAAACACATGGCAGCTTCCCTTTAATTTATATTAAACCTCTCCCCGTTATTGGCAGCTGAATTGTTGTTACAACCACAGCCGACGCTATTCGCTGAGCAAGCTAAATTCCAGAAGGAAACTTGTCTTACTGATCGTAATTTTAAAAAAAAATTTAAAATCCTAAAATAAAAGTTAAGAAAAAAAACTTCAACACAAGATTAAAATTACATTGTTTTAAGATTATTTCAACATTCTCCAAATAAAGCCCACTTGGTCAGAACACACAAGTTACTACTTGGCAACAGCTCCCTTATAACCATAAAAATCCAGCAATATTACCAAGGCAAAAACTGGTCACTTTAATAAAGTATACCACACAACTTCTCGCTCTCTTCCACTCTGCTGTGGAAATCCAAAGAAGAAAGGTTCAGAAACAGGCTGCTTCCTGAAAACAAAGACTTCTCTGGCTTGAAACTGGATGGCTGTTTCAGATTTCACACCTTTTCCAAGCACAGAGCTAGTCTTAGGACATCACCGCAACACAGCCAATCCAACTCAGCTAAACAAAACATCTTTCCTTAAATATCCTTTTTCCCTTTCATCCTGGATTCCATTATTTTCAAACACTCTTTGAACCCAACTTTCCCAAAATATAAAAATCTTTCATGTTTTCCTATTGTCTCTACTTTCAGGTCAAATAAAATTTAATAACCTTCTCTTGTTTATTTATGAAACCGTTGCAAGTTTGAAAGGTCCCTTAAACTCCCTTTGAAATTTAGCAGCTGAAAAGTCTTTATTGATCACCTAATGCAAACTTCAAGACACAACTTATTTACTTGTAATTCCAACTTTGCCATAGCCTCTCATTACAAATGCATGCATCTAACCCTTTTACCTTTCATCTCTTAGATGACAAGCTGTCTTTACTAACCTTCCCCCAGTTTAATTAATCATGCAAACACAGCCTTCTTTACAAAATACCACCATATTCCCAAAAATAACATCCATCTTCACAACCGTAAGTTATTTTATTTTGTGGGTCTATCAATCCGCCACTAGGAAAAGTGAGCCAGATTCAGCACTGCAAACAGGAGGCTACTTTATTGCTGCCAACGTTCCTCATCTTATAATATTTATTGTCCATATATCTCAAACTTCAAAAAAGTGCAGCAATTTTGACTCCATTTATTGCACGGGTCTCCTTCAATTCAATCTCTGCACATCTTCCTGTGAGCAGGTACAATGCAGCTACATTCTGCTTTTGGGCTTTCCTTCCTTCTTTGCACAAAGAAATAGGAGCTGGAATAGGCCATTTTGACCTTTGAGCCTGCTCCACCATTCAACAAGATGGCTGATCTTCCTTCTCAACTATATCTTCCCAATATCCCTCAATTCACTTAGTACCTAAACATCTACTGATCTTTGTCTTGAATGTATTCAAAAACTGAGCATCTCAGGGTAGAGAATTCTAAAGATTAACTCCCGCAGTGAAGAAATTTCACCTCATCTCAGTCCTAAAAAGTTGACCTCTTATCCTGAGACGATGCGCCAGTGTTCCAGATTCCCCAAAGGGGATTCAACTTCTCAGTGTCTACCCTGTCAAGCCCCATAACTTATATTTGAATTAGATCATCTTTAATTCTTCTAAATGCCAGGGAGTATAGGCCGAACCCACTTGGTCTCTCCTTCCCAGGAAGCAGTCTAGTGAATCTTTGTTATATTTCCACTAGGGCAAGTACGTCCTTCCTTAGGCAAGGGGCCAAAGCTGCATACAACAGTGTAGGTGTGGCCTCACAATGCCCTGTCCAATTGCACGAAGACTTCTTTAGCTCCTATGCAATTAAAATTAACATACCATCTGCCTTTCTAATCACTTGCTGTATCTGCATGTTTATTTTCTGTGATTCATGCATGAGACTATCCAGGTCCCTCAATGTAAACATTTCAAAGTTTCTCTGCAAAACACATTGCTTTTTTATTTTTTTCCACCAAAGTGGAGAACTTCATGCTTCACATTGCATTCTGTATGCTATGTATTCTGCAGGCTAAAGCCTAAGCTTAGCAAACAAAGTGCCACTACCGCCACATCTTCAATACTACTCTCTTTACACTTGGTGGTGCCTAGCACCATAGGTGTTGGCTTTTCACCACACTCCTGCAGTGGCACAATCACCCACCCTACCCAAAAAGGAAAGAAATCAAAAGTATACTTCATTGTTTCATGGGATGGGGGCGTCACTGGCAAGGCCAGAATTTGTTGCCCATCCCTAATTGCCCTTGAATGGAGTAGCTTGCTAGGCCATTTCAAAGGGTAATAAGAGTCAATTACATTGCTGTGGATCTGGAGTCACATGTATGTCAAGCCAGGTAAAGATGACAGATTTCCTTCCCTAAAAGGACATTAGTGAACCAGATGGGTTTTTACAACAATCGATAATAGTTTCATGGTCACCATTACGGAGACTGGCTTTCAATTACCACCAGGCCACCATTTCCCCGTAAATATGCATGCATTTAAAAAGTACAGTTCCCTGTGATGGCCCAGTTAGTCAGGTAGCACATATAATAAGACCAGGAAGTCCAACATTCTAGGCCAGCATGGATTAAGTGATAGGGTTCCTATGATTGTCCTCTGGGCTCGGGATGGGGTGAAGAAGAAAAGGGCAAGGCTCCTGTTGCAAAGAACATGTTTGTGGGTGGCAAATCAGGATAGATTTGGGCTCCACACTCCATGGAAGAACATGCCATCAAAACCCAGCTTCAAAGAACTGGATGAGTATTTGGCAAAGTACCAGAACGAAGCTGATGCAAACATATCCCTCAAAAGACAGCTTCTTCAGAAAAGGAAATATTTGAATTCCCAATGGTTTTTAAGCCAGCCAAAGGTCAGATAACTTGCTGCTCAAGAACTCCTCTTGCTAACAACAGGGCTTAAGGACATTGATAGCTTTCAGAATCTTCACCTATGCTTGTATGTGTAAGCTAATTTACAAATATAGAATAATGGGCAGTGGATGATTGCGAGGTTTACCGCTGCCCAATGTTCCCTCTAAGTTTTTCCCAATATGTGGAATTAACTTTATGTGCACCAATATCAAGATGATGAGATCACCAGTAGAAACAAAAAAATCTATAGGTAATAAATATTCCCTAAAAGTTACAATAGGTATGAAAGAAAGAATACCATCCCCAGCCATTGACATGGTAACATGCCAGTCCACAAGTGACCAGATTTACTGAATTCAATTTTAAATTTACCATGGCGATGTTTGAACTCAATCTCTAGGTTTTAAATTCAGTACAATAACCACAGCACTACCATACACGAGGGAGCATTTTTTTTTCATATATTGAGCTATATTTTAATAATTTGTAAGAAAAGTTGAATTTGTAGTGATGGCTCAAGACAAGATAATTTGACAAGCTCAAAAAAAAAAAATGAGCCAAGGAGGCTTGCCTTTTAAATTGATAGAAAATGTGGAAAATGCATCTTTTATTGTTTCAATTTATTGAGTATTTACTTAAAACTGCTATGAGTAGTGAGGAAAATAGCTCAGTCACTTCTTCACATCAACAAATATAAGGAGTCAGAGGTAAAGTGTCTCTGAATTTGGAAAGAGTTTGGCACTTGTGAACTGGAGCTTGAAGGTCAGAAAGACAGTGACCCTGCAAATTAAATGAATATTGAAGGGGGAAGACTACATCAGGGACCTGGGGAAGACAGCATTGTGGCGGAGAGAGAACAGAATCCCAGGACAGGGAATGACTTGTTGAGGTAGTGTTTAGGGGAAACTAGTGGGAAATAGTTCATTCCACCTAGTTTTATTTTAGATTAAAAATGGTGAATCAGTTTATTACTTCACAATTCATAGACTTTTTTTAAAAAAAAAGTAAACTGGCTCATGCAATGCAAACAAAAAGTGAATTGATAAGAGGTAGTATGTGGAAGTATGCGCGGTTTAAAATGTGCCTGAGATAACCTCATAATAACCTCTGCAGTATTATTTGGAGATCTGGGCTAGGAACCCAAAACTTTTCACTCACTCCCTAGGAATGCCCTTGGTGTTTTTAATGTGTTGAATTTCTTCAGGATCAATCTTCCTTTAATAATTCGACAAAACCAGCTGCAGCAGTATGACTAGATCAGTGGTATTAAATGGCCCAAAAATCCTAACTCTTAATAAACTAAGAGCTGTTACCTGGCTTGCCCCTCTCCTCCCAAATCACCCCCCACCGCTTGCACCCCCTTCCATCCCCAAACCTCCCACTCACCGCCTCCCTTTGGCTTACTGATTTTCTCTCCAACACTCCCGTTCGCTGCTTCCCTCCCTGACCCTTCCTCTTGCTGCCTCCCTCCCACCCAATGCTTCCCTCCTTGAACCTCCCGCTCGCCACCACCCTTCCAATCCCTGCTTCCCTCATCCGGACCCTTGCTGTGAGCAAGGGGGTCAGGAGAGGGTTGGCGAAAGGGAGGAAGTGAGCAAGGAAGCATGAGGATTTGCAAGGTGATAAATACGAGGTGATCTCACTGAAACTTAAAATTCTGAAGAGGCTTGGCAGGATAGACATAGGGGTCACTTCCCTTAGCTAGAGAATCGAGAACACGAGGGTAGAGAATCAGGATAAGGAGCCGGTCATTTAAGATTTTGATGAGAAATTTCTTCACCCAGAGGGTTGTGAATCTTTGGAATTCTCTACTCCAGGGGGCTGCGGATGCCTCATTGCCGAGTATACTTAAGGCTGAGTGAGAGATTTTTGATGTCTTGGAATCGAGGGATCTGGAGAGCGAGCAGGAAAGTGGAATTGAAGCAGCCACAACCATATTAAATGGCGAACAGGCTCAAGGGGCTGTATGGTCATCTTCTGCTCCTATCTGTGTTCTTATACTACTTCAGAGCACAGCAAGTCAAAGATCAAAGGTGAAGCATTCTAGTCCATACAGTTCAGATTGACAATGGTCAGTGTCTCTCACCATCTATGCCAGTAGGGAATTAAGTCTGAACAGTCAAAGAGCAGCGTTGAAATCTTAGATTTAAAAAAAGATGGGCCCTTTGATAGTGCGCAACACACAGATATCCCTGCGCCACTTCCTCACTTACATTGCTAAAATTGCCTCTTACTTCAGCGATGAACCTTGGAACTACCTTAAATAAAGGAATGCTCTATGGCAATGCAAATGTCCTGCGGGTGGGTGGGGGTGTTCATGTTCTTCAAGAGCAGCTTATGAAGTAGCAATGTTTGCTAAAGCATTGTACCAGCAAGGAATTAGAAAGGATGTGTAAATGAAGTTGCAGACACAGTACGTACATCATTGCTGGCAGCATTCTGCAGGTTGTTGGGTGGTGAACCTGTTGATCTAGGCATGGTAGTCACAGTCAAACTGAAGTCAGAATCCTGAAAAAGGAAGCAAAATGAATAGTCTACTGAATACTAACAGACACTTAAAAATGGTTCTTTTGGTAACTTTTAATAACAGCTACCGCCTCTCCTTTAGATTAGCTTAGCAAAAATTAGCAACCTGTCCGAGCTATGAAAGCAGGTGAAACATTAGGGACTGTCTGCTCTTTCGCCTGTGATGGCAAGTTCTCTCGCCATTGCAGTGGGGCCATTGCACTTGAATTGGGGACTCCAGCACTCCACAGTCCACAACTGCTGTACAAATCATTACATCTGCCTGTTCCAGCACGTCACATGCCCATCATTACTGTACTGCCAGTCGATCTCTCGAATTTTTCCAAGGCAATTCCAGATTATTTCCTTATAACTCTATGGTGATGTGCCAAGAGTATTATTAATGCCCCCACCCCTTCACCATTAACCAGTCTCACCTCTGATCTATCAAGTCGCCGTTTCACACTCCTATATGGAGTTAATCTTATTTTTCAATAGTATGAATTGTATGCAAGGTTCAGCTGTTCCTCACTCAAGGCCAGCATTTTTAAATGAAAATGAAAACTTCCTGAGGTGCACTGGCCATTATGCAGCAGCCAACTCTATGTCAGCAATGAGATGCGCTGATAAAATTGATTGATGGCAGAATTTTGGGCAGAGTTAACAGGACAGCTTCTTGCTCTTTGGATAGTGCCATGGGATCTCCAAAATCTACTTGATCAGGCAGATGGCACATCTGGCAATACAGCACTCAACTCTGTGGATAGTCACCTCAAGTTTATGCACTTCAATGTTGGTGTTGGACATCCCCACCCAAAGGCAAGAGTGCTAACAGAGCCAAAATGAAGCACAATGCATGTTGGTGGGACTAGCTCAAAAGCAGGGGCAACCTCAGTGTGCATCCACTACCTGACACAGAGGTTACCTTGTCTTTCAGCAAGCTTATTAAATCATCAGCATAAACAAACCAAGGCAGATTGATAAGAGTTAAGATACAAATCAGCCATGGTCTATCAGGCTTGAACCTACTCCTGTTTCTGTGTTTGCATATTCCCCATTTCAAACTTGAGGGGCCAACATCATTTTTACTTTTTTGCCTTGCCCTTCCTTAGTGAGCTCCTCCGATTATACATTGCTGAGTGTACCTCCTCTGCTGCTCTGGCACTATTATTCATTCCCCATTCTCTGTGCTTCACTGCGAATGGTGGTTTCCATATGGAAGCCCTGCCCTAAATTCTCTCCAGAGTTTCGAAAGATTCCTCAAAAACACTGTTCCATACAGTCGGTGTCCATACCCCCAATCATTTTCCCACTTTTCTTCCTTTCTTTTCGGATCTGTTCTTTACCCTTGAATTACATTTGAGGGACATAACAGCTGTTACTGTTGTTGAGGAAGTTACACCTGCCAATGACCAAGTTGAACATGGAATCAAACTCGCAACTGGACCATTGAAAAAAAGAATCAAGTGACTCACCTTTGCACTTACTCCAAATTGGATAGGTGGTACAGTGACCTCAGTCTCCAGCAGTAAGTCAGGGTCGGGTTTGGATTTGGGTCTGCCGCTCATAGAAAAGCCGACTGCCTTCGCAGCGGTGTCAGGACCGTCTTTCGGATGTCCTTCTCTTGCCTTCTTATTTTTTAGTGAACGCTCATTTCCTATTGGTCCAGGTTTATGATCTTTACTCAGCTCACTGGCAGGGTCCTGAAACTTGACACATAAGACATTTAATGTATAAAAGAAAAAAGGCCAAGAATTAATCTGTCCCAGCACCATAACAGTAGAACCACAAACTCACACAAAAAGGTTATCTACTAGTCTATTCCCCTTCATTAAAAGTCAGTTCATCCACATCATTTAGTAGTTTCTAAAACACTAAGTGTGCACTGGTATTTATTTTGTTAAATTCAAATGGTTGAATACTCCAATTTTTAAGCACAAAATGCTTTCAATCACTGGAAATCAATTGCACCAGTGAAAACAAATAATTGATTAGGCTGAAGATCCACATGCTGGCCTGCTCCACTGTAGCTCTTGGCTCAGGGCCACCACCCCCCCTTGGGAGGTGGAGACAACTTCAGCGACCAAGCCTGCAATGAACATAAAGCCAGGCTGTATTCTACCAGTCATCAGCACCTGCCAAAGATCACTCCTTCAGAATCAAGCCAAATGTTATTCAGATCACAGGCCTCTACACAAAGCATAGTCTACAGCAAATATACATGTAACTGTCAGAGAAAAAAAAATCTGCTTAGGGATGTAAACAAGACACTTCAGAATAGCCATACATGTCCTTCCATTGTCACCAAGAACATCACAAAGGGAAAAAAATCCTTTTCTTATTTAGAGACACTGCTTTTTCCAAGTGTTTAAGCTGCATGCAATGAGGAAATACATATAAATTGTTCCATTACAATGAAATTCTTCAGGGGGGTGGGGGGATGTCAGTATTAGGACCCTTGCTCTTCTTGATGTATATTAATAACTAAGATTTAGCTGTCAGGGCACAATTTCAAAACCTGCAGAAGACAAAACTTGCAAGCATTGTGAACAAGTTGGTAAAATGGGCGAACAACTGGCAGATGAAATTTAATGCAGAGAAGTGAGAAGTGATAAATTTTGGTAGAAAGAATGGAGAAAAGCAATATAAAAGAAACGATACAATTCTAAAGGGGGTGCAGGAGCAGAAGGACCTGGGGGTACATGTGCACAAATCATTGAAGGTGGCAGGGCAGACTAAGAATGTGGTTAATTAAGTATTCTGGGATTCTGGGCTTTACAAATAGGGGCAGAGTACACAAGCAAAGAAGTTATGATAAACTTGAATAAAATAGTGATTCGCCCTCTACTGGGGTACTCCACCCCCTTCTGAGTGCTATGCTTTAGAAAGGGATATGAAGGCACCGGAGAAGGTGCATGAAAAGATTCATGGGAATGGTTCCAGGGATGAGGAACTTCCGTTACGTGGACAGATTGGAAAAGCTGGGGTTACTTCCTTGGAGAAGAGAAGGTTGAGAGGAGATTTGATGGAGGTATTCAAAATCATGAGTGGTCTGGACAGAGTAGATAGGGGGAAACTGGTCCTATTGGTGGAAGGATCAAGAACCAGAGGACACAGATCTAAAGGTGACTGGCAAAAGAAGCAACAGCAATGAGGGAAAGCTTTTTGACATCGTTAAGTGTCTCAGGTCTGGAATGCACTGAGTGTGGAGGAGGCAGATTCAATTGTGACTTTCAAAATAGAATTGGATCTTTACCTAAAGGTAAAAAAACATTGCAGGGCTGAAGGGAAAAGACAGGGGAGCATCACGAGGTCAATTAGTCTTGCAGAGCTGGCATTGACACTACTGGCTGAATGGTTACAGCACAGAAGGAGGCCAATCTATGATTTTATGCACCTGTGTCCATTTATTGACCAGGAGAGAATTTTGTATGCTGGAGTGGGCGACACATATTGAACCCGATGACTTTAATGTGCAGCAATTTATTTATTTAGTGAATGCAAATCCCTGAAGCCAAGCAACAACCTCCTCATTTGCTGAGTTGGTGATTAATCCTTCACTTAGCCTGCAGAGGGGACATTCCTCGGCGACGTGCAGCATCGTGTGTGTCTTTCCAGTGCATAAGGGATTTGTACTGAGGCCCCAGTGGTGGAGGTTGGTTGCACAGGGACCCTCACCTGTCCAGAACCCATCTACCAAGGACCACTCTCACTGTTGTAGTTCAAAGCCTGCCATTCGACAGATGAGGCTTGTCACAAGAACTTGTTAGTGACTTCCCGTGTTTCCCATTCCTTGATCCAAAGGATGTCTGCTGGTAGATCTTGCTCAAGAAGGGCACTTCATATGGAGTGCCGAGATGGAAGGAGATCAGTAGGGGGCCTGAACAGGTCATCATGGAGTGGTAACTCTTTTGAGTCAAAACAATAAACTAAATTAACAAAAACAAGGGAGAAATCAAGCACAGCCCCTAAGTCAGGTCAGCTGTAAAATCAAGGAAAAACTTTAAACATCATGGAGTGGTAAGTGAAGTACAGCACGGATGGTTTCAATCAGCTTGTGGGTTTTCATCAGTCAGCGGATGTATGGCAGAGGTGTTGTTTACGAGGACAGGAAATCAGTGGAGGGGTGTTGAACAGAGAGTTCCAGTTACAATATGTATTGTTGCATTCAGTTGTGTCAACAAGATGTGCGAGAGATGACTTTTGCCAGACAGGTGCACAGAACTCTGTGGCAAAATTGATAGGGCGATGCGCTGCGATCCGGAGTGTCGTAGTAGCAGCATCCCACGTAGATCAAGCAAACTTGGTTAGCAGGCTGTTTCTGGTTTTGATCTTTGCCGCTGTTTTCTTCAAAAGTTCCCAGGACAGAGTCCTATCTAGAGTCACTCCCAAGTATTTTGGGCTGAAATCATGGTTTAAGTCTCTTAAATGCAGTTCTTTTTGGGCACTGGCATTGTGGAGATTGAATACACTGAATATAATTTTAGAGGGACACGAGGCGCCCTGTGTCCATTGGCCTGTCCCTGTTTTAAAAAATTCATTTATGGGATATGGGCATCACTGGCCCATCCCTAATTGCCCTGGAGAAGGTGATGGTGGGCTGCCTTCTTGAACCGCTGCAGTCCATGTGGTGTAGGTACACCCACAGTGCTGTTAGGGAGGGAGTTACAGGATTTTGACCCAGTGGCAGTGAAGGAACTGCAATATATTTCCAAGTCAGGGTGGTGAGTGGCTTGGAGGGGAACTTCCAGGTGGTGGCGTTCTCATGTGTGCTGCCCTTGTCCTTCTAAATGATAGAGGTCGTGGGTTTGGAAGGCGCTGTGTAAGGAGCCTTGGTGAGTTCCAGCAGTGCATCTTGTAGATGGTGTACACTGCTGCCACTGTGCATCAGTGGTGAAGGGAGTGAGTGTTTTTGGATGGAGTGCCAATCAAGCAGGCTGCTTTGCCTGGATGCTGTCAAGTTTCAAATGTTGTCAGAGTTGCACTCATCCTGGCAAGTGGGGAGTATTCCATCACCCTGCTGACTTATGCCTTGTAGATGGCGGATAGGCTTAGGGGAGTCAGGAGGCGAGTTACTCGCTGCACGATTTCTAGCCTCTGAACTTCTCTTGTAGCCACAGAATTTATATGGCTAGTCTAGTTCAGTTTCTGGACAATGGTAACCCCCAGGACGTTGATAGTGGGGGATTCAGTGATGGTAATGCCATTGAAATGTCATGGGGTTATGGTTAGATTGTCTCTTTTGGGGGATGGTCATTGCCTGGCACTTGTGTGGCACGAATGTTACTTGCTGCTTGTCAGCCGAAGCCTGGATATTGTCCAAGTCTTGCTGCATTTGGACATGGACTGCTTCAGTGTCTGAGGAGTCACGAATGCTGTTGAACATTGTCAATCATCAGCGAAAATCCCCACTTCTGACCTTATGATGGAAGGAAGGTCATTGATGAAGCAGCTGAAGATGGTTGGGCCTAGGACACTACCCTGAGAAACTCCTGCAGTGATGTCCTGGAGCTGAGAAGATTGACCGCCCAACAATCACAACCATCTTCCTCTGTGCCAGGTATGACTCCAACCAAGCACTTCTCCTGCACCCAAGGTGGACCCTGATATCTGTTGCCAAGGAGTGTTTCAATAGCTTTCCTGACCCAGAATGGAAGCATTCTGGATAGCTTTAGGAGCAGGCCAGTGTGTCACAGCTGAGAGGTCCAGTGGTACTATGCCTGTCTTCAGGTTGGTCACATGTGTTACATCCCTTACAGAAACCAGCTTGGTCAACATTAAGGATGGTTGCTACTTCTGGAGAATTAGTGATGTGCGACAATCAGCACCAGTGACACCTGGGCTGGCTCGGAGGAGAAAGATCAGCCAACACGTCCACTGTGAAGTAACCCTGCGATAAAAAGAGGGTGTGGCACGTGCACAGAAACTGGAGCAGGGTGGAATCAGGTTTTACCTCACCACCATGACAATGTCCTGCCCACAATGTACTCAGATCAAGACGGATTATTATGCAAGTTACCAGGCAAGTTCTGGTGGCCATACAGCAGCGTCAACAGTATAAGTAAGCACCCTCAGGAGCAGAGAGGAGAATACTGAAAGGAGAAAATAAAAATCCAATCACAGCAGGCATCAGCTGGATTCATCTCTTTCCATTATCTATCCTAAGACTTCGCCAAATGAGAAAATGTATTCCCTAATCCTGGAAGCTCATTAGCTACACCAGTGTACTCCACCACTCAACAGTACTTTGCTGCTAGACTGGTCATATGATTATGTATCTTGATAGGCAGAGTCAGCTGTACTTCAGCTTCTGGCATCTGACCAACTCAGCATGGAATATAAAATGCATCAATGTACAGATGGACTTCACCAGCAGGGTTGTGAGCGACAAAGCATTACCACCAATATCCACCTCTAAGCTACAAAGAGCTGTATTTGAAATCTACTTGCCAGAAGTAGTTAGGAGGAACATGCTCCAGGCCATTAGGCTATTTATGGGTGGTCTTGAAATTGATCCTTATTTGCTACGGAGATCTGATCTGAACTATCATTTCGACAACGTGTTCCTTTTAAATTTGCTCCTGTCTAGGGCCAAGAAAAATTCTCAAGTTCAAGGAGATTGGAGGGGTTAAGGTCTGGACAGTGCTAAACTTGTCTCTCTTCCAATTTCACCATAGCCCAGGCCCAAACCACATTTAATCGACACAATTCTCAAATATTAAAAAAAGACTCCTAATGGGGCACAACTCAAACCTACAGCTAAGACCATATAGTCAGAAGATTAACAGTGTGAATTTGGATTAACTAAAAACCACAATTACTCCATTGTTTATCCTTGGGAGACTGATCTTCATTATAATTGTTGTTACTCCTAACCATCCAGTTCTCCCTCCACCCATGAATAAAAATCACCTTCTGCTGCACATACTGCTTCTTCAATGCCCACACATCTAGAATTCTCTCTGGAGCATCATTTGCCTTTATTAGCTGATCACCAGAATAAAAGGAGTTCATGCAGTTCCAAGCTCATTTAGATCACCTTTAACGTAGAAAAATTCCCCAAGCTGGACATCAAGCTAACTGAGTAGTTATGGGAGGAAGGAGAAGTACGACCAAAAACTGTCAGAAGTAGTAGGTTTTTAAGTAGGGTGTGGAGAGGGAGAAGATGGGTTTAGGGAGGGAATGCCCAGTTTACTGGGCCCTGGCAGCAGAAAGCACAGCTGGCAATGTTAAAGGAGGAGGAGATGAAGATGCACAAGGCGCCAGAGAATGGAGAATATTGGGGGGAGGGCGCAAGAGGGGGTTGCTGAGAGAAGTTGCAAAGATAGGAGAATCATGGCCATGAAGGGATTTTAAACGAAGACAAGAAATGCTGGATCAGCAGTTAACAACCCTTCCACTATAGTCGGTTAGACAGCACAGAAACAGGCCCTTCGGGTCCATAACAGCCATCAAGCACCTATCTAATCCCATTTTCCAGCACTTGGCCCGTAGCCCTGCATGCAATGGCGTTTCAAGTGCTCATCTAAATACTTCTTAAATGTGAGGATACATAGTGACTTCTGTAGACTAGTAGTCCATGTGCTTGCTTTGCAACAGTCTAAAACCCAAGGTGTCACATTAATAATCCTTCAAATCCTATGGTTAATGAGGTTCAACTTTCAACACTGTGGAAGCTTTTTTTAAAAAATACATTGCCCTGCATCACACAAATCAGAAAGCCCAGTGTTTGAATGCAGTCTGCCGGGGAAAGAGCAGGGCAGCACTGGAATAAGTCGGTCAAAATTCTTACTTTAAATTACTCTCCAAAGACCCCAACCTGAAAGTAAATAGAGTACTTCCATGAATGCACTTGTGTGCACACACCCAGGCTATTGGTAACAGCATCAGAAGGGCTGGAATTCCCTCTCAGAAGCAATTCGCCTGCTGAAGCTCACTGTTTAGGATCACAAATGAAGAATGGCTACCGAGAATGGGAATTGAGGGGCAGGCAGGGAGGGGTAGGAAAGAAAAGGACACTACCAGAAGTGACTGGTAATCAGTAGAATACGTGCATTCAGGAGAGGTGTTGTGTAGCAGCGAAGGTGATTATAGAGGCTATGTCATGACAGCAAGTGCTATACCTTATTTTCTTTCAGTGCTCCTGACCTAGCAGGTCTCTGTCTCTGCTCTTTGGGTTCTGGGAGCTGGTTTTCTGCCGATCGAATCTCGACCACTTTTGTGCTGATCCGGTTAATAAGCCCGACACGCTCCCCGGTTTCTGTTTTCAGGCTGCTGGCTGGAGAACTACGCTGCGAGGAACTGGTTGATGAGACCTGACAGTCGCTGCTCAAATCCACCCCACTGTCAGTCTGGCTGGCCTTGAAACAAAGGGCAGAGACATACACGCTGCAGTTTAATCAAAATACATAAACTACACTGTCCTTCTAAAATGTAAGGCATTAACTCATTACCTTTTTCCTAAGCAACTGTAAATCACAACCAGTAGTTTCACGCCCACTTACGAAGTTAATTAACCCTTCAAAGACTGGGACAGTATTTCTAAATGTAAATCGATCTCCCCTCACTTCCCGAATAAGTCAGGTCCTTGTGGGAATATCATTCCAGGGATGCCAATTGCTCTCCAATACCTTTCTCAAGTGACCATTGTGTGTGAGCTTACACAGCGAGAGTCAGCAGGCGATTCAACCTTTAGAGGAGGAGAGTTGGGAGGGGAGGAGGAAATGGGGGAACTTCAACCTGTTTTCATGACATCCAAACTTTGCAGCATTGGTCACTGAATAAACGACCAAGAAGCAGGAATCCTGGCCAATTTCCTCCCTCTAATCAGAGGCTACGTGACTAAATGAAGTACATTTGCACTGCCACCTCAGCCAAGACCAGGTAATTTACAATATAAGCAAAAAAACTGCAGGTGCCACAAATCCAAAATATAAACACAAAATGCTGGAAATACTCAGCCAGTCTGGCAGCATCCGTGGAGAGAAAAACAGAATTAATGTTTCAGATGGATGATCTTTCATCAGAACTGGGAAAACAAGGCAAACTGACAAACAAGGCACGGGAATACACGATGAATGGTGGGACCCTTGGAAGTAGTGAGGATCAGAGGAATCTTGGTGCACGTGTCCACCAGTTCCTTAAGGTAGTGGGACAGGTAGATAAGGTGGTTAAGGCGGCATATAGGATACTTGCCTTTATTAGTCGAGGCATAGAATATAAGAGCAGGGAGGTTATGTTGGAACTGTATAAAACGCTGGTTAGGCCACAGCTAGAGTATTGCGTGCAGTTCTGGAATCCACATTATAGGAAGGATGTGATTGCACTAGAGAGTTTGCAGAGGAGATTTACCAGGATGTTGCCTGGGCTGGAGTTTTAGTTATGAGGGGAGATTGGATAGACTGGGGTTACTTTCCCTGAAGCAGAGGAGATTGAAGGGTGGGGGGGGGGGGGGGGGTACATGATTGAGGTGTATAAAATTATGAGGGGCACAGATAGAGTAGACAGGAAGGAACTTTTCTCCTTGGTGGAGGGATCAATAACCAGGGGGCATAGATTTAAGGTAAGGGGCAGGAGGTTTAGAGGGGGTGTGAGGAAGAATTTTTTCACCCAGAGGGTGGTGGGAATCTGGAACTCACTGCCTGAAAGGGTGGTAGAGGCAGAAACCCTCACAACATTTAAGAAGTATTTGGATGTGCACTTGCGATGCCATGGCATACAAGGCTATGGATCTAGTGCTGGAAAATGGGATTAGAATAGTTGCTTGTTTGACCGGTGCAGACTCAATGGGCTGAAGGACCTTTTTCTGTGTTGTAGACCTCTATGACTCTAAGTTAAAGATTTAATAGGTTTTAAACAAGGAAAAGGGGAAGGGTGGGGAGGCAGGAGAGATTAAATGACAAAAGGGTTAAAACAAAAAGCTACCGCGGATGCTGGAAATCCAAAACAAAAACAGAATTACCTGGAAAAACTCAGCAGGTCTGGCAGCATCAGTGGAGAAGAAAAGAGTTGACGTTTCGAGTCCAACATGACCCTTCAACAGAACTGAAGTATAGTTAGGAGAGGGGTGAAATATAAGCTGGTTTAAGGTGGGGGGCGGGGGGAGAGAAGTTGAGGGTGGGTGGTTGTGGGGACAAGCAAGCAGTGATAGGAGCAGAGAATCAAAAGATGTCACAGACAAAAGGACCAAAGAGGTGTTGAAGGTGGTGATATTATCTAAGAAAAGTGCTAATTAAGAATGGATGGCAGGACACTCAAGGTACAGCTCTAGTGGGGGTGGGGTGGAAAGACTGGCAAGGTATTAGTTGTAGATTTAAAAATAATGGAAATAGGTGGGAAAAGAAGAATCTATATACATTATTGAAAAAAAAAAGGGAGGGGGAAGAAACGGGGTGGGGATAGGGGGAGGGAGTTTAAGATCTAAAGTTGTTGAATTCAATATTCAGCCCGGAAGGCTGTAAAGTGCCTAGTCGGAAGATGAGGTGCTGTTCCTCCAGTTTGCGTTGGGCTTCACTGGAACAATGCAGCAAGCCAAGGACTTGTTCCAGTGAAGCCCAACGCAAACTGGAAACTAGATAATATCACCCCTTCAACACCTCTTTGATCCTTTTGTCTGTGACATCTTTTGATTCTCTGCTCCTATCACTGCTTGCTTGTCCCCACAACCACCCCACCCTCAACTTCTCTCCCCCACCCGCCCCCCACCTTAAACCAGCTTATATTTCACCCCTCTCCTAACTATACTTCAGTTCTGTTGAAGGGTCATGTTGGACTCGAAACGTCAACTCTTTTCTTCTCCACCGATGCTGCCAGACCTGCTGAGTTTTTCCAGGTAATTGTTTTTGTTTTAAATGACAAAAGGGTTGTTGATGCAAAGCCATAAGGGAGTGGTAAAACGACAAGTGAGCAAACAAAAAGGTTTACCTGGAGGAGGTGTGAAAGGCAGAATCTTGAACAGTTGCCATCAGAAAGCAGAGTGAAAGGTTAGTGAAAGCAAAACAGGCAAAGAAAAAGAAAACAAAACAGGGGCAGAGATTACAGTCTACGTTTACCCAAGGTAAAGGAGGCTGTATTTGTGAGCAGCGAATGCAGTGTACTAAAATGAACCAAAGTAAATTGCTGTTTCACCTGGAACAAGTGTTTGAGACCTGGAATGGTGAGAAGGGAGGAGGTAAAAGGACAGGTGTGCTTCCATAGGAAGGTGCCGTGGAAAAGAGTCACATGGGGTGAGAAGTGGGTCATATTATCAGGGGTTTAACCCCAACATTGTCATCCAACCTGCTAACAAGGGTAGTGCTGTTATTGTCTGGAGAGTTCAACAATTTCAGACTATAACTGCTACCCCTCTTTTGTTTCCCCTTTTCTTTGCTAGTTTTGATCTCTTGCTTCTTTTTTCTTTTGGACAGCAGCTATTCATAATTCTGTTATTACACCTCCTACAGACGCATCTGTTGTTTGTTCACTTGAACAATTCCTACTCCCTTAGTTTTGCACCACCAACTCTTTTGTCATTTAATCTTTCCGGCTCTACAACCGATCACAGATCTTCCCTTTTGCTCTTTTGTCCACCCCACCCCCACTTGGTTAAAACCTATTACACCTTTAAAGCTTCCCAGGCACCTGAAAAGTTACCTCGGTTTATTTCTGCACAGATGCTGCCTGACCTGTTGAGTATTTCCAGCATTTCTTGTTTTTATTTCAACTAATTCACCAGTAACTTTGGGAAGTTGAGAGAGCGGGCATGGTGGTGGGAAGGTGCAAGAAATGAACCAGGGAGTGGAGAGAAACAAATGTGGTCCCTTCTGCTTTAAATGGCTGTTACCTACTTCATTTGAGTTGTTGAGAGAAGCAATGAAACATTGTTAAGCACTTGCTTTGTATGTCTGTGATTCCAGAGTGTTTGCAACTACAAGGTGGTGGTGGTGGGGGGGGGGGGGGAGAGAGAGAGAGAGAGAGAGAAAGAGTCGTGAGATGTAACTAAACAAGTGGATTTGAGGGAGGGGAGGGGAAGATAGGCCTGTAATTTGGAGATCTATTGCACAGCTTGTCCCCCAGGGACACCCATGTGCCACTGTGCTTTCCTCTAGATATTTCCCTGATAACTGGAGCTTGAACTACCAACAAGGCTAACTAGCTCCACTTAAGTAATGAAGATGATGTCCATTGCCAGTGCTTCACTGTCTACCTTGGCCTGTCAAACAGACAGGTTGCAGAAAATACAGCTACATGCTTGCATCTGCAGATTACTCCAGAAATAAATACCTCTTAGTAGAATAAGGCAACTGGAGCACGTTGACTGCAAGTGCCTGGGGAATGTTTCTTACCTCAGCACTGGCTGCCTCTGCAAAGACATTTAGAGGTTTGATCCAAGTATCCAGACCGGAGGCTGCTGGAGGAGTCAGGGAGCCAACTGCAAGATTGGGAAACATTTTTTTTTAAACAGTTGAAACCACTCAATATCTAGAGCAAAATCACACACACTCCATCACCCCCACCCCAACCCAGCACAGTTGGGGGCTTCTGTTTTTTTCTTGATTGCTGTGTTGAACCATTTTTATGCACCTTAGATATAGCCTTTACATGCAGTGGGCTTGATTATCAGGTCAGGTAGGGTCTTTGATTTGGACAATGTTGAAGCTTCTGGGTGAATTAAGCCCTTGCTGGAACTGAACTCCATTTTCTAATTGGGAGTCAGCTGTAGCCACTGGCGCCAAGTATCCAGTACTTGGATCACCAAAGGAGTGCGTATAAGACTCACTATAAAGAAATTTATACAACACTTTCATAACCCCAGGACATCCCAAAGTGCTTCACAGCCAATTAAGTTATTTTTGAAGTGTAGTTACTCTTGTAACACAGCTGTTAAATTTGCATACAGCAAGTTCCACAAACAGCAAATGTAATGACGACTAGATAATCTATTTTATATAGTGATTTTGGTTGAGGGGCAGTGGAGGGAACTCACCATCTCATCTCTAAAATAGCTTAGAAATCTTTTACAGGTCCTCAGTTTAACAACTCACCTGAAAGCCGAGATTTGGAGCCCAAATTTCTGGAATGGGATGTGAGCACACAACCATCTGACTCAGAGGCTCCCCACTGACTCAGAGATGACAACCCAATTTTCCCTGTAAAATTAAATTCCCAACCGCACTCAAGTGCATTGCGTTTTGAATTGTAAGGACAGGAAATGCAATCAAATGGTTTGCTCCTGCAATGTAAACCTCTATTGGATCCAAAAACTTGACTGAGAACATCAGGAAAATTAAAACGCCCAACTGTAGAAATGCTGCAAAGATCCCTATTTAAAAAAAAAAACAATATTACACCTTTCTCGAATGTTCAGACACATGCTGGGCTGTCAATCCATCAGTGTACACAGCTCCTGGCAATATTATTCAAGTGGGATTGGAGGCAGCAAATGTTGAAGGTTATTGGATGGGGGCCATCATGATCAAACCCAGTTTATCCTCATCTATAATTCACACATGTCCACTTGCCAACAGGATTAATTCAATTGTTATGAGGAACTGAAACTCTGGCTCATGATTTATTGACCCAACCACAAGGCAGGAATCTGGAGATCTCCTACAGCTGTTTTAACTAGGTTAGTATTAATTATTTTCCATACTTTTTTTTGTCACATGTGGGGCAAGGCAATTGGTAATGTGCCTGAGACATTTTAATGAAAAACTGCAGCCAGAATTAAAGCTGTGCTTGGAAGCAAAGGCATTTCTTGCAACATGATGCGCAAGTGTTATACACTGATAAATAACTTGCCCTACTTTTATGGTTCTTTCCCTCGTCAGAGCTTCAATTACTTACAGGTTCCCACATGGATCACGGGAGAAGTTTTGATTGTAAAGAAAAAAAATTTGAAGTTTCACATCCACACACGCATGTTACCTTCTTGTTTATAATACAGAGACACATACCGGAACGTGTGCTGTTCCAAATCTGGGTTCCCAGATCAGCTGCATTAGTCTGACCCTTGCAGCTCTCTTCAGACTCGATGTTTGAAAGAGTCACCTTCTTCGACTGCTTTTTGGGGAAGCCGGGTAATGAAGGATGCAGAGGATCCATTGCACAAATTTTACCAGCCTTCTGGTGAATGAA
The DNA here is from genome assembly GCF_964194155.1 of Cetorhinus maximus. Classification (NCBI taxonomy): domain Eukaryota; kingdom Metazoa; phylum Chordata; class Chondrichthyes; order Lamniformes; family Cetorhinidae; genus Cetorhinus; species Cetorhinus maximus. Next base: position 12,155,809 of record NC_135899.1, on the reverse strand, counting down.
AAGTACATCACGCATTAGGAAGAATCACACACCATAAGCTACCCAACACATATCACTCAGAATACAATGCCTTAGTGCCTGGCCACTTCCCTCTCCACCTCCCAAACTTAGCTCGCAGTCATAGGCCTTCCATCTCATTCACATGTAGCAGAAGGCAAAAAACAGCAAATGGTCTCTGCTCACAGGGTTTCAGGTTCTACAAGCACCGTTTCCCACTTGTTTTGTTATCTGTCAGTCATTGTCACATTCAGCCAGAAGGTCCAAGCAGTCTACTTGGATGGGGGGAGGGGGGGTGGGGGTGGGGCGGAAGAAGAAGGGGGCAATGAGCAGCTACATTCAATTTCTTTTCATTAAACGCATCTGTACTTCAATTTCTCTATAGCTTCCTAACCCTTTCAGCCATAGATATCACTGCCAATTTTCCTCTGCGGGTACACTGTACAACGAGGCAGCATCAAGTAAAACCTGGCAGATTTGTTGCCTCGCTGAAATAGTTTACTAACTCCATGGCAATCGGCACCAATATGTGCATTGACTGGATTACAGACCCAACAGCAACAACGCTCAGATAGCGAGGTCATTTATTACAACCGCCTTCAAACTCTGCACAAATATATCAATAATTAGATTCTTGCACCCCCTTGATTTTGTGCCCTCTTTTTCTGTATCCCTGATTCTATTCAGGATAGGAGTTCCAATACTGATACCCCATGGAGAATATTACAGCCAAGCACGATCTTGTCCTTAGCCACCTTCCGCATATGTACTCTGCTCATCACAGACTCAAGCAAGTAACATAACTGATTACATTCACCCTGCCCGCAGCAATGAGACTATCCTGTGGCTTCATCACGTTTGCTCACCATCAGTTCTCCAGAATAATTTTTAAACATGCACTGTGCTCCTGACGTGAGTTTGCCTTAGTGCAGTTACCTGCAGCAGATGCTCTTCCTTTTTGCGGCGCTCATCGTCCAGGATTCTCTTCTGTCGCTTTGAAAGAACACGGGTGAAGCCGTCATTTAAGGGAGATATGGACTCATCATCTGCAGAAGCTGCTGGGTGATCATCAATAATCACCACACCTAAAACAAGAGAAAAGATGGTTTTTAAACCAAATCCTACAGATTTAATGGGTCGAATGGCCTCTTTCTGAGCTGTTCCATGAAATAGAAAGTTATATTGGGGAGGCAAACAGGGACTCAAAATACACCTAAAATTGACATACAGGTCACCATTACCTCACTCCAAAAATCGTAGTTAGCTTCTTCATAGGCTTGAGCATATAATGTCAGCTGACATTTCATTGCAGCACCAAGGAGGTGCTGCAGCATCTGAAGTGCTGTGACAGTGCATGAAAGATCCCAACGCAATATGAAAAGAGCAGGGGAGTTCCCCCAGTGTGAACAGTCACCCCTCAAACCAACAGCATTAACACAGGTTATCTGGTTATTTATCTCATGGCTGTTTGTGGGGCTTCAATGCAATTTGATTGTGGTTTTATTTTATTCTTTCGCAGGATGTGGTTGTTGCTGGCAAGGCCAGCTTTTATTTTCCATTCCTTACAGCCCTTGAAAAGGTGGCGGTAAGCTGCTACCATGAACTGCTACAGTGCATCTGGTGCGGGTCCATCCAGTGCTGATAGGGAGGGAGTCCCACAATTTTGACCCAGCCAAAGTGAAGGAACGGTGATATAATTCCAAATCAGATGACACGTGGCTTGGAGGGGAGCTTGGTGGTGGTGTTCCCATGCACCTGCTGTCCTTGCTCTTCTAGGTGGTACAGTCACAGGTTTGGAAGGTGCTGTCGAAGGAGCCTTGGTTGCTGCAGTGCATCTTGTAATCGGTACATACTGCTGCCACTGTCCACATTATCAACAATGTCAAAAGACTCTTTCTTCCAGAGTAGGATGAAACAACTTGCAGCATTCTAGACTTTACACTTCAGAAGTTAAACTGACTGGAGTCAGTATGACTAAAATGATGAAACCCCCACCCCTCCAACCCTGGGGAAAGAACTGGGGAGTGAGGCTAACTAGATTGCTTTTTGACAGACTCGCTGGGTCAAATAGCCTCCTTCTATGTTTCAGCATTTCAATATATAACCCAAGCTGAATTTCTAGTGTAGTATTGTTCAATGTTCTTCAAGGAGCTGAGTGGCCCTTGAAGAACCCAAACTGTGCGTCACTGAGCAGGTAACTGCCGCTTGATAGCGGTGTCGACAACCGCTTCCATCACTTTGCTGATGATCCAGAATAGAATGATGGGGCAGTAATAGGCCAAGTTGGATTTGTCCTGTTTTTTGTGCAGGACATACCTGGGCAATTTTCCACATTGCTGCGTAGATGCCAGTGTTGCAGCTGGAACAGCTTGGCTACGGGCGCAGCTAGTCCTGGAGACTAAGTCTTTAGTACTATTGCTGGATTGTTGTTAAGGCCTATACAGGATCGTAATCTTGTCGTGGCGTCAGATAACTACAAGAGCGAAGTTCTGATACTTGAACACAGATAGGAGACGGTAGCACTGTGGTGAACAATTCCCATTCTGTCACGCCTCAAGGAGTAAGCCACAAATAATAAAATCGACCAGCCACCCTATTGTACAGGCAAAACCTTTTCTTTTCCTCTTTAGTTTCTTCCTAGAAATGCCAACCCCTTTTTGGGGACCCTCGCCCAACTTTATACCCAGGGTTTTGGAAACCACCATCCTGGCTGAAATCAGCTAACTCACCACAGAACTCGAAGACAAACTTGAGACTCTTCCTCATCTGTATGGCTAATTTCCACGCACTGCAGCATTTTACGCAGCCACTGAAGATTTTAAATGATGTATTAACAAATCATCAAATGTGAATCACCAACCAATTACCAAATACAATTTAGGTTTGTTCCATCAAGTGAAAGTTTCATGTGCTCGCCAGGCAATGACCATCTTCACCAAGAGAGAACTTAATCATCTCCCCCTAAAGTTCAAAGGCATCATCATCGCTGAATCCCCCAACATCAACATGCTGGAGGTTACCAGAAACTTAATTGGACCAGCCATATACTGTGCCTACAAGAGGTCAAAGACTGGGAATTCTGCAGAGTAACTCAACTTCTGACTCCCCAAAACATGTCCACCAACTACAAGGCACAGGTCAGGAGTATGATGGAATACTCTCCACTTGCCTGTTTGAGTGCAGCTCTAACAGCACTCAAGAAGCTCGACACTATCCAGGACAAAGCAGCCCACTTGATCAGCACCCCAACCACTACCTTAAACATTCACTCCCTCCTCCACCAGTGTGTACCATCTATGACGCACTGCAACAACTCAGCAAACATCCTTTAACAGCACCTTCCAAACCCACGGCCTCCATCGCGTTGAAATACAAGGGTAGCAGATGTATGGGTATACCACCACTTGCAAGTTCCCCTCGAAGCCACTCACCATTCTGACTTGGAACTATATCCCTATTCCTCCACTGTCACTGGGTCAAAATCCTGGATTTTCCTTCCTTATACCACCTGCATCAGGTGGACTACAGAAGTTCAAGGTGTTGGCTCACCACCCCCTTCTCAAAGGGATGGGCAGTAACATGTTCAGAATAAACTCAAACCAAAACACATTGTCTCAACACACCCAATTACAGAACATTTTTATGGACTTACTTGCATAATTGTTCAGATCGAACTGTGTCAGCATGTCATTCTTCTCCTTCATTTTGCTGGGCACCAGCTTGCGATCCTTGTGCCGGCTGTTGACTTCTGCAATGGCTTTCTGGATGGCGGCAGAATCGCTGGGGATGATCCTGTCCACTCTGAACACTGCGCTTGCATTCTGAGGAAGAGCTGCAGGGAGGGGAGCTGTCCGTTCTTCCACTGGCCTGTCAAGACAACAGTTCAAACTCTTTACAGTGTAGCCGTATGCCCTTGTCTGAATATGCTTACTGAAAGCTAAAACAGCCTGATAAATTTTCACACCTAGTCAACAAGGTTAAGTGACGTACAGACAGATTAATCTCTTCCTGTCCCACTTTGCCGAGGTCACTGATTCATACCACGATATGGTTTCACAGTCAATCAGCGACTTCCAGTATTGTGCTAGCCTAGACACTTAGAACCGTACAAACTTACAGCACAGAACAAAACACTTGACCCAAAACGTCAGCATCAGTTTTCTGCTAAAGAAAGCCAAAATTAATCCCACTGTCCGGTGCAAATACCCTGGCCCCACACTGTCATCTCGTTCAAATATTATCCAATTAAGTGTCAGCAATACTCTATTACGGAGGTGGGTGGGTGGATAGGGAGTCAGGGGAGATCAGGGAAAAGTGCAATTCTGTCCTCACTTGAAGTTTACATAAGTAGTTCCTTACAGGAGTCACTGAACAGACATTAACACTAGGAATCTTGGCAGATTTCTTCAATTACTCTCTATCCCAGATAACCAGGACCAACTACAGTATCCATACCCAAGACCCTAGATTTTGCATTCTTGATTTGTTACGAAAGCACAATTTGTTATGGGCGCAAGAAATTGAAGTGCGGAATAATGGTCGGGCCTGCTCTGCAATTCAATAAGATCATGACTTTTTTAAAAAACCTTCAGCTTTCTGTGATTCCCTTATCCCAATCCCCACACCATAGCTCACCCACCTCCTATTCTTTGGAGAGGGCCAGTTGCGTTTCTCGTTCCTGACAGAGCCGGCACTATTTCGGTTGCTCTTGCTACCGGAATCCCCTGGGTTCGAACGCCGATTCTGTCGGTCCATTCCAGGTCTCTGGCTGGAGAAGCTGCGCTTGGACGATTCCTTCTTCTGAGTAGCATTGGGATCGATTGACTTGATGCCTCCGGGGGCGTTTTTCACAAACATGCCATCTTTGTCCCGCCTTTCTGTGAAGTCACTGCTTTCGGAAGCGGTCTCCCATTCCTCGTTGGCCTGATCAGAGTTCTGGTTGGACAGGTCTGGGGATTTGGTGCCGGCTGCGTTGCGCATGACCTCCTTGATCTCCTCGGTTTGCGGGTTGGGAGGCGGGTTTGGTGGCAAGGCTTCGGCTGGGAAAAGGCTCCTTTCTCCGTTCATTCTGGCAGCCACCTCCCGTTCTTGCTTCAGGCGGCGAAACCGTGGCGGCTTGTCCTGCTGCTGGGAGCGTCCGTGACGCCGCCTCCTCGGCGGTTTATCAAGGGGTCTCTCTGTCCGGTGAGGCTGCCCCTCGGGCACGACGGACTCGCAGACCTGTGGCGGCGGCTTCTCGGAGAGGCTCTTCTCCACTTCTTTGCCCGGGGCGATGTCAGTGGGTCTGCTTTCTGGGGCTTTCACCTGCTCTTTGGAAGGCTGTTTCTTGGGGGGGGACATCTTTGAAGGAGGCCCCCAGCCGCCTTGCTGAGGGCGGCCACCGCCACCACCACCACGGGGCATACCTCCCCGACCTCGCCGAGAGGGCACTCCGCGTGGGGTGAAGATTCTGCCACGTGAAGAGTCACTGAGGCGGGGAGGCATTTTATCGCTAAACTTTGGGGGCTCAGATCTGTTCTTCTTGTCCGAACGTCCGTGATCCGAATTTCTGAACTCCTTGGGTGCCTCTTTGGAGCTGGAAGAGACCTCCTTATCGGAGTGAGCTACATCACTGGCACTCTCATGAGTCTCGCTGCCGGTCTCGGAGCCCCTCTGGCGGCGTCGCTTGGGAATCTCTTCATACTCCGAGCCCTCGCTGCGTGTCTCACTGGGGTTCCTTGGCCTGAACGAGCCCTTCGGGCCACCTTCCTCCGTTCTGTACATGGGCTCCCTGTAGCCTCGGAATTCTCTGCTGCGGCCCCTGCCACCTCTTCCCCGGCCGCCGTAGGCACCCCGGTAGCCCCTGCCCCGCGAGAAGAATTCACCGCGCCCTCTGCCCCGGCCCCGTCCTGAATAGCTGCGGTCAAACGAATGATCCCGCTCTCTATTCCGCCGAGGGGGTGGAGGGCCACTGTTGAAGTCCTTTGGAGGTGGTTTGGAAGGTTTCATTTTCTCAGGCCTCTGATCCTTTCCAGAAGACTTGGCCTTCCCTCTGTCATCCTGCACATTGGAAATGGGGGGACCTTGCGAAGCCTTATTGGAGGCAGACAAAGAAGGGCCAGACTGGCTCACTTTCAAACTTGCAGAAGAATCCTGCTTTGATGGGTCAGCCTCAAATTTGGACTCCTGTGACTTGTCCTTCCCCTTGACAATAACTTTCTCTCCTGATGAAGACTTTCCCTTCTCCACTTCCTGCTCGCTGTCTTCTCGCTTCATGTCCTTCAGTACTGGCTTTTTGATGGGGCCGGCTCTTCGAGCAGGTTTGTCCCCCATATCATCACGGTTTTTACTGCCTGGCCGCGGACCCCAACGGGTTTCAGTCTTTGGTTCCTTCCGCTGAGGTCTGTGCACATCCTGACGGCTGGGTTTGTCTCCTTTCCTGCTCTCATCCTGCTTGTTCTCTTTGGCAGCGTGGTCTTCCTTGTGCTGTAGAACCTCTGGGGCTTGAATGTGGGGCCCTGCCTTCTTCACAGTATTAGTAAGCTGGCTGGATTCTCGAGACACATGCATGACAAGCGGTTCTATCTTTTTGTCTTCGTGCTGCAGTTGGGCAGTTTCTCTGCGGAGAGACATCGACTCCTGCTCTGTCTTGCGCTGTGGATGTGAATGCTGAAGCTGTGAAGGCATCTCTACCCGTCTATCCCGTTCCAGCTCTGCCTGAACACTGGGCAGGGAATTCTGCCAGGGGGTCTGTCTCTGCTCATCCATGCGTTCGATCAGTGGATATCGCTGCATCTGGGGAACATGTCGAGGCCCACTCTCTGAAACCTGGAGACCACTCACAAAAGACTGAGGCGGTCCACTGTCTCGGTGCCGGACTGGTGGGGTTTCACTTCTGTGTGTGTAAAAAAAAGTCAATGAGGAACAGATATTGTTGCAGTTGTTACACTGCATAAAGTGTCAAATAGCCATTTATAATAGATAGTACTGGACTATCAAAAATAACACCATGGACACTATACACTTAAACATGCCTGCTGCCCTACTCTTGCCCCTTCCCTCAGCACTAACCCCTCCCAAATGACACCTCAACAAATTCGCCCATCCAAATGAACAGTATTTATTGGAGCTTAAACAGGGAGTGTCAGTAATCTGTTTGGAATTTGGAAAGGGACTTTGTGCGTGCGCTGAACATCACAGCTAACCCAGTCTCATCTTCCTTGCAAGTCCACAATTCCCAACAAAGACAGACAGCCTGGCTGAACTGTCCCCGATCTCGTTTCACTACTTCCACTATTGTTGTCTTGGCTGGGATCTGTTAACTTTGGTCTTAATGATACAGTAACCAAGTTGTATTTAGCCACTGAACCCTGGTTAGAGGCGTCAACTGTAAATTAATTGAGAGCTTAATTATATCTAGGTGCTAGATATCAACTGGGGATTTACTTGGGCTCCTTATATATAGGAGAAACCGTGTTTGCTGGGGTTGGAGGTGCACATTTGTAATGCATGTCTCTGCAATTAAAAAAGTTTTAAGTGTGTGAAAATTAGGCTCCAGTTCTATCCTTCCCCACTAGGCTATCTGAATGAGAATAATCGGGTAGGGAAAATATCCGTTAAAACTGCACAAGCTGACAGTGAATAAGGAATCTTTAAATTGTTCTTAGAATCTAGAAAGAAAATTATTGCAATGTTAATGTCCACATTTAGTTTCTCAAACCCAGTGACAAGCAGTGAGCTCCCTTCCACACGGTGAAGAGAACTAGCTTTATCATCAAGACAGTCAAGGAATGTGCGCAGCTTGTCTCAATATGAGACATTCTTGAAGATACATCAACCACCACCACTAACCCAGAGTTTCTAATGCCCCTCTAATGGTGTGCCGTTCACTGAGGTTCTAGAGGGTGTCTGATGCCAAAGTACTTCTTCTGAAATCTTTGACCACAAAAGTTGGCATCTACCACTACTCGCTGTCTTGCGTAACTTGCATTAAATTGCTGTCTTCAACATAGTATAACAACCTAAGGTGCTACTCAGGAGCCATTAACAAACAAACTTTGGCACCGAGCCACGTAAGGAAATATTAAAGCAGATGGTCAAAGGTTTGGGCAAAGAATTTTTAAGGAGCATCTTAGAGGAAGAGAAGGATGTCGAGGTGTGGAGAGACTGATGGAGGGAATTCCACAGCCTAGGGACCAGGCAGCTGACATCAATGGTGAAGTGATTAGCTAATGATCAGCAACGAGGACCTTTGACAATACTGTTGTAGCCCTGCCATTGCCTAGACATGCTGAATCCAAGTGCAGAGCCCAGGTAGAGAGCAGCTAACTAATTATATGCCAGGCACCTTCAGGTTGGTATGCCTCTATTTCACACACATGGCACATTTACGCATTGCCATGTAGTACTTAAAGAAAAAAGCAGTCACATCCGAGGTGCATCTGAACAGACCTCAAGCCTTTGTCATCTTCCTCATGTGGTCTTATAGGTGAAGCCAAAGGTCGCATCTCTGCCGATGGGAACACATCGCCAGCCCAGGCCAACTTGGGGTCAATAGGAGGCGTACCCCTCGTAGGGTGTCGGTCAAAGGGTTCAGATCCAGAACCACCGCTGTCTGAACGCTCACGAGCCATTAAACCTAAAAAGAAAAATAGCCATTAATCTAGATGTAGTCCATCCTGCTCTTGTACAGTGTCTAATCTAATGGCATGCCATTTTCACAAGGTACCAAAAATTCTAGTTAAAAAAAAGTGAACCCGTAAGATCCAAATATAAAACCAAAAGTGAAAAGGACAGTTTTCGGTAATACAGGGACCAGTAAGCCGAAACCACCAAGAGGTTTTCCATCAATTTCCTCCTTTTACCTCTTCTGATACAAGCTCTGACAATTCCACAGGGAATTTTGCATTGCTATTCTTTCCCTCAAATGAAACAGGAACCTAATCAGATTATTGCACTTCCCATCTGGGCCCAATATGGCCAAGTGATTAATGTTGCATCATTTTCTTCTAGCATCAACTTTAAGAACCTGGTGTCTTGTGAAACACAGTCTGAGAGAGTAAATTTTGTATGTGCTGTCAAATGAGTAGTAGTCCAGGAACCTTTTTTTCTGAAGTTTATTCTTTCATGGGATCTGGGTGTCGCTTGCAAGGACAGCATTTGTTGCCCATCCCTAACTGTCCTTGAACTGAGTGGTTTGCTAGGCCATTTCTGAGGGCAGTTAAGGGTCAAACCACATTGCTGTGGGTCTGGAGGCACATGTAGGCCAGACCAGGTAAGGGCAGCAGATTCCCTTCCCTAAAAGGACATCAGTGAACCGGTTGGGTTTTTATGACGATCGATGATAGTAATGGTGACCATGAAACTGAGACTAGCTTTCACTTCCAGAATTTATTAATTGAATTTAAATTCTACCAGCTGCCACCTCACCAGAACATTAGCCTTGTGACATTACCACCACTCCATCTCCCACTCCACCATCTCCCCTGAACCTGCATGCAGGGCATACACAAAGATTCTTTAGAAATCAGGAGGTCAGGGGAAGATTTAATTGAGGTATATAAAATAATGAGAGGCCTAGACAGAATGGATAAGAACAACATATTTCCCGCTGCAGAAAGGTCAATAACAAGGAAAAACAGATTTGAAGCACTTGGTAGAAGGATTAGAAGAAAGTTGAAGAGTACTTCTTTTCACCCAGAGTGTGATGGGGATCTGGAACTCGCTGCCTGAAAGGTTGGTGGAGGCAGAAATCCTAATTCCATTTAAAAAAAAACACTTGGATAAGCACTTGAGGTATCCTAAACTACAATGCTACAGACAAAGAGTGAGTAGGTAGGATTAGATTGGATAGCTCTTTTCTTGTGAGAAGATCTTTTTCAGCTAGTACAGACAGGGGCTGAATGGCCTCCCCTTCTGTGCTGTAAATCTTTCCATGTTTATTATGGAGGGGAAGGTTTTAATGAGAATTTGCTTCACATGCTGTAGTTTCAATTGCATGACTGCCAAACAGATTACTTTTGCAGTCCTGAGTAAGAACAAATCCCATGCGAAAGGCAGCAGAACACAAAATCGGTGAGGTAGTTTCATGTTTGTTTCTGAAGACTAAACATTGCCAGCCAATATACCAACCAGTGGGGCTATGATATGACGACTAGGGGCCAATAAGGTTTGCATGTGGTTGAAATGGGCTCTGCCACCCCCTCAGCCCAAGGACATAGAGGAAAGTCTGCAGCTAGAAATACGAAGCCACATTTGCACCTTTTGGAAACTGCACATCAGATTAGTTGAATTTGGGACAACCAACAGCCATCACTGCACTGCAGGATGACTTGAAGCACAAACTGCTTTGCCATAAACACAATGCCAATGAGGGTAAGCGATTTGGCTTGGCTCATTATTCAAAGGCAAGCTCTGCAAGTTTCTCCAATTAAAATTGTACAACCTGCTATGTGATTCCAGCATTTAAAAAACATAGAAGAGCACGGGAAATCCTCCCCCCACTTGGGAGTTCCCCACTTACCCGAAGGATGAACACCCGGTGGGAAGTAGTCAATTGGGGGTCTGCCTTGCAGCATGCGAGGATCCATGTATGGAGGCATCATCATCCAACGCGGGTCGTAGCCCATTGGGGGCATTGGAGGCGGCGGTGGACGGCCGATGGAACCTGGGTACATGGGCTTCTGCTGCTGTGGGTGCATAGGCGCTGACGGGGCCATGGCAAGAGGCTGCGGCTGTGGTGGTTGCTGTGGAGGGGTCTGCTGGGAAGACTGATGCTGTTGTTGGTGGTGCTGATGCTGCTGCTGCTGCCACTGCTGCTGCTGTTTAAGAAGCTGCTCCTGAATTTTAAAGATAAAACTCAAGCTACAAATAATGCCATGTGCTGTGGTGATAAAGTTACTACGCCTTAAAAAGACCTAGAACAACTTGGTACTTTTCCTTGACTTTAAAAAAGAGGCGGCTACAGGAATACGGTTTCATGGCCTGTCTCTGGTTCAGCAGACCATCCCTCATTTACAGTGAGAGTTGGCAGACTCTTGACTGCAAGAGGCATCATAGCCAAGCCTAATGCTGTTCTCGCTTGATCTTTGTACTTGCACATTCCAGTAGAGGTCTCTGGTTGACAAGTTGGTCTTCAAATAAAGGCTGGTTAAAAATCTTGCCTAGTATGCTCCCCTGACATTACTTCCTGATCACACTTTTCTTCCAACCAGGTCTTGCTACATCAACTATCAAGGTAGCTGCAAACTCCAGCTCACAAGGCAGCATCATAGCAAGTATATGAGCTCTTCCCAATGGAGTCATCACCTTGTAAAAAGAAAACCCCCAAAGGGCTACATACACTACAAGTGTTGGAGTTAGTGCCAGGGCAGGCCTTACGACTCAGCAGTATTGCACAGCACAGGCCAGAGTCAATTTACAAGATCTCTTGCTCTACAAGCAAACGGAGCTTGTGACCACAACTGCAGAAAAGTCTCCCAACACAAACAAGGTGATTAATCCAGCAAAAGGTGGACATAGGAACGCAGGAGTATTCTATTTATCCCCTTGAATTTGTTTCGTCATTCAGTTAGATCATGGCTGATGGATGATCCGACTCCATTCTCCTGCCTTTGTCCCATATCCCTTAAATCCTTTGGTTAACAAAAGTTCTTCAATCTCAGATTTAAAATTAACAATTGACCTAGCATCAACTGCTGTTTGTAAGGAGTTCCAAACTTACCACACTGTGTAAACGTGCTTCCTAATTTGATTCCTGAAAGAATCTGGCTGTAAATTTTTCACTATGCTTTAGTACTAAAACCACAAAGCAGCAGAAATAGTTTCTATCTATCCTACTAGTTCATGGTATTAAGGGGAACCGTCGATAGCTCCATACAAACTATGCACACAAGATCAATGGCAGTTACTTGCAGCATGATTGACTTTGAGGGAGGAGTAACCAATCATTTCCATTCTGGCTAGGATTAGTGTTCACTATATGCAGTCATGTATTCTTCATCAACTGTGCATGGGCAGTGCCCACAGATTACTCATTAGTTTACATTAAAAACAATGAAACCTAAAGAAATTTAGCAGCATTTAACTTGGTTTTCCATGTAAACTGCTCCAATACAGGCAACCTGTGTGATTCAATCACACACGGCCTTAAACGCAGGATGGAAGAGTTTGCTTGCCATGACTAGATCATAGGAAACTTACCTGCTGCTGTCTTTGAAACCTGGGTGGCAATGACTTCTGGTACTTGGAGTAGCCCTGGGAAGGTTGAGGTTGTCTCCCTGGTACCACTGCTTCCACCTTGGACTCAACTCTTACCGCCCCTGCCTCCTCTTTCACTTCAACGGTTTCCTTTTCAGGGGGGGGTAGGGGTTCAGCTGCAAAGCAAAAGGCAAAAAAAAAAAAATTAAAAAATTGGTACTAAATCCAACTTCTTCCACTCTGGTCCCTCCAGGATGTTTAGGCATGTCCCAGGCTCGAAGCAGACAGCTGCTGTATGGATCACAGTTGTCTGTAAAACAGGAGACAAATTCCCGGCAAACATCAACCAGATCAAAGCCAAGGGCTCTTGCTCACACGAGACGCTTCCAGTCCAACAGCCGGGAGTCAGGACAACGGTGGAGGGTGGCCAAGTTTGACGTTAAAGACATACTTGGATGAAGCTGGGAAAAACACACATCTTTGTCTCCCTCGCGCAGCACATTCCCCATTCTAGTCAGGCTGTCGTGGAGGCATTTCAGCCTTCCTTTGGAGGAGGGAAGGGGGCAAATAGAGGCAATTACTAAACTTGCACATCACAAAATGATGCAGAGGGTCACTTGGGTGATCAGTTGGAGAATAGTGTGTGGGACCCAGTGAAGGAGGGTGGGGGGGGGGGGCGGGAAAGAGTGCAGCGAAGATTGATAAACAGGATGCTAGTATTCCCAGAATAATTTTTAAAAATTTAAGTACCTTGCGTCATTTCAAAGCTGCTGCTGCTGGCTGTTCGCTGCCGTTTATTGGAGCCCACGGGCTCTTCGTTCTCCTTTTCCTCTGATGCCTCCTCCTTCTCCTGCTCAGACTTCTGGCGTTTCTCAGAGGCTCCAAACTTTTCATCGAGGCGCTTCAGCTTCTCTGCACAGGCAGCCCGCCGTTCTTCCTGCATGCGGCGCTCCTCCTCCTCGCGCCGCTTCCTCGCCCGCTCCACAGCAGCAGAGATCTCAGTGGAGGACTGCTTCCGCCGCTGACGCCAGGCTTCGTCTTCGTCTTCACCCACCGGAGCCTTTTGATTAGCCAGGGCAGGGTTGGCTTTGTCCTGGGGAACTGCAGTCTGCCAGTGGGAAACAAGTGGACCTCCCATTAGAATTAACCATATCAGGGATGCCCACAAGTGCCAGCCAGGTTAAAGCTGCCCTGTAGAATGACTGCGAGCTCTCATGTACAGCGCAGACCGAGTACATGACATCCCATGCACAGACTGTGTGCAGTAAAACACCAGGCTTAATATGGATGGATTCAAGCAACCTTAATATAGCGGAGCATTTAGTTTATTCTGTCAACAGATGGGAACTGCAGAAGGTACTGAAGCCACACCTTTAATCTCAAGACTTCAGAAGACAGAGAATAAAGGTTATACTAACAAAGGGGAGAAGGGCGGGCGGGCGGGCGCGCGCGGGGAGAAGGGCGGGCGGGCGCGCGCGGGGAGAAGGGCGGGCGGGCGCGCGCGGGGAGAAGGGCGGGCGGGCGCGCGCGGGGAGAAGGGCGGGCGGGCGCGCGCGGGGAGAAGGGCGGGCGGGCGCGCGCGGGGAGAAGGGCGGGCGGGCGGGCGCGGGGAGAAGGGCGGGCGGGCGGGCGCGGGGAGAAGGGCGGGCGGGCGGGCGCGGGGAGAAGGGCGGGCGGGCGGGCGCGGGGAGAAGGGCGGGCGCGGGGAGAAGGGCGGGCGGGCGGGCGCGGGGAGAAGGGCGGGCGGGCGGGCGGGCGCGGGGAGAAGGGCGGGCGGGCGCGGGGAGAAGGGCGGGCGGGCGGGCGCGCGCGGGGAGAAGGGCGGGCGCGCGCGGGGAGAAGGGCGGGCGGGCGGGCGCGCGCGGGGAGAAGGGCGGGCGGGCGGGCGCGCGCGGGGAGAAGGGCGGGCGGGCGGGGGCGCGCGGGGAGAAGGGCGGGCGGGCGGGGGCGCGCGGGGAGAAGGGCGGGCGGGGGCGCGCGGGGAGAAGGGCGGGCGGGCGGGGGCGCGCGGGGAGAAGGGCGGGCGGGCGGGCGCGCGCGGGGAGAAGGGCGGGCGGGCGGGCGCGCGCGGGGAGAAGGGCGGGCGGGCGGGCGCGGGGAGAAGGGCGGGCGGGCGGGCGCGCGCGGGGAGAAGGGCGGGCGGGCGGGCGCGCGGGGAGAAGGGCGGGCGGGGAGAAGGGCGGGCGGGCGCGCGGGGAGAAGGGCGGGCGGGCGCGCGGGGAGAAGGGCGGGCGGGGAGAAGGGCGGGCGGGGAGAAGGGCGGGCGGGGAGAAGGGCGGGCGGGGAGAAGGGCGGGCGGGCGCGCGGGGAGAAGGGCGGGCGGGCGCGCGGGGAGAAGGGCGGGCGGGGAGAATGGCGGGCGGGCGCGCGGGGAGAAGGGCGGGCGGGGAGAAGGGCGGGCGGGCGGGCGGGGAGAAGGGCGGGCGGGGAGAAGGGCGGGCGGGGAGAAGGGCGGGCGGGGAGAAGGGCGGGGAGAAGGGCGGGCGGGCGGGCGGGCGGGGAGAAGGGCGGGCGGGGAGAAGGGCGGGCGGGGAGAAGGGCGGGCGGGGAGAAGGGCGGGCGGGGAGAAGGGCGGGCGGGGAGAAGGGCGGGCGGGGAGAAGGGCGGGCGGGGAGAAGGGCGGGCGGGGAGAAGGGCGGGCGGGGAGAAGGGCGGGCGGGGAGAAGGGCGGGCGGGGAGAAGGGCGGGCGGGGAGAAGGGCGGGCGGGGAGAAGGGCGGGCGCGCGGGGAGAAGGGCGGGCGGGGAGAATGGCGGGCGGGCGCGCGGGGAGAAGGGCGGGCGGGGAGAAGGGCGGGCGGGCGGGGAGAAGGGCGGGGAGAAGGGCGGGCGGGCGGGGAGAAGGGCGGGCGGGCGGGCGGGGAGAAGGGCGGGGAGAAGGGCGGGCGGGCGGGGAGAAGGGCGGGCGGGCGGGCGCGCGGGGAGAAGGGCGGGCGGGGAGAAGGGCGGGCGGGCGGGGAGAAGGGCGGGCGGGCGGGGAGAAGGGCGGGCGGGCGGGGAGAAGGGCGGGCGGGCGGGGAGAAGGGCGGGCGGGCGGGGAGAAGGGCGGGCGGGGAGAAGGGCGGGCGGGGAGAAGGGCGGGCGGGGAGAAGGGCGGGCGGGCGGGCGCGCGGGAGAAGGGCGGGCGGGCGGGCGCGCGGGGAGAAGGGCGGGCGGGCGGGCGCGCGGGGAGAAGGGCGGGCGGGCGAGCGGGCGGGGAGAAGGGCGGGCGGGCGAGCGGGCGGGGAGAAGGGCGGGCGGGCGAGCGGGCGGGGAGAAGGGCGGGCGGGCGAGCGCGCGGGGAGAAGGGCGGGCGGGCGAGCGCGCGGGGAGAAGGGCGGGCGGGCGAGCGCGCGGGGAGAAGGGCGGGCGGGCGAGCGCGCGGGGAGAAGGGCGGGCGGGCGAGCGCGCGGGGAGAAGGGCGGGCGGGCGAGCGCGCGGGGAGAAGGGCGGGCGGGCGAGCGCGCGGGGAGAAGGGCGGGCGGGCGAGCGCGCGGGGAGAAGGGCGGGCGGGCGAGCGCGCGGGGAGAAGGGCGGGCGGGCGAGCGCGCGGGGAGAAGGGCGGGCGGGCGAGCGCGCGGGGAGAAGGGCGGGCGGGCGAGCGCGCGGGGAGAAGGGCGGGCGGGCGAGCGCGCGGGGAGAAGGGCGGGCGGGCGAGCGCGCGGGGAGAAGGGCGGGCGGGCGAGCGCGCGGGGAGAAGGGCGGGCGGGCGAGCGCGCGGGGAGAAGGGCGGGCGGGCGAGCGCGCGGGGAGAAGGGCGGGCGGGCGAGCGCGCGGGGAGAAGGGCGGGCGGGCGAGCGCGCGGGGAGAAGGGCGGGCGGGCGAGCGCGCGGGGAGAAGGGCGGGCGGGCGAGCGCGCGGGGAGAAGGGCGGGCGGGCGAGCGCGCGGGGAGAAGGGCGGGCGGGCGAGCGCGCGGGGAGAAGGGCGGGCGGGCGAGCGCGCGGGGAGAAGGGCGGGCGGGCGAGCGCGCGCGCGAGAGAGAGAAGGGCGAGAGAGAGAGAGAGAGAGAGAGAGAAGGGCGAGCGAGAGAGAGAGAGAAGGGCCAAAGGAGAGAGAGAGAGAGAGAGAGAGGAGACGGGTGAGAGGGGGAGGGGGAGAAAAAAATTATTTAAAGTTTATTCATGTTTAGTCATTTGATGATTCAAAATTACACAGTGGTACACCATCACATTGTCCTATGAGCCTGTCCACAGGCAGTCTGAAGTTACAAACCTCACGTTCTTCACAAGTAGCCTCTCCAAGACATTAGGCTGCCTCACAGTCAGGGGTCAGATCCCTTACAAGAGGTTGCAGCCTCAAAAAGACCCTTCTCTCAACCATGACTTGCTGGGCTATGGACTCCCACCTCACATCTCAAATTAGAAGACTTTTGTAGCTTTAAAATAGTCAGTGATCTGTCATAACCTATTGCTAACCCTACAAACCTGGTGTATGCTGGGGGAAGCGGCCTGCCTGTAGATGCTGTACGGCCCTTGAGCAACCTGATGCTCGTGAGGTGAGCACATGCTTGTTCTTCGACCCTAAAAAGACACAGTCACTGAGTTTAAACTGTTGGATTTTTAGCCCAGTGGTAGGCATTGGTGGGAATGAGGGGTAGGTTGTGGATAGGGTGGGTGGAGGGGGAAGAGATGTAGGTTTAAAAAGGCAGACTTGCATATCTAAAATCTTTTGCACAAATCACCAGAAATAAATTCTCTCCAAACATCAAAGATCAGTGGCAAATTAAACTTTTTTTAAATTACATTTTTTTTTAGGATTTTGCACTCAATGTTAATGCTGAAAGAACACTTTGCATTTCAGACAGTGCCAGAATCAAACAGTTCCATGTGAGATACAGTACAGATTGGAGTAAAGTTCCCTCTACACTTCTCATTGAGCACTCCTAGCTCAGTTCAGATAGAGTGAAGCTCCTTTAGGCATATTCAAGCCAGATACAGTACAATAGAGTAGAAACTTCAAGGAATCAGGAAAAGATGCTACACTGAGACAATTACGTGTTTGCATCAAAGAACCTGCATTGATTGATGTTACAGTAAGATGGACAGGGGCTTTTTCATCTTTTCTTTTTAAATACTGGGATACAGTTAGCAACACAGCTGCAAGTTGCTCTCAAGAATGTTGCTAAGTGGCTACTCCTCATTTGTAAGCCTCGACAGCAAGCATCAACAGGCTGACTGTGGAGCACAATTCAGTCACATACTTTGCCATTTACAAATGTGTTTTCCTAGCAGGAATCCCTGGAAATTAACTAGATGAGTCTTTTCTCAGGTCAGTTTCAGCACTTGAACCGATGCCCTGATTGTGTTTCAGTGGAAATTAAAAATCAAACCTGGGCACCTCCTGAATCTTGATCCAGAACCACACAATGTGCTGCGTTTAGCCCACTAAGCCATTAGGGGCAATTAGCTCAGGGTATTGGCACATGGAAGATTTTAAATTGGCCAACCTGTCAAAGCAATAGTTGATGCAGCACTGAAGCCTTTACATATGGTTATTTAATGAATCTCCTACCTAGCAGTTTCCACCTCAACAGAAGTGACACCTGTTTACTCATCATGTCTGGCCTTGAAAACTGGCCACAGATAGGGAGATATCACACAGCTACCTGCAAAATGGTTCCCTCAGTCGTGAAGCAGAGAAGTGCTGCTATGGTTTTAACAACTAGTATAGTGCAGAAATAAAGATTTTAGTTGTGAGTTTTGCATGCCCTCCAACCTGCCCAACAATCATCTCAGCCGCAAACACAAACAGGCACCCTCCCCTCCCTGTCATTTCCACAACTGCAGCCTAAGTAGTTGCCGACTTAGTGCTAACCAGTGGTAGCTTCATCCTTGAATCTACAATCTTGAAGAAACAGACTGGATGGCTCAAACTCATTTCACAGATGAGTCTTCCATTTCCAACACTGACATTTTGCCACGCTGAAATTGGTGACAAAAAAACACAGCTTTTAAGGTGTCACTCGTGAAATCAAAGTTTATCTCAACAGGGTTTCAACTAACTCAATTCCAATCATCAACCAATTTCAAAACAATAACTCACAGATTAGATGAAGCCTTTAGTGCCCATTTGCTGAGATTACTCATCTTGAAAAAAAACCCGTACAAATACCAATAATAAAAAGGTGGCAAATTATATGGACCCACTTGGCCATGTACCTGGTGATCCACAGCAGGGCCCCAGCTGGCAGAAACTCTGGGTGGTTGTGACCCGGGTGGCCCCAGCTCTGTCTGGGCAGGGGCTGGACCTTCACCCCGAGCCGCTTTGACAGACAAGTGCTCCTCCGAGGGGGGCTCCTTCCTGTTCTCAGAGGTGCGCAACTCTTGCCGATCTGGCCGACTCGTCTGGCCATCCCTGTGCAAAGGAATAAGACTGTTATTTTCAGCTCCACACACTGCAAGCCTTGCAATCACTTGCATCAGGGTAACTAAAACACCACAAAGCATTTATAAATCAGATGGCCAAAACACAAGAATGGTCATTTCCGGCTGGGGAGCAGAACATCGAAACAAAAAGCTGGAATCAGAGAAAGATTGGATAGCAGAGTTGCAGTGGCTTGGGGTGCGGGGGGCATTAAAACTCAACTGAAGGGAAAGGCTTCAGAGTAGAGAAATAGGTAACAGAATGACCCTGAACGCACAATGTAGCGCTTGAAGAACCCAGTAAGCTCGATTAGAGAAAAAAAAATCAAAGAAATGAAGAAAATAGATTGTGTTTGGGAAAACCGTTGGGACTAGTTTACTTGACTCCCTGGACTAATTACCCTCTTATTGCAATGCAATGTAATCAAACTAGGGCCTCTGCAAAGGATTTTTCCAAAGCAAATGTGTGTTATACATATGATTTTATAGGGTTTAGCCATATTAGCACAAGTTCATTAGAAGAGCTTATAAAAAAAAAATTAACTGCAGTATAAAATAATGTAGTGTTAAATAAAACTCACTTTCTCCAAATTCTATGCTTCTTTGTAATCATTAGGGTTGATTAATGCTTCTCACACTCACCAGTTATCAGATTTCCCCTTTTCGGCGTCATCATCATCTTCGTCATCACTGAATTTTAGCTTTTCAGTGTAGTCTATTTCCTCGTGTGCTCCTGGAGAAGAAAAGATGCACATCAACAAAGTGGAACACGCAAATGATCAATGTTAGCCTCAATTTTCAGTTTCATAACTAATTGTCCCTGGTCCAGATCAATAAACAAACTGTTTAAAAGGGAGTTAACTATGCATTTCCCCTTCTGAAAGGAACATAAGAGCAGGGGTAGACCATTCAGCCTCTCGAGCCTGCTCCGCCATTCAAATAGATCATGGCCGATCATCTACCTCAATGCCATTTTCCTGCACTATCCCACAATCCCTTGATGTCATTCCCAAAGACAACCTGTTTTCTTCATTTCTTTAAAATTTCTAGACATTTATTGATCTATGTCTTGAACATCCTCAATGACTGAGCCTCCACAGCCCTCTAGGATAGAGAATTCCAAATATTCACTACATTCTGAATGAAGAAATTCTTCCTCATCTCAGTCCTAAATGGCTTGCCCCTTATTCGGAGACTGTGTCCCTGGTTCTAGATCCAGCCCCCAACCCCACCCTGTCAGGGGAAGCATGCTTTCTGCACCTACCCTGTCTAGCTCCTTAAAAAAAAATTTTAAGTTTCATTGAGATGCAACATAAACTCCCTTTGCTCTGCTCCCACCATCCCAGGAGGTGGAGTTTCTCCAGTTACTACGGCTTAGCAACAGTGTAATCACGAGGTTTTTTCTAGTCCCCAGGCTTCCAATTTCACGACAAATATCATTGCTATTCCACCGTTGCCAGCTCAGGGTAAATTCCGCAGACACCCAAGTGCACTGAAATGGATGGAACAGAGCCATTGTTGCAATAGGCCACACTGCGGCACTTAATCCTTCCGCACCACTGCTGACAGGCTTCAAGAGTTACCAACTAATTTACTTTGTGGCACTGCCTGCTTTACGTTTGCCACACACTAGCAAGTGAGAAACTAATCCAGTATCTGATAAAGTCAAATTTGAAAACACATCCAGCCACTAAAAAGATAGCTGTCGACCAATAAAGATGAAGGTCCCATCCCTAAAACCAATGGGAGGTTGAAGAAAGAAATTAAGTAGCTCTTACGATTAGAAAAAGTATATTATATTTGATTAGACACCAAATAAAGAGTTAAAATTAATAGAACAGAGAATGAGGGGGAGGAAAGGGAGAGGGATAAGTGAGCCAACAGAATGAATGGTTAAAATAGTTCATTTTTAATTAAAATTGTATTTGAAGGACTTTAGTGGTTTATGGTCGATACTGTAATAATAGTGGTTCTCCCAGCACTTTACCACAATTAAACTATGCCACTGTCTGTTTCAGTGTCATGGCCCCTGCGCTTGAAGCTTAAATACTGTTTGGTAGAGGGAGACAGAAGTTCCCACAGATTTGCTGGTAGCTGAAGAATTAAAATGAAGGTTGCAAGAGGGAATTTTCTCCCAGCCCCTGGAGATTTACCAGCCCATCCATCATCAGTCTCGTTTTCAAGCTCATCAAACTCTTTCAAGTCGTCCTGTTTGAGGATGGAGGGTCTTTTCACTGCTTCTGTCATCCGTGTTGGATGTTGAGGAAGTCGAGGTCCTGGAACACGAGGAAACCTATGCAGATATGCAGATGACATGTCTGTTATTTTATACACAGATAAATATGCAAAGTAAAAATCGCCAGATAAATATTAGTTTGATTCAAACCCACAGTAGATGCATTTCAAGATTCTCCCTATACAAGAATTTTGGTTTCTAGTTCTCTTCCCACACTTCGATTGGTGCATGACGCCAGGATACAGTTCCCAAGTACCACAAGCTGGTCGTTCGCTAGCATCTCACTCCTGTCATTTTTTTTCCTCCCCAATTTTAAGTGCTCCATCAGTTGGTCATTGTGCCTGTAGCTGCTAAGATCCCAAAATCTGGAATTCTCCCCCTCCCAAATTTCTCCACTCATCTTGCTTTCAGATCCTACCTCTTTAACCAAGCTTTTGTTCATCTGCCCAGATCGCCCGTTTGTTTAGATGTCAAATTTTGTTTCATAATGCTCCTCTGAACATTTTCCTCCATTAAAGGCACTGTATAGAACCAGAATGGTTACAGCACAGGAGGCCATTCAGCCTGTTGTGTCTGTGCCAGCTGTCTACAATAGCAATTTGGAGATTCCTGCTCCCCTGCCTTTTTCCCAAAGCCCTGTAATGTTTTCCCATTCACAAACTCATCTAATTCTCCATTAAAAGTCTCAAATGAAATTTGTTCCAACCACATTCTCAGACAGATCCTAACCACTTGCTGGATAAAAATGTTCCTTCGTTGACAAAATAATCAACAGCAATCACCTTAAATCAATGCCCTCTGGCCTTTCCACCAATGGAACCAGTTTCTCAACATCTATTCTGTCAAACGCGTCATGATTTTGAACACCTCTATCAAATCTCCTCTCAACCTCCTCTTCTCTAAGGAGAACAGCCCCAGATTCTTCAATTGAAATCCCTGGAAGCATTCCTGTAAATCTTGTTTGCATCCTCTCTAAAGCCTTCCTGGAGTGCAGAGCACAGAATTGAACAGATTACTCCATTTGAGAGCAAACCAGGGTTTTACAAAAGACTAGTTGATGCTGTATAGTCCCTGACTGCGGTTAACAGCAGTGTATGCCATTTAAGCATTTCAGGAACAAAGAGCTGTCCTAGCTCGCAACAGCCCAGGTCCACACTCAACTGTACAGCAAAGTTAGGAACCAGCCTCCAAGGTGATACCTTCCCCATTTAAAGGGTACTTCTCACTATAGCAACTCCAGTCTGCCTACCCGATAGCTGCCAGCAGCATAGCTGCAAGAAACTGAACCAATTACCTTCCTTTGTCTATATGGCTCAATATCTTTCCAAATGTCCACTGAACCACTTATTATGCTTTCTTTACATACGACAACCAGATTTAAATGCTCGAAATGGAAGATGAAGCCTTACAAGCATGGAACCAAGAATTTCAGAGCATAAACAGAGTTAGGCCAAATGGCCAGTTTGTGTTGCAAACTATGCAACTCTACAGTCAAATTAAATCCATGGAAAAAAAAAAATGGTTTTGTGAGAGGGGAGCAGAAGGAGAAAGAACAGGAAAAAAAGTCAATTTTAACCGAACTCGCCAGGCAGGAAATCCAAGCGATTGGCTAGGCCGCTGGACTTACAACGTTTCTCTCTACTGACTTCCAAAGTGAGCAAAAATCTGGTGTCTGTTTTGCACCTGATGGATGGGTGGGTTAGAAAACTAGTGTGTATTTCCCCTGTAAAATATCTGAAATTTAAATGCGTTTTGCCATCTTGTTTGCACATTCCCTTTCCCAATCACTGGTACCTTTTTCTTTAAAGAAAATGTTCTTACCAGCAACAAATGCTGCCCAGAACAATGTTGGTTTATGACTGAAGCTAAATCAGACTTCAAATTTTAAATAAAACACTACAAATTCAATGTTACAGGTTATAAAACAATATGGTAATTAAGAAGTTGGAAAAGGGAAGTCAGTAAAGAACTTAGGAGGCACCTTTCAGGATATCACAAGGACCAATTAAGTACTTTTTGAAGTATAAGCACTGTTGTGTGAGACTCAAGGCAGAGCAAAGTTCCACAAACAGCAATGAAATAAACATCCAATAACTTTTTTTTTTGTGATGGTTGAGGGATAACCTAGACCTAGACACCAAGAGAACTCCTCTGCTCTCTTTGCATAGTGAAATGGATAGTCTTTTACACTTAACTGCTGGAGCAATGCCTTGGTTTAACAATCATCAAACAGTGCAGGACTCCCTCAGTACTGCACTGGTGGCCATTCAAAGCTCAGCTGCCTGTGTCTGAACTCACAACAAGCCCCCTTCACCCATCACCCCCAGTGCTTAGCGATCGACATCGATTCCTGGTTAAGCATCACTTCAGATTTAAAATTCTCATCCTCGTTTTCAAATTCCTCCATCACCTCACCCCTCCCTAATCAAGTCCCCCAGTCCTCCAGGATATCTGCACTCCTTGAATGCTTCGTCATTTGCAATCTAATTTGTTCGACCATGCATTCAGCTGCCTAGGCCCTAAGTTCTGGAATTTCCTTCCTAAACCATTCTGCTTCTTCCCTCCTTTTAAAATGCTCCTTCAAACTACCCCTGACCAACGCTCCCCGTCAATTACATGGGTGTGGGACTGTGGAACAAATTGGGAATGTGACACACAAGCATGTGCAGCAATCTTAAAAGGACTGCAACAAGCAGGCCGTGCACAGCAAACAAATTTGAAGGAACACTGCCTTGGACAAAATTTTTGGTTACCTGTTCCATATCTCCTTCTGTGGGTTGATGCTATTTTTGCTTTATAATGCTTTTGCCTCATAATGCTAATATAATTTTGTATTCACGTAATGTGCTCAAGTCTCTAGATTGGGAGTTGGACCTATAACCTTCTGACTTCAGAGTGCTACCATCGAAACAAGTCTGACACCAGTACATAAAAACACAATTGCAAGGTTTCAATTCCTTAAGTACTAACTTTACCTTCCGTGCACGCAACTACAATCAATCCTTTAATGAGAAAAACTTACTTGCTGGCATCGGGTGGTGGGTATCTGTATGGTCCCTGTGGTCCGTAAGGTGTAGGAAATGGTAAACCACAATATGGGGAATACATCTGAAAACAGTAAAAATACAACAGAGAGGGATCAAGAGGTTAAGCTACTAGATTTTTTTAAAAAAAAACACCCAGGCCAGATAAAAGGCAACCATGATTCTCTCAGTCATTCAAAAGAAAATGTGTTTTTGGATAGTCTTGTCATGACTCAGGTATTTCAAAATGTTACAGCTGCACTTAATTTGAAGTGTAGTTACTGGTATAAAAGGAAACACAGCCATTTTGATGAACAATTTATGAGCTAATTTGTTTCGATGGCTTTGATGGAGGCAGGAATGTAATCCCGGCATCAGAGCCTTCTGCTCTTCTTTGAAAGGCTGTGGCGTTGTTTAATGTTCACCCGAACCACCATAGCATTGCACTTTTCACAAAGCACCACTCCCTCACAAATGCACTAATGTGTCTGTGTTCAATTCCCAAAGCGAGGCTCGAATTTACAGCATTTTGACCCAGAGGCCCATATACTGTGAACTAAATCAAGCCAAGGCACAGGGTGGTTCAAAACTTCAAGGGTTGACAATTGGGACACAGTTAGTGTCACTTTGAAGTGTTTAAGTTTGCTTGGTCACAGGTGATAAAGTACATCAGGTGTACAAAATGCTCACAAATGCCCAATTATTCCTTTGTATGGAATAGTTGGAGCTGACTGCTAGCTAGCTGTCCTGGCATTTTCTGTGGTCTAGTCCCAAACTGAACAAAGAACAGCCAACATACAATATATCCTTCAGCAGAAACTCAGTGTAATCGTTGTGGTATTTTCAACAGGCAAAAATAGTTTAAAAGTTACAGCAAGTTGCAATAACACCCCTCTCCTATTCAAAACCATGGAATTTCTCATTTCCCTCAGTTTTTCCCTCCTACAATCTACAGATTCTTAAATTCAACCTTAGCAACAAACTTCAACTTGATTTATCCATTCTTTTTTCTATTTCTACTCTTTCCAAACTTGGTAGTGTGGTCTTCACCTTTCATCTCTTTAATTGAAAACTAAGATAACGTTTTAGAAGCAAATTTGTCAGTAGAAAAGGCTATATTGGAACTTAATTCACCAGAACTTAAGTGTGAGCTGCCTGCTGCTCCATGGATGTCCTGGTGTGGTGACCCTGCCAATGGGTACGCTTTTTAAACCATTACTTTATCACTTAACTCACCCTTCTTGCTATTGCACAACCCAGGTCATATGCAGCACTGTGGCTTTGAATTGCCACCAAAGGTATTTTTAAAAATAAGCAAACTGACCGACACCCTGATCCCATTAAGGAGCTCCAGTAAGCAATGTGAAGTTAAAGGGCAACTGCAACATTATGTGAGCTTTCCATGATATGCAAGTTAAACAGTGGTGTTACTTACTAAGGCAATTCTGTCACTAAATTTAAACCAGGCCTTAATGCTACAGCCAGAAACAATTCACACTCTAGGAGAAATAAAGCCTTGGTATTAAACAGGGGAATGCATAAAGTAGGGGATACATTATGAAAAGCTGCAGGATAGGTTTATACCCAGTTAGTGAAAATAAATCCCATTAGTTCAAGTGCATGTAGATTAGTTTTCTTATTCGTTCTTGGGATGTGGGCATCGCTGGCTAGGCCAGCATTCATTGCCCATCCCTATTTGCCCTTGTTCAGAGGGCATTTAAAGGTTAGCCACACTGTGGGTCTGGAGTCACATGTAAGCCAGACCAGGTAAGGATTGCCAACTTCCCTCCCCTAAAGGGCTTTAGTGAACCAGATGGTTTTTTTTTTAAAAAAACAATCGGCAATGATTTCATGGTCCTCATCAGACTTTGAATTCCAGATTTTTTATTGGATTCAAATTCCACCATCTGCTGTAGTGGGATTCGAACCTGGTTTCCCACAGCATTACCCTGGGTCTCTGGAATACTAGTCAGTGATAATGCCACTCTGCCACCAACTCCCCATATGCAATAGCATTGTGTGTGAACGACTGGCAACCAACATCTGCAAGTTTTCCTAATGTTCCCTTCCACCCTCCAGTTCTCCTCCCTTCCAAGGTCTCAGTTACTTACAAAAGCCGGCATCATCCCCCTGTATGGTGGAGGGTATGGCTGGGGAACTGCCTGCTGTGGCACACCGACCCCTGGTCTAGGTGGTTGTTCGGCCATCCTCGCAGTCACCTTCTGGTCGGCTGAGGATGCTATAGAGCTTGCTGCTTCTTCTGGGCTTAGCTCTTTGGTTTCCCCCTCGATCAAAGAGCCACCCGGAGCACCCAAGTTCCGCCCACCACCCTCCCTCCAGCTGGTCACATCTGTGGGTGGAAGGAGAATGGTAAAAGCAAAAACATTAACATATGGTACAGAATTTTAGGGAAGCCAACACTTCAAGAGCATGATTCAAAGTGAGCAGATCAAACTGCACAGGTTACATAGTCCTCCTTTAAATTGAACTCCAATACAAGTTATTTTTGTGCGAATAATCTGTCCCTACTCCCGACAGCATTGATTCTTGTCGAATTCTGATCTTAGGGGCACTCGCGCCAAAGCTATCATTCTACATGACAGCCCACCAGCTAGAGTCAGCAGGTGACTGATTTAAGCATAGCACAGACAATTCCCACATGATATGGAGTGGTAACCCTGGCCAGCTCCACCTCCCAGCTCCGGAGGCAATTAAACCAAGAGGTTAGGCAAGTAACCTGAAGCATTTTGTTTCACCACAGTGCCTTTCCTGGCTGGCTTGCAAGGGCAGAAGAACCCAAGAAACTCCTGTTACCTCTTTGCTTTAGAAACTTCCATGCAGTTTGGAACAATATTTTTCTTTTTTAATAAGGCATAAAGGAAACCAACATCAATGAGGGAAAGTTGTCTGAAATTTGAACTTATTTATACTGATCTTATCCCCTGTTATACATATAATTAGAACACCACATCTGTTACCCATCTTGACAGACAAACAGTAATTTCAAGCCTCTCTAATAACACCTTACTTTAAAGATCAGAGTTCTTGCTTTTAAAGCAGTCATGATTCACTTCTGAAAGAAATCCCTGAATGACAAACACCCCCCACCACCCCACCAAAGCCAGAAGGGCTACGGGGCCACCTGACCAGCTTTTTATAAGTGCAAGCTAGTTACGACGTGCCAATCTTATTTTTTTTTCCCCTCTTGCTGTGGTCAAGTAGAGTTCAAATAAAAATGATGCATGAAATTATACAGTCAGCAGCTGTAAAGTGAAAGACACATTAAGTCTTTCCGGCATAGATCTAACCTCAGTTCTGATGAAATTTCTATTCCATAACTTATTTGCTGCCTTGATGTGCTGTACGTTTAATTTCTTTCAGATTTCCAATATTTAAGACTCTTCAAGAACAAACACCACCTTACCAAAAAGACAGGCTAGTTCTGAGAGCACGGCATTACAGTGTCAAATTACCCACCCAATATCGGAGAATATGAAAACCACACATTCAAGGAGAAGGTGGCCCACCAGTACTCTCTCACAATAATTGGGGATGGGGATTAAAAGCAGCATTACCATTGTCACCCACATCCCAAAGGCAAATTAAAAAAACCTTGTTGGGAACTTGTGTGGCAAAAACCTAAATAGCACCTTTATTTTAGAACCTCCTTTCTGCCCCAGTCTGTGTGTAGTTTGACAATCTCAAACAGGATATCCATACAGATACTGCAGTTGTTTGAGCACCACCTGGGAGGAGTATTGTTAGTTTGTCGGAATGGGTGCGTGAAACAAAAAAAAAAATCCACATTCCTGTTCCTCACCAGTAATATAGAAACAGGAGTAGGCCATTCAGTCCCTCATGCCTATTCCATCATTCAATTAGATCTGCATCTTAACAATTTACCCATCTTGATTCTGCAACCCATAATACCCTTAACTAACATCAGTTTTGAAATTTTCAATTGACCCTCAGTGTCTATAGCTTTGGAGGGGGAATGCCTCAGATTTCAGCTGACCTTTACATGAAGTTCTTCCCAACATAATCAGCAAACCTTTCTATAAAGTACAGGTTATATGAATCGTACATGGAGAGGATTGAACTGGACTGTACCGCTCTGTGAAGAACAGCCTGCCAAAACTCAGCTTTAAGGGTCACTCACAAAACAATGGCTACCAGGGCAAGGAACTGGAGGACTCCTAGCAGCTTTGGTTGCTTTTCCAAACCACATCATCTCACACACTATAAGCAATTCAACAAAAGATCCACATCCCTAGAGAAAACTATGCTTTGATTCCACACGACCAACTAGTTTTTAAAAAAAATGTTTGGAGCTCCCCTGTAGTCGCAGCATGAAATCTCACACTTTGGCCATACCTCAAATAAAAAAAAACTACAGCAACTGCAAACCACTAGAGGCAAGAGACTTACTTTGAGGGCGGAGGCTTGGTCCGGGCCCATACGACTGATCTGCAATGTCCCTTTCTCTGCCAACTTTGTCCTGATCTCCAGCCGCTTGCAGGGTTGGAAATTCCTCGCGAGAGAATGGCGACTGTTGGTTTGATCCCTTTCCACCTAAACACAAGAGGATTTCACTAAAAATCATTTCATCCAAAAGCAGTGGAGATCCCCATTTCAGCAGACAAGCATTTAGATAGTCCCTTTCAAGCAGAGAGGTTTCAAAGCATCCCACACAATGATTTCTTTCAGAGAATCTTAGAACGATATAGCACAGGCGGCAGCTATTTGGCTCATCAGGCCTGCTCCGGCTCTTTAGTAGAGACATCCAAACATTCCCACTTGCCCACTCTTCCCCTAGAGTCCTATAATTTTCTTACCCCCCTTCAAGTATTTACCCAACCCCTCTTTGAAAATTACTACTGAATCTACTTCCACCTCCCTTTCAAGCAGCATGTTCCTGTATGACCGATAAATACATCCAAATGCCTTGCTACACTAGCAACTTTCCACAAACAGCATTGATGCAAGCAATTAACCTTTTGCTTTCTACTTGGTTGAGGATTGAATATTACCCAAGATACCAGAAAAACATTTCGCTCTTCAAACAGTGCCAGGGGACCTTCAACCACCCAGGAATAACAAGGTCGTAAACCCTGGCTTGCACATCTTCCGAAGGATGACACCCCAAACAGTATAACAGTCCTTAAGTATGTTGCAGTGTCAGCCAGATTATCCATGCAAGTTCTGATGTAGGGCCTCAACCCACAACCTTCTGAGCCAGGGGAGAATGAGCTGAGTGGACACGTTACAAGTAAAACGACATCAATCTGAGCCAGTGCAAATACCAGTTCCAAATCCCAACCGACTGAAGCAGTGTAAGACAAGGCCTCAAGGTGGTATTTAAGTTTCATCGATCTGAACTAGAGTTAGATGACTTTATTATGAACATGCAATCTCAATGTGGGGGTCAGACCTCAATATTAGATGTGCTAGCAATCTTCAGATTAGACCCAAGATGATTCTTTTAAAATAAGTATGCATAACAACATGGGATCAAACTTTACTAATAGATATTCTTTCTGAACAAGTCTGAAGGAACTATATTTATTTGATTGTGAAAGTAGTTATTTTAAAAAAAAAAGTACCCACCTGTACACCAGGCAACATAGCCACTATAATAAAATCAGCCAATCAGGTCACAACATTGACATCACAATAGTACCTCTGATCAGATAATTTCAGGGTTATTATTTCTAGCTTAAAAGAAATATTAAGGTACACAAATTGGCTTAAACAATCTCAGTTCTTCGATTGGGCAGCACAGTGGCTTTGACTGTTTACCTCTAAGGCCTAGCTTCATAGCCATCTGACAAAATCAGTACTAGTTTTCTACCTTGCTCAAAAGTGGCCAAGGATAATGGGAAAGTGGTACAACAGGAGATGATCTCATGAAACTGATAGACACACGGTATGGGCAGAAAGCAAGAGTTTTGCTCTGCATTTTTCTCTGTTCTGTGCCTGACCTGGGAAGAACCAAACTGGCAAGTGTTCCATTCCCAGTATGTCGTTTGAGAATCCTATGCTCAGAAAACATCCCTTCATCAATCAAAAGGACCTGGTTTAATTACCTCAGTGGAGATTGAAAAGCTCGTCATGATCTGTCTCTCAATTATCCTGACATAAGCTTCAAGTCTTACCCTATTTATAAGTGGGCAAAGGCCCGTCACAGAAAACCTGCCTATGACTCAACAAAAGAAGGTAATGAGGTGAAAATGAAAGTAATTGCCAAAGTGCCCCTCTCAGTGCAGTATATGGATGCGCTTCAATGCCATCAATGTCTGCTGCTATCTCTGAACCAAGGAACTTGGTCGAAATCAGATGTCATTTTACTTCGAACTGGATTATTGAAGTGAAATCTTCAATTCTCAATGAGAAGCACCATCAGTGGAAAACTGAAACATTTAACACTGCATAGATGTACAGCAGACCTGTAGGACTGCCGCCATCACAGTTATGAATCACTCGGCTTATAAGCAGCATTTTGGCAGGTTGATTTAAACTCACCATCTCCTTGTGCACCATGTGTAACACTCGCCTGTGCCCAGGATTTTGCTCCGCTTTGTGCTGAAGGGGTGGCCTGCAATTAATAGAGAAGAAAAAATTATGGCTATTTACTTAACCTCCAACACAATTTTGTTTTTAGCTTTTTTTAAAACAACAATGTAGTTACTCAAATTTCACAAGTATACTTTCAACCTGTGTTGGAGTTGATAAACTGATTACTTGTACTTGTTCACAGGCTGCAGAAACAATTCAGCAGATAGCCAGGGATACAGCCACAAAGTGTTGTAGTGGCAGCAGGGGGTGGGGACACAAAGATGCAGATAGTCTGGGGAATTTTACAGCATAGAGGGAGCCCATTCAGCCCATCCTACCTGTACCAGCTCTTCAACCAATCAGTCCCAACCCACCACTTTTCCTCCTATTCCCCTGCCATTTATTTCTCCTTTTTCAGGAAATATCCAAGTCTGTTTTGAAGGTTCCTATTGAATCTACTGCCAGTGAATTCTAGGTCATCATAACTCACTATAAACAAAATTCTTATCTCCCCCTGACTCTTTTGGCAATTACATTAAATCTGCATGCTCTAGTTATTGATCCTCTTGCTAGTGGAAACAGTTTCTCTATTAACCCTATCGAATCTCCCCTCTGCTCCAAAGAAGCCCAGTTTGTCCAAAATCTCTCATCCCTAGAATCATTCTTGAAAATCTCTGCATTTTCCACAAAGAGAGCACGTGATTTTTAAGAGGCAAGGAGGGGCCAGCGATTGTTGTCTAGGCAAATGCAGAAGTATTTCTATCAGCAATGTTGCACGAGAGACATGAGGTAAAAGACTAGCTAATCTGTTTCCTTTATAAGATTGAAATATCCTAGAATGATAGAAAAGTTACAGCACAGAATATGGCCATTTGGCCCATTGTATCTGTGCTGGCTCTCCAAAGGAGCAATTCACCCAATGCCACCCCCCTGCCTTTGCCCTGTAGCCTTGCAAATTTTTCTTTTCAGATAATGATCTATTTCCCTTTCGAAAGCCGAAATTGATCCCCTTCTCCACCACACTCTTGAGCAGTGCATTCTATATCCTAACCACTCACTACGAAAAAGATTTTTCTCATGGCAGTATTGCTTCTTTTGCCAATTACCTTAAATCTGTGCCCTCTTGTTCTTGATCCTTCCACCAATGGACACTGGTTCTCCCCATCTACTCTGACCAGACCCCTTATTTTGAATACATCAAATCTCCCCTCAACCTCCAAAGAGAACAGCCCGTCTCTCCAATCTTTCTATGTGACTGGTTCCAGGGATGAGGAACTTCATTCTCGTGAATGTTTTCTGGATTCAATCTAATACTTCACATCCTTCCTAAAGAATGGCCCCCAGAACTGGATGCAATATTCCAGTTGAGGTCTAACCACTGTTTTATACAGGTTTAACATAACGTCCTTGCTTTTGTACTCTATGCCCCCATTTCTAAAGCCCAGGATCCCGTAAGCTTTATTAACCACTCTCTCAACCTCTCCTGCCACCATCAATAATTTATGCACATATACACCCAGCCACTGCTCCTGCACCCACTTCAGAATTGTACCCTTCATTTTAAATTGTCTCTCTGCGCCATTTCACCCCACATCAATAGCATTACCCTCATCAAACCTCTCTGTAACCTCATCAAAAAACTCTAGCTAGTCAGCTAAACACGATTTGCCCTTAACAAATCCACGCTGCCTTAATTAGTCAACATTTTCCCAAGTAACTATTAATTTTGTCCTGAATTCGCGTTTCTAACATCGGTGCTTCCCCACCACCGAGGTTAAACAGACTGGGCTGTAGTTACTGGCCCTATCTTTACATTCCTTTTTTGATCAAGGGTGTAACATTTGCAAATTCTCTAGTTCCCTGGCACCACCCTCAAGTCTAAGGAAGATATGGCCAGCACCTCCGCAATTTCCAGCCTCACTTCCCTCAGTACGCTTGAATGCATCTCAGTTGGCCCTGATGCCAAATATTGGCCAGAAATTCCTACGGACCTCTGACCACTCAGAGGCAGAAAAAGCCTCATTTCAGTATCTCATCCAGAGAATGCCACCCCCTTCACACACCAGTGTGTCAGTCTAGGCTAGGCTCAAATCCTGGTTAAGGGTTTGAACGCACAATCACATGATCTACAAGTCGAGACAACCTCATCATTTTGTTGAGGGGGGGGCGGGAAAGAGACCATCTATACTTTATTAACCAGAAACAGTAAACTAAATATGTTGTTGGCACATGTCAACACCAGCCATGAACCAATGCTAGATGCCCACACAAGCAAACTTGAACCACATGCAATACCTACCTCCTGTGGAGCGGCTACCACTGCTGTTGCTGCTGCTGGACGTTTCGGCTGACTGGAGCCAGACGTCTGTGAAGCCGGCGGCAGCTGCGATTCCGGCTGCTGAGCTGTTGATGCATCGGTACTGAAAACAACAAAGAACAACCTGGAAATGCTGAACACAAGTTTTTACCCACTTTATCACTCAAAATTATACCGGAAGGAGAGAAAGAATACACACTATTAAAAGGAGTACCCAAGGCTAGTATAGCTAGCTGCCAAGAATGAAGAATGGAAAAGATGCCACTCAAACAAGTTGTTAGCACTGGACACTGCGATCCAGACCATGGCACCAATGGCTAAGGAACTGCACAGGATGGAATATAAGAGTAGAAATGCAGTCGTTAGAGGGGATTCCATAGTTGGGTGGGTGGGCGGTTGTGTGGAAAGAAAGACATTTCTGCAACCTTCATTGCGAGTACCGCATGGTAAGTAGCCTCTCTGTTGCCAGGGTAAAGGGTATCACAGACAGGGCAGAATATTCAGGGAGAAAAGGGAATAAGCCAGAAGTTCTGGTACATGTCAGTACCAACGACTGAGACAGCATGTACTGGAGGTCCGACAGTTAAGTTTTCAGGAGCTAGGGAGGAAGTTAAAAAGTAGGGTCTCCAAGGTAGAAATCTCTGGATTAGTTTAGTCCCAGTATCGGGCTGACTAGACTGGCGAGACTAGAAAGAAAGGGGGGATCAATGCATGGCTTCAAGCATGGTGCAGGAGAGAGGGCTTCAGATTCTTGAGACATTGGGATCAGTTCAGGGGCAGTTTGCACCTCAACAGGAGTGGGGCCAATGTCCTTGCAGGGTAGTTCACTAGTGTGCAACTTTAATTATTGAGGGGATGGGTACCAGCATACAGGAGAGGGGAATAAGGTACTTAAAAAGGAGAGTGTGTTGGATAGTGCTAGCAAAGGAAGTAGTATTACATTTGGTAGAAGCAGACTAAGAACAACTAAGGGATACAAAAACAGAGTTAGAATGCAGGTATATAAAGGCAGAACATGGTGAATTAATCTGACACTGTAGCGCTGGAAAGAGAATGCCACAAGGAGCAAAGACAGAATCCATTTGGTTAGAGTTGAGAAGCAAGAAAGGTATGATCACATTACTGGAGCTATTCCATGGACCTCCAAATAATGAGACAGATAGGGGAAGAAGTCTGCAGGGAAATCAGAAATGGGCAATAATTACAAAGTGGTGATATTGGTGAATTTAATTACCCAAATATCAATTGGGATAATGTTAGAGTAAAGAAAAAAGGAGGAAGAGGAATTTATGAAATATGTTCATCAGAACTTCCTTGACCAATATGTTTTCAGTCCAACTTGAGGAGAAGCATTTCTGGACCTGGTGCTGACGAATGAGGTGGGTCAAGTGAACCAAGTGTCTGTGAGGGAATACTTGGGCAGGAGTGATCAAATGAAGTATAAGGTTTAGACTAGCAATGGAGAAGGAAAAATCCAAAGTAGAACATCTAAATTGGAAGAGGGATAACTTCAATGGGATGAAAATGGATCTAGCTAGGGGAAAACGGAACCAAAAATTGATAGGAAAACAAACAACGTGATCCTTAAAGGACAGGATTTTTCAGCAAGAGGCTAAGTACATTCCAATAAGGCCAAAAAAAAAAAGGTTGGGGAACTAAAGCCAAGGCTCCTTGGGTAACAAGGGAGATAGGGAATATTGTGATGCACGACAGGTGAATTCTTCAAGCAGGAGCCAAGTCAAATTCTATAATTAGGGGGGAAATGAGGAGGAAAATGAAATAGGCAGAGAGAGAATATCGTAATAGAATGGCAGCCCTTCTCTTGGGTCACCTTCACTTCAAAAGTCAAACATATTCATCATCTGCAGTGTTTGGTAGGGTTTCAGTGGGCATGAAGCTACCTGCTAAGACTGACCTGCACCCAGAGATTCTGCTGCAAAGAGGACAGGATACTACAGACGATGAGTTTGGACTTTGGATTTTGCCTGCTTGCATTTTCTCCGAGAACAAGCTTGCTTTTGAGGCTACACCATATTTTTACTTGGTTTCTCCAGGTTCAGTGATCCTGAGCAACTTTCTCCCAGGGCTCAAAGTCGATATCAAAACTGCTCTAAGTGAAGCCTTTAGAACATCCTTGTAGCACTTCCTTTGACTACCATGACAGTGTATCCCAGACTCAAGCTCTCCATAGAAGATTTGTTTTCGTAAGCTGGTGTCAGGCATTCTGGCTACATGACCAGCCCAACTCAGTTGCAACTGTCTCAATATAGCATGGATGCTTGGCATGCCAGCTCAGGTAAGAACCTAGTTATATTGATTGTATTTTATCCTGCCACCTGATCTTCAGAAGCTTCCAAAGGCAGCCAAGTCTCGCATGCGTAGAGCAGAGTGGACAGGGCTATTCTCTATAGACTTTTCAGTTTGGTAGGCAGACTTACTCCTCTTCATTCCCAGATTGATGTTTGAAGTCTGTCGAAGGCTACACTTGCTTTGGCAATTCTTGCATGTGTCTCATTGCCAATATAGACAGTTTCAGAGTGTGTGCTGCCAAGATAAGTGAACTTATCCACTGCTGACAGGTTCTGGTCATGGGCTAAAACCCTGCGGCTTGGGATAGGGTTTTTCTGGAGCGGGCTGGTACATTACTTCACTTTTCTTTGTGCTGATCATAAGAACGAAGTTGTTATGATGTGTTGGAGAACACGTCCATGCTACATCACATGTACCACTCTAAAGTACACTGTCATCAGCAAACAGGAGGTCGCAAAGTTTCCTTGGAGAATGCGAGACTTGGCTGCCTTTGGAAGCTTCTGAAGATCAGGTGGCAGGATAAAATACAATCAATATATCTAGGTTTCCTTGGAAACCTAGATCTTTGCCTGGAGTCATTTCAGGTTGAACAGTTACCTGTCCATGAGATATTTGATTTTGATGCCAGGATCACCATCATGGAAGGCACTGAAGCTGATGGTACTCAGGCTAGGGGCAGGGGGGGGAAACAGATTTAAGTTTTTGGGCAAAAGATGTTTGGGGGCGGGGGGGAGGGAAGAGAGAAGAGACAGGAGTAGCGATGCAACAAAGAACATTTTTTAAAAACTCAGCAAGTGGCAATGTCTTGGAAATTGCTGCCTATGAGAATGGTGGAGGTGGAGAAATGAATAATTTGAAAAGGAAATTGGATGAGCACTTGAAGGAAATAAACTTGCAGGGTTACATGGTAGAGCAGGGGAAATGGGACTGATTGGATTGTTCTACCTGGAGCCATCATGGACTCAATGGGCTGAGTAACTTCTTCTGTATTGTCATGAGTCTATGAGGCTAGTCCATTACTAGCAAGGCAATGCCAAGTTTGGGGCTTAAGAGCCTTGTTGTAGGTAATGACAACTTGGGAGAGCTCGAGTGAGGCCTTAAAAAAAATCAATTCAGTTTGAAGGGACTCAATTTCAAAAGGAGGGTGCAGGGAGGAGAGTGTGAATAAGCCCTGTGACCCCCATATTACCGTTAAAACAGAAAGAGGACTGACAATAGAAAACAGTTGGTGAAAACATTTTAAATATAAAACAAGCATCTTTCTTCAGACTCCATCAATTCCAAAAAAAAGACTGAATTCAGTTATGCCACCGATTCATATATGAAGAAACCAGAAAACCTCAGCAGCTGCAGCAGTGAGAGAAGATTAAACTATTGCATTCACAGCTGCAATTTTATGTCCACATCTGCTTGTGCTAGCACTTCCCCCATGAGCAAAGCCAGTGCTACAGGTTTTGCAGTAAAAATAAATTGAACTGCACAAATCAGCCATGAACTATGGATTATGGGGCACACAAAAAGAGAAAAACACAGCCCTGAATGGAAAGCTAATAAATATTTAGCACAGGCTACATGAGGTGATTTTTGCCTGCCCTTTTCACCAATAGGATGCTCTGATACAAACAGAATGCTCAAAATTGGTTGATAAACTTTAGGCTAATTAGCCCAATTATGCATAAAGGAAAAGTAGTGAGGTAACAGAACTTCCAATCTTCTCAGCCTACACCTGAAAACGGATTGAGTACAGATATAAGTACATACATAAGGCATGCAGCACACAAACAGGACTCCAGCACTCCATTCCAGCCTCCGCCATCTTTCTCCATCTAAATGTATCATTGCAAGCCTCTATTCTCTTCTCCTTTATATGCTTGTCTAGTTTCCTCTTAAACGCATCTACACTATTTCCTTCAGACACTACCATGATAGTCAGTTCCACAATTTGACCACACTTTGTAAAAAAGTTTCTTCCGAATTCCCAATTGGATTTCTTGGTGACTATCTTGTATTGATAGCCTCTAGTTATACTCTTCCCACCATGAAGAAACATTTTTTCTGTATCCACTCTTTCAAAACCTTTCATAATTTTAAAGATCTTTATTAGGTCACCCCCCTCAGCCTTCTTTTTTCCAAGAATAAAGAAACCCGGCCAATCACTCCTTCCTCATATGCATACCCACACATTTCTGGTAGCATCATTGCAAATCTTCTCTGCGCCCTCTCCATTGTCTCTATATCCTTTGTATAATATGGTGACCAGAACTGTATGCAGTACTCCAAGTGTGGTCTAACCATAGTTCAACATAGAATTGAAAAGTAGGGAATTTGAGCAAACCTATCCCCTTTAGAAATGAAGCCTATTGTTTTTTTATATTTATATATATATATATATATATATATATATATATATATAGCCTTGCTAACTGGTGGTGCAACATTTCATGATTGGTCAACCTAGACTTGCACCTTCCAAATAATAAGTGACCTCTCATGCTTCCTACCAAAACACACCTCACACTTACATGTGTTGAACTTCATTTGCCAATTATTTGCCCATTCTGCAAGTTTATTCATGCCTTCCTGTAATTTGTTGCAGGCCTCCTCATATTTGACTACCCCTCGCAGTTTGGTATCATTTTCAAATTCAGAAATTGTACTTGTAATTCTGAAGTCTACATAGTTAAATGTAAATTGTTAACAGCAGTGGGTCCTGACAATGGTCCTCGTGGAAAACCACTTCCCAGCTTCTGCCACTCTGGATAACTACTTTTTACTCCCGCCAACTATCAGTCCATTCTGCTACCTGTCCCTTGACATTCTCTAACCTTATTCACTGGTCTATTATGGGGCACCTTATTGAAGGCCTTGTGGAAATCTATTACATCAGGCGCAACTGGGTGTAATTCAATTCTGGCTGCAACAGAAACACTGGACCTTATTTTAAAGAGCGTTACAAAGTTTTTATTTAAAAATAAAACACTATTTCCTTTCTATTGCTCCATTTGCTAGCATGTCAGACCAAAGGGAGTAGAGAGGGCAAACGGTATAAAAAGTGAGGCCTGTGGCCTCTGTTTTGGGTACACTGCAACAATGAGCAGCAAATCTCAACATACTGGGAGGATTTGCTGTCTATGGACAACAGGTAACCCAAATTGCTTTCCCTATTAGTGCACAATTGTTTTGAACACCAGTAGGGACTCTTGTTTGCAAATGTGTTTTTTTCCCCCCGAAGATGACAACAGGCATTTTCCACCGAGAAAATTAGATTATTGACTTGAATAAAATTTTAAAGAGCTGCAAGGAGCAAATGGCCACATCACATGTAATACTATTTCATCCTTAAATCCCTACTAGAATTCCAGAGCAGCGAGAAAAAGATCTGAACAGATACTTGCCAATCCATGCTGACGTACAGAAATCTGCTCTGAGAAAGTGGCTGAAGCTGCCCAAGTAGACTTCTGGAATGCCCTCAATATTCTGAGTTGGGGGGGTGGGGGCGGGGGCGGGCGGCAGGGGTGTAGTGAGGGTTTAAGTACAACTGGAATTTTAGTTCAATTAAAAAAAAGTGGTAAAGCAGAAACTTGCAAATGAACAGTACTGTTACTTTTAAGTAGCATCCTAGATTAGGTAGCAGCTCACAGGATCAGCAGAATTTGGTCTGATAGGATTTGATACTCAGAATTTGCACCTTTATATTGCTTCATGTAGTACACGTCAGGAGCATGACATGTGTACCGCTGATGGCATACTGCTAACATAAAACTATAAGAGAACTCGAAAAGTCTTAACTTGGGAATTAAACACGAGCAATTAAAGAACGGTACTGACAGCTATTAAGGGGCAACAATTTCTCAAGTGTTAATTTTAAATGGATGTGTTGAGTACATTAACAGGTTTTTTTGCTATTTTAATGGATCTGTTCAAAATATGTGGATTACTGACTGCAAAAATAGTGCAGAGAAAAATATTACTGGAACATTTAAAGCAAACTGTTACAATAGCACAGAGGAATTTCTAAGTACCAAGTGAATTCTTATTTAAAAAGATCATAATTATGGACGAGGAAGGCAATGCAGCCCGGCTAAGCTCATCCATCCAGAACGGACGCAAAAGTTTCCCATTGCAGCATTCATTAGTCTTTTTTTTAAAAAAGTGATTCCAGGGTTTTTTCACCTCCAAAGCTTTCTCCAGGAGCCCATTTCATATGCTAATTACTGTTGGAGAGTCTTTGCACGCTGTCTGTCCCAAATTTGCTATTCGCAAGTTTAAACAGAATTGAAATTGAATTTAACAAATCTCACTCTGGGTCTTGACAACTGCTCATTTTAAAACGAGAAATCAGGACTAATTAGAAACATAAGCAGAAACAGAGAGATAAAGGCTCATGAAAATGAATGGGCTGAGGGAAAATGTAAAGATGAAACAGGTTTTAAGTCAAAAATATCTAGACTTGAAATACATGCAACTGAAGCCTTCAACATTATGAAGAGAACTAATGCATGCAAATCATTCACTATGTCAAAGGGATCATGTATTAGGAAACCCAAATTAAAAATTAATAAGCCAGGAGCATGTGTGACAACAAATGGATTCCCCAAAACTAATCGCTCAGAGGAGAAAGTAAACCAGAGAGGCCACTGAAATAGACAGTACATTACAGACAATTAGATACCTTTAGGCAGAGAGAAGGAAATGAGAGATATGGTGATAAGATTGAGAGTAGGCTTGATCAAATAAAGATAGCCTCTTTTCCTGTTCCATCATCTGCTCCCATCCTTGGTCACTGTCTGCACAAAAGGTGATAGCTGATGGCAAGATTCCAACATAATTTGAAGACTTAGAAAGTACCGGAAACTGTGGCTACAGAATGTCAACAAAAGTGCATTATTAGCGTCACGAAAACAAGAACACAGCACAGCCTCCAGCCCCCGAGGTTCAAGGGCCACGCACGCAGTCAATACACTTACCTCTTTTGGTCTTGCGATTCTTGCTTGCTTGCCCATCCTGTTCCGTCTTTTGGTACTAAAGAAATATTGGGGTCATTGCCTTTATTTTCCGCTTTTAAACTTGGCAAATTTGCAGGGGGTGGCATGCGCCGAGCTGCGGCAACTTTACCGAGACTCTGCAATCCATGACGTGTGGTGACTGGCAAATAGGAGAGAAAAAGAGAGAAAATGTAAGCAATCTCATAGCTGCCATGCAGAGGAATTATTGCAGTGGAAATAGAGAGAGAACATACAATTGCTCTGGGAAAATGAAAATTACTACAAAAGTTCAGGCCTGCATAGAATGCTAATCTACACGAATAGGCTCCAGCTTGAACTACTAAACACAGCCGTGCCATATGGGCTCCACCTTTACTCAACTGGTTAATCGCAAGTACATCCAAACAAAAAAAATGTGGTAGTCTGACCGATGGCATTCCTTTTAAAATGGGAATTACAAAGAACTCAAAATCCTTTTGCTTCCTTATTAATTTCAAAAATACTCAGTTATTTCCCCTGTTGTCTTAGTAACAGATGCTACTGGGTTTAAGTTATCTAATCTCAGCATTCTGAGTTAGCTGGCTGCTTTAAAAGCAACCTTCTCTAGGATTTCCAATTTGGATCCGAATCCAATGACTCCTATACAGACTCAAGAATAGGGGAAGTGGTGGTGTAGTGGTATTGTCACAGGATGGGTAATCCAGAGACCCAGGGTAATGCTCTGGGGACCTGGATTCAAATCCCACCATGGCAGATGCTGAAATTTGAGTTCAATTTAAAAATCTGGAATTAAAAGTCTGATGACCATAAAACCATTGCTGAATGTCGTAAAACCCCACCTGGTTCACCAACGTCCTTTAGGGAAGGAAATCTGCTGTCCTTACCTGGTCTGGTCTAAATGTGACTCCAGGCCCACAGCAATGTGGTTGACTCTTTAGGGATGGAGAATAAATGCTGGCCTAGCCAGCGATGCCCACATCCCATGAATGAGTACCAAAAGACCTCACAAATTTACCTGCCACATACGGAAGGCAGCTTAGACACAAGCAACAGCTACAATCTTTGAGTAAAGAGCAAATAATTGGATAAAGGAAATGTTGCATTGGTGAAAGCCCTCAAAAAGCCTAGAATGGTGGTGAAGGAACTGCTTTGTCCCAAAATACATTTTTGCACCCAAAATTTTCCATAGCCACCTTAAACTGACGTGTACTGAAAGCGTTTGAGGTGCAGAACTACACAAAAGATCAAACTGAGTAATGGTTAAAATATTAGAAGCACACAAATCGTAAAGCCGCCAAACCCCTCGAATTTAAAAAAAAAAATTCCTTCATGGGATGTGAGCCTCACTGGCAAAGCCAGCATTTGTTGCCTATCTCTTAACTGCCCTTGAAACTTATGCAGGCCAAGTAGAAAAAAAAATCAAAGCCAAATCTTGGCAATGATTCTAGGTTTAATCTGGTTGCAGAGTCATGAGCAACACAAGAAACTAATAACCCAGCTGATCTGAGTGTCCATTCACATTAATGCACCCTTCCAGCCTCAATGCACCTGCACATAGATCAGATTAAAAGGAAGATTTCAATTAAGTAGCATATCTATCACAACTTTCATCCTCTAAACTACTTCACTTCAAAAAAATTGATTGCATGTGAAGTGGCAATTGTGTAGGCACACATGTAGAACGGAATGGAGATGAATGCTAATTTCAACAGGCAGGGGGAAATGAACCTTTCAAACCATTGTCTCAGCCATGGCGCAGTTGGTCACATTCTCACCTGAACACAAGGTTCTGGCTTCAAGTTCCACACCAGGACTTCAGCACAAAAATCAAGGTCAAGTACCGAGGGAGCGCTCTATTTTGGACAAGACTTTAGACTGAGGCCAGGTCTGCCCCCTCAGTCGGATGTAAAAGATCCAATGGTACTACTTTGAAGAAAAGCAGGGGAATTATCCCTGGTGTGCTGGCCAATATTTATGCCCCCCACCTACCCCCCCAATCATCATAAAAAACAGATTATTGGGTCATTATCACATTACTGTTTGTAGGAGCTTGCTGTGCACAAGTTTAAGGGGGAGCAGTGGAATGTCTACATTTCAATACAGCTTGTCTGAAGTAGAAGATTCATAAAATGAGGGAGGAGAAAATAGCTTATATACACCAATTTAAAACTAGATCTAGTGCGAACTTTAAAACAGACGTCCGAGTGCATTATGGACCGGGACACAGTCCCAGGCACTTGCTATTTTCTGCCATAAAATTCAAGCACCTCCAACTGGGTAAAATGAATTACTTAAGGGCTACAAATTAACAGCACCATTAACAAATCAGTAACTATGCAGACATGTGCAATATATAAATAGAAAAGGGCTTCCCAATGAAGAGCAGGCATCTATCTCACTGCAAAATAGTTTTAATCAGAAACTGTTCAATTATATGGCAGGTCACAGGAAAATGATTTGGAATGAAATAAATTATCTGGTGGTAATGGCCCAATTTTAAACATTTTCTTTTAAATCACCCACCAAGCCTTGGCCAGACCACCTCTGTCCCAGCAGCTTTCGAGCACCCCACAAGTGGAAGTGCCAAAAGCATCCTGGGCTACCACATCCAGAAAAGAGAGCCCTGATGGAGCGTCAAGTTAATACCAGTTAAGACACCACATCTCCAGCTCTGGGTTGCAGTTCAGGCCACAATTAAGTGGTGAAAGGT
Source organism: Cetorhinus maximus (assembly GCF_964194155.1). Taxonomy (NCBI): domain Eukaryota; kingdom Metazoa; phylum Chordata; class Chondrichthyes; order Lamniformes; family Cetorhinidae; genus Cetorhinus; species Cetorhinus maximus. The sequence goes on along the minus strand of NC_135899.1, from coordinate 12,113,159 downwards.
GTCTATGCCTGCTGAATACAAGTGACCCAACATGGAATGAGTTTTGGGCAGTTTCAACTTTAATGCGCTATTCATTGTAGAAAATTACAATCCTGAACTGACTTTACTCAAGACAAAAGCCAGTGCGGAAAATACAGAAGCCCATCTTGGTGCAGCAAGTGATGTGGTACATTATTGGAGAAGAGGGCCCTACTCTACACCTGACCGCACTGCCAGCCAATCTGAGACTACTTCATGCCTCAAGTGGAAAAATATCCCACTTTCCAGCAGTTAACTACCTCAACTAGGCACCAAAAGGAATTTTTCTTCAAGAACCAACAGTACCAACTATACGCAGCAAGTGGTTAGGACAGGAATACACTGCCTGAAAAGGTGGGTGGCAGATTAGAGAAACTGATGAGCACCTGAAGGGCAAAGGTTTGTAGGGCTATGGGGAAAGGGCAGTGAGTGGGCAAGCTGAGATGGTCTTGCAGAGAGCCGGCACAGACTCAGACAAAATGGCCACTTCCTGTAATCATTCTCTGATTCCAATTCCAAAACGATTGGTTTTTTTTCCAGGCTCACAATCGCCCCAAATTGACATACACCAACTGTAGATTTCTTTAAAAGTTAATGGTGTTTGGCTCCATCAGTTAGAAATCCTCCATTTTGTAAAGAGCTGATGCTAAAAGCATTGAAAAAAATTAGCAGGGATCTATGTAATCAATCAGAAGCTGGTACAGCGGCTAATTTTGAATAGGCCGAGGCCATTTCCAGCACCAGCCGGGATCAGCACAACACAGGCTGGATACCAAATTAGACATCCATTGATCGGATTTAATCCATGCCATACAAGGCAAAGCAATTACCAACACAACCAGCAAGACTATTCATACTTTAAAAAGGTATTTATATTTTTGCCTATCCCTACAGAAGTAGCAGCTAACCCTCTAAGTCTTCTGCATTGTTGTTCTCCACTGAGAGTTGCCAACTTCCCACTTTAATTGCCGTGCCTTTGCTCCAGATTTACAACTGGTATCTACTGCAGTAAGAAAGCCGACTCAGCAGCCAACCTGCAGCTCAATATGCCATCAACAATGTATGGCTCAACAAATCTCGCCAAACTGTATAAATTGTGTCTTTGTTAGCATTGAATGTAACCAGAAAGGTTGGGGCAGCTGTACCAATGGAGAAACTCTGAACTACAATGCGCTCTACAACATATTAAAGGTGTGCCAGGTCCACATGAGCTTAATTCAATTCTTTTGCATATCGAGTTGTCAACAGCAGTCAGTGCCACAATATCTGGGGGGTGGGGAAGCAGGGAAGGAGAGAGAGGAAGCAAAGAGAAACACTAAAGCAGTGAGGGGGAGCAACAGGGAAATTTGGGCCTTCTGCAAGCGAGACTCCATAAAGACCAGTGTGGCCATTCAGCCCCTTGAGCAGGTTCCTCCATTCAGTTAGGTAATGGCCATCAACCTTGAGATTTAAAATTAATTGAGCTGGCATCTTCTGCTTTTGGTGAGTAAGAGCTCCACAGTGTTATCACCCTCGGTGTGGAGAAGTGTTTCCTAACTTCTCCCCAAATGGCCTGTTGCTTATGTCCGCTTGCACTAGTCTGAGCAAAGAGCTTTTCCTCTATCATCTTCATCAATTCTTTTTCAAAGTCCTAATTTTCAATCAATGACCACCTAACCTTCTACACCCAGAGAATCAATAACTTCTGTCCATTATGTTCTAATCCTCTACTTATAAATGCTAATATTTCAGCAGTAACTTTGATTATCTTTTTGCACCTGACCACTACATTCTAGCAAACATATACATGGACTCCCAAATCTCTGTGAATCTCCATTATTCTAGCTTTCCATCATTTAAAAAATGCTGATCAATCATACTGGGTCAAAATGGATGACCTCTCACTTGCCAGCATTGAAATTCACCTGCCAGTTTTCTTCACTCTATGCTCCTGACTACATTACTTACTATGCCTCCAATCTTTGTGTCATTGGAAAACTTGACTATTTGGTTCACCTTTGTGCAACCCAAGTCATTAATAACTATATTAGATAGTCGAGGCCCTAACACACATCCCTGTGGGATGAGACCTTACTAAATGCTTCCAGGAGGTCCATAAACTCGAATAATAGACTTTCCTCTGCCTTCTACTTAGTTACTACCTCAAAAAAATTTAACTCAGTTCATTATACTGGTACATCATCTACCCTTTACAAATCCATGTTGGCTCTTAACACAGCTCAAATTTCACCAAGTGTTCAGACACTTTGTCCTTAATTTATAGGTTCCTATAACTTCCCCACAACTGATTTTAGACTAACAGGTCTATAATTGCTTGGTTTCCTAGTTCACTTTTTTTAAAAACTGGAGCTACCCACGATAAGTGAAAGGCACCTTGCAGAATGGAGCCAAAGAAAAAATATTCGAAGTAAAATAAACGGGACCCCACAGATACTATTTACAGCATGTGGTCCCATGGTGCATGAAAAGTGAAAAAGATCAGGGTTCACTATTTAAGCAAGAAACTTACAATTATATTGCATCCTTCACATCAGCACAGCCCAAAAGGGCTTCACAGTCAATTAATTTTTGTTGTTGAACTGCAGTCACTGTTGTTATTGTCATGTAGGAAAACAGATTTCAACTGGTTGGGCAGGAAGGCAACATCAAGTTGAGGGGAAAAAAGCAAAATGATGGGGTAATGTTATGAAGCCAGACTATTACTAGAACTACAGTAAGGCTTGTAGACATAATGGCTCTTGCAATGCCAACAATGTACTTACTGCACAATGGGAAACTGAGCTAGGAAGATTGCAGCACCAATCCATGGTCTCTGGTGCAGTGCCACAATTGGCTGCAATGCCCTGGTTTTAGAAAATGAGGAGAAAGGGAAATAAAAAACTGGCAAGGCTCCTGCTTCTGATGCCGATTCAATACTTTGTTGGAAAATGAGCCTTTTGTGTGTTGATGTCAGGTGAGGACAGGGCTCTGCTCAGCCACATGCTCTACTGAGCATGGTTACTAGGGCAAGGTGGGGCAGGGCATCAACAAAGTAGAAGCATACTCCAGCATGAATCAATGCCATGACATATCAAGGAAGTTAATTTACTTTGGGGGAAAAAGGCCAATAATAACAACAGGGATTGATAGCAGCAGCAGAGACTGAAAACTTGGATACATTCAATAGCAATGCTGTGGTGTGCACTTCACCCTGTGACACACCATTCAGCAGATGATTTTTTTCTTTTAAAAAGCCATTTGCAATATGCAGTCTGGTTAATTTTCTTCAGTCTCCACCCAGCTTATTTAGTGCATTATTAGCATACGAAAGAAAAACCAATATATTTCGAAGATGTGCCAATACACACTTTTCTGCTGTGGCTTATTCTCACCAGAATTTTAACTTTGCATGACACAGTTCAAAAGCGTTCTCTCAGGCACAGCCCATATTTGAAAGTGTAACTAAATTATAGATTTTGCACCATGTTTCTAACAATTTAAGAGTATGCACTGAAAAGTTCAACACCCACATTTACACCGAGCTAAAATGCTACTGACAACTGTCCTCCATTTTTCACTAGTGGCACCATTCCAATTATCCTCAGTCTCAGCATATGATTAGTATCAGCTCACAACAAGGTACCAACTGGTCTCAAACACAGAATTTGCCTGCAAAGAATGAGAGGATCTGGGTAGCAATGAGGAATCATGCAATGATAGACATTGACGTGGATCCACAGATGAGGAAGACATCATATGGCATACAGAACAAAAAAGGTGCCAGGCTTAATTTTCTATTATGGATCAAATTAGCTGATGTTATTAGGTGCCTTCAGCTGTCTGGGCCCCAAGCTTTGGAATCTTGTCCTAAACCTCTCCTTTTCCCTCCTCTTTTAAGGTGCTCCTTAAAACCTACCTCTTAGACCAAGCTTTTGGTCATACGTACTAATATCTCCTTACCTGGCTCAATGTCAAAATTTGTTAGGCAACAGTCCTGTGAAACCCTTTGGGAATTTTATTATGTTAAAGCAGCTATATAAAATGTGATATTTAGTTGTCGTTAGGTTAACATCTCCGTCACGACTGGCTGAGAGCTGGGGAGGATAAAAAAGTCAGTCATGCCAAGTGATCTCTCTGCTGACAGTGAGTGTGTAGGCATTGGATGGGGTCAGGATTTGGTTCTGCTGCAAGACACTCTATGAACAGCATCTTCAGGGGTTTAAAAACACTTTCTCCATAGAGTACGACACCAATATTTGAAATAAATCTACTAACAACACTATATTAACCAGATGGATGGTTTGATCTCACTGTGCCAGAAGTAAATATGAACACAAAGGTGGGCAAGAACAAGACCATACAGGTTTCATTAGAATTGCACAGTAATCTCCGTCTTGTGTTACCTGTGGGTTTCTGGGTTTCTAAGGACTTTCCTTTGTAAGTATCAAACAGGTTGAGCGACGAGTACTTGGTTTTTCCATCCTTTCCCTTTGCAGTTTGCCCCAAACGATCTGACATCTCGCTGGAAGGTCATTGAGTACGGTGGTTCCTTTAGGCACCCCTTGAAACGTGCCTCCTTCTAAAGGAGAAAAAATGAGTTATATTCAGATCTGCTGCCAAGACATTGGCTGTAAACATTCACTCGTCAATAGTATTCAGTTAGGCAAAGCAACAGGTCAGTGCTTAAAGAGAGTGTGGTAAGGAGTTGTACATATTGGGAGGATACTAGGTTAAGTTCCAAGGCTGTGTCGAGTTACCTGATTTCAGCCAGCTGGGTAGTAAAGGATAAATACTAAGATTACAGCTGCTTGAGTTATAGGAAAGGAAAAAAGAAAACAAACCAGCCAGGACCGCTGATCACTGTCCAATGATTCCTGCCAGCAAACATGGATTAGATAGAGGCTGGCCACCAAACTACCACCATCCTTGCTCTTGGTTATACAGTCTAATGACACTTGAGCCTCATGCATGAGCAACCATTTGGTAACCTTTGGCAAAGACTAACACTGGGGAAGGAAAGAGGAAGGAAAGAGGACAGACACTACACGAAGATAACAGAATGGTTACAGCACACAAGAGGCAGGCGTGCCATTCAGCCCATCGTGAACAACCGAGAGAGCTTGGTTACCAATGGTTAAAGCCATATTAGTTTCATCATGCCAATTTACAAGTCCCATGTTTAATAATAAAAATGACACTTCAATCTCCAATTGTCACATTAACCAGCGATGACAACATGGAAATTAGAAGAGGGGGTCAGTCAGCCCACCCATTCAGTTATTCTCCAGGATAAGATGTGTTCTCATATTTTATAGCACTACACATTTAAATTCTCCCAAATACTGAAATTTCATTTTACAGGAAAATTCAGTACAATTCTTGATGCTTTACTCTGCAATACATTACTCTGTAATGCAATACGAGAAAACCAAATGTTTCTACACAAAGTCCACATTTAATAAAGGTTTTCTCATCAAGTCAAGGTGCACTGAGTGCCTGAGTGTTACAACTCCCATGCCACATGAATTTATTAAATACTATTTACAACATAAACAGGTCAGTTGACAGGTTTCACAATAGGTATCCTGGGAATGAAATTTACTTAAATCCTTGCAAGCCTCAGAGTGCCCTCACACCCAGCCTTCTCAGCAGACACACCCCTTCACGTTGCTTCTGTGACTGCCAAGGGCAAGATCACGGCTTCAAAGATCTTCTGCAACTCTAGTTGACGACTGAGTTCCTACCTCTTTATAGAAGAGACTAAGTCTAACGTCAATTTCTTTTCCTCTTCAGTACATCTGAAGGCACAACACCTTACTGGAAACTGATAATATACATTGTCACCTTAATTAGAATATATCATTCTTTTCAGATGATCATGAGTTTGGGGGAAAAATAAAATCCTTGCTGACAGAAGGTATGAGAATTGACCACTTGACTTGTCGGAAATAATGGACAATTTGGGAAGTATGTGTTCATAGACCCTGAACCCCGAACTGACATTAATGTTCACATACAATCCAAAACACACTTAGCTATGGACCATTTTGTCACTTAAATGACTTACTTTGGGTGTATGTTCTGTGATTCAGCAGGGGTGTCTGGATCCTGATTAAGAAATCTCAGCCTGTTTTTTTTTAAAAAAAACTTCCTAACCTAGCCACAAAATCCAACAGTAGCATCCCTACCATTTGTCCAGATGAGATCAGTCATGACACAGATTGAACCTTCATAATTTGTTTTGCAGATGCTCCTTGCTGGGTCAGTGTAGAAGTGGCACAAATTGTCACTTGCAGAAAACACTGTTCCAATATCTGCCCAAAGCCACCAGAGGGTCAAACAGCTCGTTATAAAAAGGGCTGCCAAACAGTTGTCATGATTTTATACCTTAGACATTTCTCTAGGGCAAACATTTTTGTCTTCCAGTGTCCCAACGTTCCAGTGAAGCCCAACGCAAACTGGAGGAACAGCACCTCATCTTCTAATTAGGTACTTTATAGCCTTCCAGCCTTAACATTGAGTTCAACTACTTCAAACTATGAACTCTCTCCTCTATCTTCATCCTTTTTCAATCCCTTTTAAAATGTTATTTAATTTTTATCCACTTAATTTTCATTCATTGTTTTATCCCCTTATCACTTTTTCCATCCTTTTTCCCCCAACTTCTCCTCCCTCCCCCCTCACCCTCAAAGGGGCCATCTGTTACTTGTTCCATGCTGTTCTTTCACAGAGCTTATCCTTGTTCTATTAACACATTCTGCTTTCTTACCTTTATGTCACTATCAGCACTTCCTTTAGCTCTTACCACTACCATCGACACTCCCTTTTTTTCTTTAGTTCATGACATCTTTATCAATCTCTCCTTTGCCCCCACCTATCACTGTCCTTCTATCCAGCTTCACCTGCCCCACCCCCTTAAACAGTATAAATTTCATCACATTTCTACTTCTCTTTAGCTCTGAGGAAGAGTCACACAGACTCGAAACGTTAACTCTTGTTTCTCTCTCACAGATGCTGTCAGACCAGCTGAGTTTTTCCAGCACTTTCTGTTTTTATTTCAGATTTCCAATATCTGCAGTATTTTGCATTTACATTTTTGTCTTTATTTGCCTCTTGATAGATACATATATCCTGGTAAACAAAAGGACAATTTTTGCTAACTAATTCAAATTAGAATGAGCCTTATCTGGGAGGAATAAAAACCAACAGCACTCTGGCTTCTAAGTGTTGAGAATTACATCCTCATTCCAGGAGCCTTTTAATAATCTAAAATGACATTTCAAAACAGCACAGTGGAAATCCGGCACCGTCAAAGATGCTATCTTTCAGCTGAAATGCTTAGACAAAACTATTTCAGTGTTTCCAATGGATGCTTGAGATATTGTGGTACAAATTCAAGGAACAGCAGGCCATTCTTTTGTTCTGGCCAACATTCTCCTTCCATCATGAGTAAGTGCCCATTTATATAGTCAGATCCTATGGGCACAATTGCTTAAATAAACATTAATGCATTTTCAAAGCACCATGTAAACAATGACTTATTTGTAAACATGAGAGAAATGATAATGAATACAAGTCTGTATTTGCAGGAATAATTGTGTGTGGGGGGTGGGGGGAGGAGGAGAGAGCGCTTTAATTAAAATTTAAAAAAAATATGTATTTGCACTCAGCCCTCTGATGACATACAAGTTTCAAGGTGCCAAGTTGTAAGAATCTAAAATACCAGTCATACCTCAAATCGTAGTTGAATCCCATCAGCACAAAAATAATTACACATCCTCTTCAAATACTGAAACTATTTTTAAAAAATCTCAAACTCTTTAGGACATGAACTATGTTCATAATCAGATGAGCACTTGTACAAAAGTAAAGTAAAATGACTGCTAACTTGACTGCAGGCAGATGCTTATAATCACCATATCATACACAAGCAGTTTGATAAATTGGTGTGTTGGTTGACGACCATTTCAAGAAACTGCTTTGCAATAATGCCCAGTAGCCCTCATGCTATGGAAAACACCTGTACGGTCATGTGTAACTTGACTCTGTTGAAACGTAGAAAGACAACAGCACAGTTTAGTTACTGTACCCTCCCCAATGGCTACACAGACCTGCATCTTAGAACTGGATCTTTGAAGATGCTTTTACACTACCAGTTTCTGGTTTGTGGCACACTCTCCCCTCGGCTTCAGGAGCTGGTTTCTGCAGGAATGCCAGGTTGTGCTGTGTAAAACAGAGTCAGAATCAATGTGCTTGCACTGCTAGAACCACCATCGCAACAGCAAATTTGTACGCTGATGGTATCCCAAACCCTGGCTCACTTACACTACAAAAGGCCAACTAACAGGGGGAAAAACTGTATCTCTGCTAACTGCTGCATTTCCCAAGTGTAGTAAAATCTTTAGGTGGATCACACGTTCCTGAGATATTGACAATATGAACAAGGCAACATCTATTGAGAGCTTTCAGGGTGGGACCACACAGACTAGACTGAGTAGGGGTAGCAAGTTCCTTTTCATGAAAGGCACCAGTGAGCTTGCTAGGTTTTAAATGAGTTTTTCTTGTGTCAAATACCAAACTTATTGAACTCAATATTACGTGATTGGAACTGAGCACTGGTAGTGATTGATCTAGTCTTTGCACCTTTCAAACTAGGTGCTCTCTTATGCTATGGGCACCTAGAGCTGAAAAGAAGTCCCTCATTGTACCAGCATCCATGCTAGGCATTCTGAAATTCTTAATGAAACGGGCAATTTAGTATCAAAATATGGGCAGTTCCATGTGCTGGAGGCATGTCCAAAAAGGTGGACTGAGATTTGAATAAACTCATTTTCACTCTTCTCTAATCACTGAGCTGGATCAGAGTATAAATGTTAAAAGGACCACATTGCAAAGCTGTTGGTACCGTGTCCAAACTGGACTCTCCTCCGTCATCCCACCCAAAAGAGAAATCACTCTTCTCCCCCTCCAACCCAGGGCAACCCTATTACTTATCAGAATGTGGTAAGGAGGAACTTCACTTTGGAAATTGCAGTCTCAAAATGTACCTGCAGCAGCTACACAGATACCCAAGCATCATGCTAGAGCTCATTATCTTTAATACACGGGATCATCTTTGACAACTGATGCACTGTTAAAAACTGAACTGGTTGGCAAACTTGTGGTTAATCCCATACAAAGGTGCTGCTCTGAAACTCTCCCAAGTTCCCAATGGGGCTATCATATTCCAAGCAGCTGTACTGTATTCCATTAGAAAGTGAATCAGCCCAATTCTGGATCACTTTTAACAATGATAATTCAAAGTTTCTGAAATAACAGATTCATAATTAAAGTTAATTCCTATGGCACTTTCAGTTTAAAAAAGGCCCCAATTTTCAAGATCACAAGACAATTACGGATGAGGAATGCTGTTTGCTGCATTTACACTTACTGTACCACATTAATTTTTTAAAAATGTGCAGTGAGAAGGCTGTTAAGAGTTTGTCATTTTTCTGTGCTGTTGCTGACGCCACTTCAGTTTAATTGGAGGAAGAGCCACCAGCACGATGGGTATCTTTAACTTCTGTTCCCAAACAGTTCCGAAGAGTAGTCATTTTGGACTCAAAGTATCTCCATAGATGCTGTCAGACCTGTTGCGTTTTTCTAGCATTTTGTTTTCATTTCTGATTTCCAGCATCCGCAGTACTTTCTTCCAATTTTATTTGGCAATTCCTTTAAACAAACATTAGTATGTTTGACAGGGTAGATGATGAGGCCAACTTTCCTGGCTGGAGAGTTTGGAATGAAGTGTCAGAGACTTTGGTCCTTCAGGACTGAAATAAGGAGAAATTTCTTCATTCAGAGGATTGAGAATCTTGGAATTCTCTCCCCTACAGAGCTATCGGTGCTCAGCTAACAAGTATATTCAAAACCGAGATCAACATATTTTTGGACACAAATAGAATCAAGGGATATGGTAAGAAAGTGCACATGAGCTAAATCAGCCACGATTTTATTGAATGGTGCCCAAAGGCTTGAGGGTGCATACTGCCTGCACCTGATGCTCTTAAACCAGTAAGTATTTAAATCAGCACCACAGACCCAGCAAGAAAATTCTGGCCTCGGAGATGCCACTTATCAAGTTGCATTAGTGGCTCGTTCCTCCACCACACAATGCTCTCCTCCCCTCAACTGCAGCACAAGCTTGTGTTGCTTCAGTCAAGTGACAACCTTGTGTAAGCAAAGGTGGTCAATGTTACAAAGCTACACAATTGTGGAACATGCACGCATCTCGGTGACGAGTCCTACAGTGCTCCCATTGCTGCCCTTGGGGTCAACATAGTCCCAGGTCCTCAGGAGCAATGTGGCCAGGGCTAAGCAGCAGTTGAATTGGGATTGCTTTTGACACTAGATTTTGCCAGTGCCTTAGTGAGTTAGTGCCAGGCAGTTTGATGAGTACAGTAAGGATAGAAGGATTGCAAGTTGTAACTGGCGAGTTAGGCAGCTCTTTTCCTTGGTGTCAGGTATTATTATAACAAACAGAAAAGATGAAAACTTAAATAACACCAAGGATACCTATATAAATTTGGAGGCTGTAAATAGAAGCCATCTATTGGAGACAGCAAAGTAGAATGTCACAGCATTATGCAGACAATGTCAAGGAATCACTGAATTCAAAGTTCCCTTTATTGACAGGAACCTTACCATTGTGGAAAGATCTGTCAAAATGTCCTACCAGGCTTGTATCGAGGAATGTAACCTACAGATGACATCATTTCTGTCTGATATAATATGTATGGTGAAGTGTTATTTTTGAATAATTAATTTTAAAGTCCCGGTAATCTTCCAATGATTACATTAAATATTTCCACACACACACACAAATGAAAAACATCACCCCAATAACAGAGATCGTGGTTAAAAACAACACTGTGGATATATATTTGGTTTCCTCTCCACCTAATTCTGAGTGACTCATGCTGGTACATGGTTCTGACCCAACTTCGTGCACTTTGCCCATGTGCTTATTTATGTGCATCCTTAAAGGGCTGCAGATGCTCAATCATTGAGCACATTTAAGATGGAAATAGATTTTTGGATACTAAAGGGAATTGAGGGATATGGAGATAGGCCAGGAAAGTGGTGGAATTCAGATCAAATATTAGCCACAATCTTACTGGATCCATACAGAATATAGACATATGGCCTATGTCTGCTTCTATTACTTGTTATAGCTCAGTACCATCTCTGTGTCCTTCTTAAACAAGCCATCAGGCGTTCCAATTTATGGATATATTAAGGAAGTGTAGTTCTGAGCTCTTGTAATGGAAATTTCATCTTTGGGGCTATGATAAACAATTCAAGCTTCACCAAACAAGTGCCATCTGTTACTTCTATTAAGATTAGGCATTAAAATAATCAAAAAGCTGTACTGAGGAAGCCTCTGCTGCAGCACACGTTTTCCTAGTGACTGATAAGGCAAGTGGTTAATGGGTTGAGAGTAAATTGGCCCAACAAGGGAATCAGTTCACAAAATACACAGTGATGATCATGTCAGTTTAAACAGAGGGTGCGTGTTAAATTGTGCCAAGATATGTTGAGATCTTCCAGGCTGTTTAGAAGGATCCCAACATAAATTCTCTATATTTCTACATTTTTTAGTTCTGATGAAGGGTCATACGGACTCGAAACGGCAACTGTATCCCTCTCCGCAGATGCTGTCAGACCTGCTGAGTTTTTCTAGGTATTTTTGTTCTAGATTTCCAGCATCCACAATATTTTGCTTTTATTTTATAAATTATATCACATCAGAGTAGTCCCAAGATCAAAAGTCAGGAGTTTTTGAACTCTGCAACTGCAGCAAGTATCTCCACAGCACTCATTTTCCAGAGAACACACTAGCTGGTAATGGAAATTTAAAACAGGAGTTTTAAGTGTATTAACATCAGGCAGAAAAACAAATGAGATGGTGTTCATCAATGATGCTCAGAGAGCTCAGCCTGGCTCAAAGATTGTTCTAGAGGCTACCCAGTGCTCAAGAATCTATACCCTGAGGAGAGAAAAATCAAATACAATCAAATTCTGCAGCCCACATCCATTTAGGCAATTATACAGGGATTGCATATGCCTCAGCGTAACTATCATTGCACATCAATGGGATGGAAAATCTGAACCAACATCAGTCAGAATATTCATTGCCAACACCAGACAAAAAGCAGCTACCACAAATCAAGGCTCACAACGGCTATAAAATCTCACAAACATTTATAAGCTTTCTAAAAACAGGATGAATCTCTCAGTATTGCTGAGTGGTAACCATCTGGTCACCAGGATTTCAAGATAGCCCAGCAACGGACACGTAAAACTTTATTCACTTGAACAGTGAAATCAGGTAGCACAATTGTAGATTTTGCCTTTCCAAACTCGGGTTAAGGCTGGAGAAACTGGTGAAAGATGGGTGATTATAGGTCTCTCACTGATTATAATAAAGCAGTGGGAGTAATTTAAAATGCTAACACTCAAACTCAGTGTTGAAGCATTTTGGGTTCAGTGCACCATAGACAAGGTTGCACTGATACCAGTATGTTAAATTGGTCTAGAGATAATACACCCCCAGATACCAATTATATAGAGTCCTATTAAGTATCTCATGTTACAACAAACATAAAATCATCAAAATATGTTGGCTATAATAGCAACGGCTATAGAAGAGGTGAATGCAAAACTAAACTGAATGAAAAGGCTCAAGAGCAGACACTAAAAAACAGCATGGATGTTGGAGAATGTGCTACAAACACTTGGGTTTTGGATAACGGTACAAACAGTTCAAGCTTTACTCTGGTGGATTATGCAATTATCCGAATCTTAAAGTACTCCAATCCATCATTAATGATCCACTTACAGATGAATCGTGCAGCAACTTCACACTCTCTGGCAGAGAAAGGCTGTGCACAGTAAACTCAAACATCTAGGGGAGTGATTTCAAAACATTTATCATGGCAGGTTAAAACAAAACTAGCATCTACAAAAGAACTGCAAAGTGAACGCAGCTGAGGCTATCCAAGATTGATAAGTAGAAACAGTGATGTGCGCTTGTTAATGGTACAACAGTGTCATGGTAGCAGAGCTTCATAAGGATTATTAAAGGACAGAACCAAGGTAATGCCAAGTTTGAAATAAAAGAGGAACAATGCTGGAAATACTCAGCGGGACAGGCAGCATCGGTGGAGAAAGAAACAGTTAACATTTCAGATCTGTGACCTTTAACAGAACTGCGAAAAATTAGAGATTTAATAGAAGGGGTGGGTGGGACAAAGACAAAAGGTCAGTCTGTGATAGGGTGGAAGACAGCAGTGATTGAATGACAGAAAAGTTAGTCTTACAGGGCCTAAAGGAATGGCGATAGGGCAAGAAAAGAAACAAAGATGAATCTACTATGCCACTGACAGGTAGGCTACTGCCCGAAAGTCAAAATAAGTGAAAAACCAAAACATGCAAAGTAAAACGATCCACAATATTTATCTTGTACTCTAACATTCAGAATTATAAGTGGTAAACATGCACTGCATATTAATGGAAGATGCAACCAAGACAGATCCCAGGGATTGCTCAGCAGGCCACCCAGACATCAGTGACCCTTTGAGTCACAACATCGCATTAAAACTCTCTCCCTCATGAGGGATTTCAACTCTTCACCTTCAAAGATCTGGTCTCCAAATTCCCTCAAAGCCATTACAACTCAGACTGCCTCAACAACTGCCCACCTCTTGTCCGGAGACTGCATTTGACGGGATTCACAGAGCTGCATTCCCTTTAATTACTGGCACTTTCAATTCTTGGGCAAACCACTAGCTTTAAGAAGTTGGCACTGCCCTCGGGTTCCTTCAAACTCGAGTCTCCTGGTTGCATTGAGCTATAAATGGTTCCCTGGGCTGCTGAGCCCCAACTGCCTCCAACAAAGCCAGTGACCTTCCACCGTTTTCTAAGCTTCCCAGAACATCTGAACTGCAAACCATACCAGGTCCACACTGGAACTAACTCCTCTCCCTCCAAACGCAGAGATAAATTGAAACCAGAGAACCTTAAGGTCCACCAAACTCATGACAACGCAGCCTTTCAGGGTTCACTGGGAGATTTTAAATTAGTTTAGCTCTAACTCCCAAAACATCTTTCTGGACTGCACTTCTCTGCAAGCAGTGTCGACATCACATACGAACTAGGAGGAGTAGGCCATTCAGCCCCTCAAGCCTACTTTGCCATTCAATAAGATAATGGCTGATCTGACTGAGGCCTCAACATCACTACCCTTTGATTCCCTTGTTAGTCAAGAATCTACCTACTTCTGCCTTCATGATCCTCCTAGATAAAAAAACATTTTCTCATTTTAAAAATAAGGGGTCTCCCATTTAAGGCCATGTCCCCAAGTTCTGGTCTCTCCTACAGGAGGAAAATATCCTTTCAGCATCATATCTCCAGTTCTTCAGCTAAGTAAGCCAACCTGCTGTTTAATGGCTCCATCTCTTCTATTCTGATTCTACTAAACAAGCATGGTAACCTTCTGAACTGCCATTTTCTTGAAGGTGGTCTAGCAATCTCTAAAGCCCAGCATTTTAGTTACCTTACCATAACAATCTTCCCAGAACTAATCATTACCTCTAAAAATATTAACATGAACCATGAACTAGATATTCATCTGAAAACAGAAGGAAAGAAATTGCAATACAGCTACACCGAGCTGTTTTTGTGACTAGTGACCCATTGGGAACCCTTTGGGCCAAGTGTGATCTGAAGCTCAATTTCAGCAGTAATATTTGAAAAAGAAACTGACTAGGCTGACACATGTCATTTGCTAATTTTTAAAAAATAAAATGGAGCCTATCACAGGTGCTGCAGGTTCTGCTCCTATCTAAATAAATAGTGTAATAATGGAATAAACAAGATCATCAAAAAGGGGATAAAGGTGCCACAAAAAAGCAAGTTACAGTAATATCCAGTCAACAACATTATCCAAAGTCTAAAGTCTAGCCCAGCAAGAGGAGTAATAAGAGTTTTTGCTTTACAACTTGGACAGAAGTGCACTGCCCAGTGGAGAGCAAAGCCATACTAACACCAGGTCCCACATTCAAGCCCCCAGTCTATGATGTGTCAGGAGTTGAACCAGGGCTATAATTAGCATTAGAATCACAGGGGAAGCAGCGATTTAGAAGATGAAAAAAATCAGCCAGATTTCTCCACTTCTATTTGCTACCTCCTGCTGTAGACTCTGGACATGGGCATTAGGAAAGGGCACAAAAAAAAGTCAGGCTTGGCTGTCACGATCACTTTGCAACTAGCTGGCCAATATTAACTTCCGAGGGGTGTGCATGATGAATGGCCACTCGGTTAAGATATCATAGGTGGTGGTTGGCTTCCACGGGGTCCGTATCTGAGCTGAAACAAAACCGTGAACTTGTTTCCTGTACCGAGTTAGCTGATCAGGTTAGGGCAGGACACGGGTGCCTCTGAACTGGAAAACAAGAAAAAAAATCAGCCAGAAGTCCCAATCAATCCTGATCTGGATCAACAAATCCGACCTGAAAGCTTGTTCGTGTGTGAACAGTCGACGAGGGCAGGGTCAGAACGAGCTGTGATGTATTCCAGTGGGTGAACAACCTGCCAAGTCTCACCACATGAACAAAGACTTTGAGCATCCAGCAGCCAAATAATTGCACTTGTGCATGAGCGAGCACTTTGGGGGTTTGGCAGTAGAAAACAAAGGAAAAGTAATAACTGTTGACCCCGGAAGCATTTTACTTTGCTAGCATCATCTTTTGCACAGCATTTCTAGGTTTTCCACTTCTTCCATTTTCTCATGTTTCCTTTAGCCTCAGCATGCTTCAACTATTCACATTTCTTTCCAGTATTTGACCAAGCTCATCTGCTACATCGTTCCACTGACACTCCCTTGTACTAATCATTTTCTCCATTCCTCTTCTCTTTATCCTATTTTCCTGTTCAACACAAGTTCTGAAGTACAAGTCCCAATTGTGAACGCTGTTCACTACAAATGCTGAATAAGCAGGGTCTCCTTCACAATCTCCTCCAACCCCACAAATCTCCAAGATGTCTACAATCCTCTAATTCCAGCCTCCTGTGGACTGCCGCCATTGGTGGCTGTACCTACAGTTGTCTAGGTCCCCAAGCTCTGGAATTCCCTTTACATCTTTCCACCTTTTCTCCTTCAAGGCACTTCTTCAAATCTACCTCTTTGACCAAGTTTTTGGTCATCTGACCCAATACCTTCTCATGTGGCTCAGTGTTGTATTTTGTTTTATAATGCTCCTGTGAAGCACCTTGGGGCTTTTCAATAATTAAAGACACTATTAAAAAGCCACTGTTGTTCTGGTGATTCCTCACTGCCCAGCCCTAAATTTGCATCTTTCCATGGCTTCCACTCATGCCCTCTCAGTTCATCTCGTCCACAAAACCTAGCTCTTGCTCTCCCACTAAATTACTAGCCATCCAATTCCCCCTCCTGGCACCCATGTTAACCAATATTGTTAATGGTTCTCTCTTCAGGCGGTGTTCCTCCCCTCTTCAAATCTGCCATCATTTATCCTCTCCTCAAAAAAAAAATCAACCTGTGACCCCAATGTCCTTGCAAACCATCTCCAACCTCCCTTTTCTCTCCAAAGTCCTTGAACGTGTTGCTGCCTCCCAAATCTGTGCCCATCTTTTTGGAACTCCACATTTGAACCTCTCCTATCAGGTTTCTGCCCTTGCAACAGTACCAAAAAAACTTTGTCACGAATGGCATCCTATGCAACTGCGACTGTGACAAAGGAAAACAATCCCTCCTCATCCTTCTCGACCTGTCTGCAGCCTTTGACATGGTTGACCATGCCATCCTTTTCAATCACCTCTCCACCTTCATCCAGCTGGGTGGGATTGCTCTCATTTGGTTCCGTTGTCTATCCAATCGTAGAGAATAGCCAAAGATTGCTCTTCCTGCTCTCTCACCATCACCTCTGGTGTCCCCCAAGGATCTGTCCTTCACACCCCTCCCCCTCCAACCACCATTCCTCATCTCATGCTGCCCAGTGACATCACCCAAAATCATATACACAAACAACATCCAACTTCACCCTACCACAACCATCTCTCTCAATCCATTCATCGTTTCTAAATGATCGGACTGCTTGCTCAACATCCAGTACTGAACAAGCAGAAATTTCCAACTAAATACTGGGAAAAGCAAATCCGCCATCTTCAGTCCACACCTCAAATTCCATTCCCTAGTCACTGACTCCCTAGAAACTCGGAGGCTGTATTAGTCTGTTCGTAACTTCTGCGACATACTTAAACCGAAGACAAGCTTCTGACCACACATCTGCACCATCGCTAAGATCATGTTCCACCTCCCTAACATTGCCACACTCCACACCTGATACGTCTAAACTTGACTATTCCAATACACTCCTAGCCAGCTTCCCACTTTCTATCCTTCATAAACCTGAGGTCATCCAAACCTCTGTTTGCCCATGTCTTTACTCACACCAAGTGCTGTTCATCCATTACCCCTATGAGCATTGACCTACACTGCCTCTTATAAAGTGCATACTGCTTGTACTTTTTGTAGCAGTGCTGCATGACAGCAGAAATCTCATTTTCATTAGTTATGCAATCCCTCAATCTTAAAATTCTCATCCTGGTTTTCAAATAAGTCCATGGCCTCATTCCTCCCCCATCTCTAATCACCTCCAGACCTGCACCCCTCCTACACTGTAACCCCCTCCAGCTCTACAACCCTCCAAGGCATGTGCTCCTCCAATTTGAGCCCCTTGAGCATTTTTGATAATCTCTCCCCAATCGGCAGTGGTGATGGTGCCTTCATCTACCTAGGCCCCGAGCCCTGGAATTCTCTCCCTAAACTTCTCCACCTCTCTCTTCCTTTAAGAGGCTCCTTGAGACCTGCCTTGGACAAATTTTTGGTTACCTCCCCTTATATCTCATAAGGCTCAGTGCCAACATTTTTTTTTTTGTTAACGCTCCATTGAACTGCTTTGGGACATTTCACCACATTTAAAGATGCCGTATAAATGCAGTTGCTGTTCTTCAAAGCCTCTAATGAAATCTAGCACCAATTTTAAAATCAACCAAGCATGAGACTTTATTCATGGCAATTCAATCCAGACAATACTTCAGCATGTTCAAGGAGGGTTTAACTAATATGTCATGCAAAAAGAGCCATGCAAATGCTCCACTAGCTTCTCTTGACACAATGGATTCTTTAAACACGTTTGAGGGAAGTCTGTATATAGTGTGATGATTGAAAACCAAAAAAAGAGAGGGGAAAAAAAAAATCAGAGCAATAGTGCTTCAGATCAAGACTAATAAACTTTGCTATCACTAAGTGGCATTCTCAATGAACCAGCCAGGGTTCCATCTTGAATTTGGTACAGGTGCGTAGAGATCACATGACATTCTACTATGTTATCACACAGACAAATCATTCACCCGATCCAGTCTTTTTCTCCACAATCTACGACGACTTATCCCTACTTGCCTGTTCAGTCCCCATACCCTTCAAAATTTATTTTTCTCATTTATCAGCTCTGTGGAAATAATGAATCACTATTTGTCTTGCAACCTTGCACAATCTTCAAGACTCCTGTAAAATAATATTTAGCTGGTAGTGAACATGGTTCCAAGGTTTTACTGTTGGAGGGCGGTGAGCTGTGAAATACAGAACTGATTATTGCATATTGAGGGTATCTTACTTGTAATAACACACATCAGACTGCAATGTATGCAGAAGCAAATGTTGCCTGTTGACACTTAAGTGCTTTGGGAGGCTTTATTACATTTAAAGGCGGTATTGCAAGTTGTTGTACGTCAGCCAACCCTGCCCTAGTGATTCTTTTCCCCAGCAGGATTATGAAGTGACTTTGGGAACGAGTAATTTTAATCATAATCCCCAATTGTTTATAAATTTAATAGGATTATTTCTCCCAGGTACACAGTGACAGATGTCTTATTTTATGCAGCCAGCAAACAGGAGGCAGCACAGGAAGGACAACAGAGAAAGCTAACTTCTGTACAGAACAAGAGCCAGTTAGGAAAAGCCAGACGCATTCATGCCCCTCATCTGGACCACAGGTACAGTAAACAGGCCAGAGTAGCAGGTACAGAAATGTTAGATCCTACTGGAACTTGCACTGAAGTAGTCAAGTCTTTTTTTTTAAAAAAAAAAGAAACTGAAGTATGCAAAAAAGCGTACGAGAATTATTCCTTTTCATTTTAACTATAGGCACTCCCATCCTTGTTCCGTGATTCAACATCAGTATTCCAGTGAGAACAGAGGGGTAAGGTAAACACCCAAATCCTGGATTCAAATCACAAGAGCTAGGAAGCTGATCTCTAGAGTCACAGGATTTTGTTGAGGGAAGACTTCAGTTGTGGCAAGAGAGGACCTCAAAATGCACATGTACAAGATGGCAAATGGCAAAGGTAAATTGACAAAACTGCAAAGTCAAACGTAAAAGAGGGTGTAGATAAAGACCAAACTTCCATTTACAGAGCACCTTTCAGGACCACAGCATATCTCAAGGCACTTGACAACCACCAAACTATTTGAAGTATGGTCACTGTTTTAGGCAATTACAGCAGTCAACGAGTGCATGGCTAGGTTCCAATGAGAGGAGTGATTAGATGAGTTGAGGAGATGTCAGTTTGAGGGATAAATGCTGGCCTGGACACTGGATGAATTCCACAACTCTTATTCGAATGACACCGCTTGCAAGTTTTATGCCACCCGAAGATTCTCAGTTTTAACACCTCCTCTGGAAAACGGTGCCCCGTATAGTAACGTGGCAGGCCTGGATTACCTGCTTAAAATTCTGGAGTGGGGTTTGGCCCCACAACTTTCTGACTACGAGCCATAGTTGACATCAATGTAATTAAAACAGCTAAACTGAAGGATGATTTGGGAAAGTCCTTGCCAAAGTTTTTTTTTAATTCATTCATGGGGTGTGGGTTTCGCTGGCTGGGCCAACATTTATTGCCCGTCCTTACTTGCCCTTGAAAAGGTGATGGTGAGCTGCCTTCTTGAACCGCTGCCGTCCATGTGGTGTAGGTACACCCACAGTGCTGTTAGGGAGGGAGTTACAGGATTTTGACCCAGTGACAGTGAAAGAATGGCGATACATTTCCAAGTCAGGGTGGAGTGGCTTGGAAGGGAACTTCCAGGAGGTGATGTTCCTATCTATCTGCTGCCCTTGCCCTTCTTGATGGTAGTAGTCATGGGTTTAGAAGGTGCTGTCCACAGAGCCTTGGCGAATTCTTGCAGGGCATCTTGTAGATGGCACACACTACTGCTATAGTGCAAACACTGAATTAGCAGTCAGATCATCTGGCAGAACCATGGCCCAGATGTAGTACCCTCACCTTGGAGTCAGAAAGTTACAATTTCAAGTACCATTCCAGAGACTTGAGCACAAAATCTAGGCTGACATTCTAGTGGAGTGCTGAGGGACTGCTACACTGTGGGAGATGCCATCTTTCAAATGAGACATTAAACAGGGGCCCTACTTGCTCCTTCAGGCGAGCACAAACATCCTGTGGCACTATTTCAGAGTAGAAGAGGAGTTCTCCCCAGTGCCTTGGCTAATATTTATCCTTCACTAACATCACGACTGAAAAACAGGTCATCTGGTCATTTGTCACATTGCTATTTGTGGGAATTTGATGATTGACCAGAAACTGAACTGGATCAGCCATATAAATACTGTGGCTCCAAGAACAGGTCAGAGGCTGGAAATACTGTGGCAAATAACAGCTCCTGACTCCCCAAAGCCTGTCCACCATCTAACAAAGGTGGAAGTCAGGAGTGTGATGGAATACTTTCCACTTGCCTGGATGAGTGCAACTCCAACAACACAAGCAGCTCAACACCATCCAGGACAAAACAGCCAGCTTGAGTGGCACCCCTTCCACAAACATTCACTCCCTTCACCACCGACACACAGTGGCAGCAGTGTGTACCATCTACAAGATGCACTGCAGAAACTCACCAAACCCCTTAAGGCAGCACCTTCCAACCCATCAATCTCTACCATCTAAAAAAAGGACAAGGGCAGACACATGGGAACACCGTCACTTGCAAGTTCCCCTGCAAGCCACACAGACTTGGAACTATATCCCCCATCCTTTCACTGTTGCTTGCTCAAAAACATTGTACTCCCTTTCTAACAGCATTGTGCATGTACCTAAACCAGACTGACTACAAATGCAGCTCAAAAATGCAGCTCAATGCCACCTTATCAAGGGCAACTAAGGATGGACAACAAAATGCTGGCCTTGCCTGAGACACACGTCCCATTAAAGAATTTTTTTTACAAACTTGGTTCTGTGCAAAATGGTTTCTAAACCACAACAGACACTACAATTAAAATATACATTATTGGCTGTAAAGTACGTTCTGCTATCCTGAGGTTGTGGATGTAGATATATAAATCCAAACCTGTCTCTCTTTAGGATACATGACGGGGTACTGTAGATGCTTTCTGGTTGAGAGAGGCAGACAGCTGAATGTCACAAGACAGCGTTGTGAAAGGCCAATGTGATTCCTTTGGGTTCTCCCCATGTTGCCACAGAGATCCAGCACTATCCTTGCTGTACAGGGAGACTGACCACCTACCTCCATGGTTTTCCCACTCTAAAGCAGCCAGAAGGCATCCAAATATAAAACTATCCATCCTGATTTTCCTTCTAACTGAGCCTATGCCGTGGATCTCTCCCTGCAGCTCCACTAAGCTGACAACCACACAGCAGAGGTGATGGAGGAGAAAAGGATGCAGTTCCAAGGCGAGAGCTGGATATGGGAGGGTAGCAGCAACCCACGAAGAGGGCAGGAAAGCAGATGAGCCAATGCCACCAGCCCTAGTTTATAAGCTTTGCGCATGCAGGAACATGGCAGAGTGAAATGTGTTACCTTCGAAACATAGGAAGCTAAGGGCACTGACCTTGTGCAGCAAATTATCGTTAGGCCAAGATACGTGTTTGCTTCACTCAGTTCAAACTTGCAACTGCACAGTATTAAACGCTCATAGGATAAATGGCCACTGTTTAATTCCCACCGCAGCACACCCTAACTATGACCCCCTAAATCAACAATGTGCATTTATCTTGTGCCTTCAAATCTATGAAGCAGAGATTAAGCCATTTCCCAAATGATCACACCAGATCACTTCTGCAGATTGCAAGCCCTATCCTAACACTTAACTTCCAGATTTTAACCCTCAACATTCAAACCAGGTCAGGGTTTTTTTTTTGGCCATTTGCACCTATAGAAATTATAGCTGTGATAGTGGAAAGATAATGCCACAATGCACAGCTTCAGCTGTCTGCCTGTATATGAGGAAAATAAGTCATTGGAAAAAAAAGTCAAGATGCCGGCAGTCCATTTACCCACTGATGTCAGCCAGCAGACAACAGTAAAAGCCATTCTCTGCTATGCGACTCCAAGTTTCAACCGGATAAAACAAGCAGGCATCCCAGTTTAATACTGATTTGCTGCACAAGGCCAGTGATCCTAGCTGGGTCAATGGTCGGTTTGCTGTTTCAAGTTAATATGTTCCAAAGCTAACACATAGATGTTCATTGTGCTGTGCCTTCACACACGTGAGGATTCTTGTGCAAGGTGTTTACAAACGGCCCTGAGCACACGTCCATTAGCTGAAATACAAATGCATTTTTGTGTCCCATTATGTTAGGGGCATGGTTACCCCATGTGGAATGCACTGTACATGATTCGAGGTCAACTCCAACAACTTTAAAAACAAAAATTAATTCTCAATGCCTCTCTTGAAGGTGTCAACTTAAGCCAGGGTACAAGTTCCAAGGGTGCCAGAGGCTCTCCAGTATCCTAGCTAACTGGTCATTCTTCATAACTTTGTGCGAGCTAAACAGCACAAGACCGATTTTAACTGATGGGGCATCACAATCAAGTCCAACCCATCTCACCCCACACCACACCCACACAAGCAATTAGGAACTCAATTTAGGTAAAGCAATCTCCCAAGGTTTATGCAGGCCCACCTGCAGCATCTCTTGTCCTGCCAAGTCCTGCCCCACCTCAGATTAGTTAACTGAAAGCCAACCAGAAATCAAACAATTGTCTGGTCTGAGCAGCTGCTTCCAAAGGAAGACAAGTGAGTTGGTATGTGAGCCAGAGGCGGAATATACATCACAGGGCCTTTAAATCAACTGCAGAATTACTTTTAACTATACCGTGAAAAAGAATACTGCAGCAAGCCATCAGGAAACATCACGTCTTACAAAACACACTGCCTCCCTTTTAATCCTTAAATCTTCAAATGCTTCAAAAGAGAAGAAAGCACAAAGGTTGTGAGTACTACTGTGTTGGCCATAGATCATACTTCAGACACAGAATTAAGTGGCTGGATTTTCTTTTTGCAAAGCACTTCATGTCTGGCTGCATTTTTCCTGTGCAAAATATCATCTGTGTCTAATCTCTGCATCAGTGGAAATTCCACCAATATTACAAGTCAGCTTAGCTGACATATGCCCTTCCCAAAAGTAAACTTCACAGACCATGAAGATTCCCAGTCCATTCCCTGGTCTGTGCTGAGTTAAACCACTGCAGCCAGACAGCAACTACAGTGCTAGTTTGCCTCAAGGCCAAAAAGAGAAAAGAAAAAAGACCCAGGGTCCCTGCATTTAATCACTATCCAGTGTCTTTAGCTTGATGTTTGGATGCAACATCTCTCGCGCTGCCAACTGGCAGTCTCTGCCCAGATTCACAAAGTGCCAGCTGTGACTCAGTTGGTAGCACCCTTGCCTCTGAATCCGGTTCCGGGTTCAAGAGCTTGAGCACAAAAATCCAGTGACACTCCAGTGCGGAGGCGCCACTCCAGAGATGACATTAAATCGAGGCCCCATCTGCCTGCTCGGGTTGACATAAAAAGATCCCATGGTGTTTTTTCAAAGAAGAGCATGATTATCAGTGTCCTTATCAATATTTATTCATCAATCAACATCAAAAGATGATTATCTGGTCATTATCACTTTGCTACTTGTGTGAGTTTGCTGTGCGCAAATTGGTTGCTGTGTTTTCTGCAGTACAACAGTGAATACACCTGAAAAGTACTTCATTGGCAAGCCCATGGTCGTGAAAAGCACTATATAAATGCAAGCCTTTTTTTAAAAAACAAAACTCACCACTTGCAAAATGCCAGAGGGTTGCTGCTACTCGTGAATCCATACAGCAGCTGAATAAAGCCTTCAGGACCAACAGGAAAGCGTTACAATTTTCAAATTTCCAACACAATTGAAAGGATCCCATTTGCTTAGAACCCTGACTTGACTAATTCGGTCACTATATAAACCTGCACAGCCTAACTAAAAGGTAAATTTGAGAATGCAATCCCCAAAAGTCAGCAAAAGCCTCAAGCCTTTTGACACATTCAGGTGATTATAAGCTCGCAGCCCTGGTGAACGTGAGAAAACACCTTCCAGTTTACAAGCTTGAAACAAATCATAAACTGGGACACAGGATTCAAGTTAAAGTGAAGCAGTGCAATGCTACCACTGGATCTCCAACTGCAATTAGCCAACTCAAATCCCATTTCCCTCCATCTTCCCTGATATCCCTTTTGCAAACACTTATCCAACTTGGTTTTAAATCTCTGCTCCAGTAGCCACATGGTAAAATATGCTAACTACTCTGGAAAAAAGTTAACTAGCCCCTATATAACCTTCTAATCATAAAACCCTGAGCCTACAACTGCTTGTTACACACATTGATCCTTCTCCAGAACATCCACTTTCACAAAATAATTTCTTACTGCAAAAAAAGGTGCAGTAAAAGCATGCCAGTTAGCAACCAGACAAATCACTGGGGCACATCTTCCTCTGTTCACTGACATTAGTGGAGAAAAGTATAGTCTGGTATTTAGGCACAGCAGAGAAACATCACCCTAACTACACAGCTAAAATTATAAACACACAACAGGAAGCAGCAGCTGGGCGAGTCAGTCCATAGGAAGGCTGGACACCTTAATATAGAACATACTCTCACTCCCCAGTTTCTACAATTTCATATAACTGCACACTCTCACTAGTGACCTCAGACGAAAATCCATCTCTCATTTGCCAGGTTATTAAAAAAAGATGATTTTACAAGAATGCTAAACTGATCCCAATGGAACGAGTGCCATTGCTCCAAAACATGCATACCAAGAGTTTTGGCAAAGGGTCCCAGCTGAAATTTTAAGTCTCCATTATTTTAGATTTCCAGGTCATTTTCCTTCCAGTTGTACAACAGGAACTGTTTAAGATAGAACCTGCAAGAAAGCAGAGAACGCTGTCCCTCTTGAGGCTCATTTGGTAACTGTACTGCAGATAGAGGCAAGCAAGGAAGGCTCCAGGTACAATTGCATTGAATACCATGGTACTCAGCAGGTGTTCCAGTTGGGGCAGCTATGATTTGCTTCAGCATCTTTTGAGTGGAGGGAGGGACAAAGGACCCTT
The DNA here is from genome assembly GCF_964194155.1 of Cetorhinus maximus. Lineage (NCBI taxonomy): Eukaryota > Metazoa > Chordata > Chondrichthyes > Lamniformes > Cetorhinidae > Cetorhinus > Cetorhinus maximus. Next base: position 12,087,653 of record NC_135899.1, on the reverse strand, counting down.
CTCCCGCTCATTATCCAGTGACTACCATGCTGGAAGGCGCGTCATGAGTCTAATATCTGCAATGCCACCATGATTCAGTTTATTTATGAAGCAGAACTCTTCCCCGATTTTAAAACTGATCCTGGGGAGCGGGCGATGTGGACAAAGTCTTTATTCACCAGCTGCTCAGGTTGTTGGACGCGGAGCTCTTCCTACTTGCTTTCAGAAGAGAAAGTGCTCTGGACAAAAGGGAGGGAAGGAGGAAATAATGGAACCAGCAAAACGACACACCAGATTTCTTTTCACATGAATAGAAATAAACACCATGATCACTGGACACTTGGATCCCCAAGAGGATATTCCACAACAGAAAATACAAGCCATAAGAAATACAAGACCAACAAATAGAGATTCAAAGACCAGGTACACACAAAAATTGGTGCCTTCAAGCACTTATGCCAAGATCACGTCACAATGAGCTGATGACTCAGCCGAGTCCCACTTTTCAGATAAAATAGCTGTTCTGGTTAGAACGAAGCCACAGTAAAAGGCGACTATCAATCCTTGCCATACAGATCTCAGCTTGCAGCCTCCACCGAATCCCTCGCCATCTGACAAGGTCACTGGCTCAGAGACAAGTGGTGCAAACGCAGAGTGGAATAGCCAAATGCCAGATTTAAGCACACACACACAACTTTATTTATACATCAGCTGTAACAAAGTTAAGCACCCCAAGACATCTCATCAAGAAAAATTTGACAACAAACCATAGATGATATTATACAGCCAAAAACTGGGTCAAATAGATAGATTTTAAGGAGGGTTTTAAAAGAGAGGGGGAGTAGTGAGGGCAGAGAGGCTTATGGAGGGAATTTCAGTGCTTGGGGCCTAAACAGCTTTAGGGACAGCCCAATGGTGGGGCAAAGGAAAGTGGAAAGGTATTCAGTTGTTGGAGGAATGCAGTCCTCAAAGGGTTGTAGGACTGTAGGAGGTTAGAGAGAGGGAGATCCTGACACAAGGAGGAGAATTTTAAATTCAAAGTGGCTGGACTGAACTTGGAGGCTAATGAAGGTCAGTGAGCAGTTAGGGGCGATGGGGGAATGGAACTTGGTGCGAGTAAGGATACAGACAGAGTTTTGAGCGAGCTCAAGTTAAGTGCATGGAACAAGTAGTCAGGCCACCATGACAGCACTGGAGTAGACCATTCTGATGAGGGTTTCAGCAGCAAAGACAGGGGTGGAACTGGGCAATATTACAGATTAAGCGGTCTTGACGACGGAGAGGAGGCCAAGCAGGAAGCTCAGCTAAGAGACAAATAGGATGCCGAGGTTGCAAACAGTCAGGTCTATCTTCAGACATACTTGTTCTGGTCTTAAGAGTCTGCCAAATATTAAAGTAGTCTCTTTCCTTCCTCTACAACATCTGAGTGACAATAGTCGAGGATGAGAAATGACAACTGGGAACATCATTGCTTTTGCATTACAGCTGTTCCATTTCAGTATCTGACAATCAAAGCCAAACTGGTTCTGCACACAATGGGTATTATTCATATGAAATGGGATTTTAAGAAAACCTACGTTTAGCACAGTTAAAGATTTATTGTATAATGACTGTAGCAATGCATGAAACAGACAACCTTTTCCTCAAACATCAAAAGTGAGATTATTCTGCCAATGTCCTCCAAAGATGCATTTCCTGACAGTCACTGACGCTCAACTTATGATATGACTGGATACGAGAACACAGGAAGAAAAAGAATATGCACTGAAGCTTACCTAGGTCAAAATGTTGTATCAGAAACGATTAAAGAATTCACAACTCTTACCCAAGAACACAATCTTCACCACCATTTTCTACCTACAATGGCTTGATACATGAGTGAGATCTGAAGAAGCTACTTACTCAGCCGAAGTCAGTGAAACTTTTTGGGTTCACTTACATGAGTAAGAAGCAACTTTGGTGAAGTTTGTGTTGAGCCCTGGGGACCTGTCTCCAGCCAGTACTACTTATAAAAGGCTTATAGTGACATCACAATAACGATTGCAGCCATCCACAACCCAGGATATGAGGCAGGCAACCAAGGAGTTGTACGAAATACAACACACACGGGAGGAAAAGACACAATCGATCCCATCAGAGAGAATTAAGAAAATCTAGCCAAAATTAATCTCTAAACAGAAGTCAACAATTCAAGCCTTCCATCTGCCTAACAAAAGCTCCTTCTCATGAAGGCTCTTGCAGGCAGTTTTAACGGACATATGTCACTTATTAAATGCATGGTGGAATACAGCATATAAAACAGTAATAATAAGGCAGAATTTTTATTTTCACATTATAATGGACAGACTGGAATCTCCAAAGTTTCTGCAAACAACTTAAAATTTGACTTGCTCGATCACTAAATCAAATGCCAAGGTTACAAAGAACAACCAATCATTTTTGTAGGGGATATTGCCAAGGTGAATGGTAAAACAGATCGAATTCAAACACTAAAATCCCAGAATCATTACAACAAACAGAATTCAATATACAACACACTCAGTCATTATTATATTGTGTGGCCTAATAGCTAGTACATGATTTATAAAGCCCAGGTGCCAGGTTGTAGTATGTTATTTGATCACTGACATGTTCAGTCACACAATCCCTGTTATATGGCAACGAGGAAGAAACTCTTTCAAATATTAGTACAACCACCATAGGTGGGGAGGAAATGGAAAAAAGGTAGGTGTATCAGGTATTATATAACACGGTGCCAGTGTTACTAACCTTTCAAATGAGCCACATTAAAACAGCAAGCACAGGAGAGAGTTTCAACATTGTGGTATGATAAATACCCATGGTTTCAAGACACTCTTGAACAGAACATTCTAGAAGGATTCCCAAGGCTTTTACTTTAGCAGGGGTAAAGTTTCTGTTAGCTCAGTGGTGTTATTCTTGCTCGAGTCAAAAACTCTCAGCTTCAAGCCCCAGGACTTGGGCACATCATCTGCACCAGCATTTCAGTGTGGGGCTAAGGGAGTGCTGGGTGCCATCTTCCAGATGAAATACTAAAATGAACTGCTCGCTCCCTGATCACAGTGCCAGGGGGATCTTTTATAGGCACGAAGACGAGCGGGCAATTCTCCTGGTATCCCGACCAATGTTTATTCTGCCACCACCATCGCCATAAGGATAACCCAGTGATTTACCTCCTCTTCTTGTGCAATCATACTGTACAAAAACATGCTTTTGCATCTGCCTACAAAACCGAACAGCGACTACACTGCAAAAGTAATGGCAAGGCATGTTCAAACATCCCCAGGGCATCAAAAATGCTAAAGGCAAGTTTTTAAAAAAATTATAAATGTACTTAAAAGATCTTCTATTACCCACGAGATAGGTATTATTTTTATATTGATTATGCACTCATTGTCCCCTAGTAGTGGTTGGTCATCATAACTTTTATTTCCATTGCGTTGTGTAATGAACGGGTCAGAATATGTTACTGGAAGGCAGACACTTGTGGCGGGGGGGGGGAGGTGGGAAGAAAGTTAAAATCATTGGCAGAGGGATTTTGGGAGAAGTTCCACAAAACAGGTGCACAGGAAGAAAGGAGAGTCTACTCTGCTGGGGCAAGAGTGCACCAATGTTAAGAGCAGCAACAGGAGCATGAAATTGCATTGAAGTAATTTAACAAAATGAATTTAAATCAGATCATAAAAATCTTAAACAGCATGAAGTGGGCTGTGTGTGGGGTCAAGGATGGTAAAGCTAAACTAGATTAAAGAGAGAGTTGGGAGAGGGCAGCTTTAACACGAATATACACAGCAACGTTGCGAACCACACACTCACATCTAGCCTTTTCCAAAATCCACTACACTACACATTTCTCTCCATTTCAAAAAATGATAAATAAAAAGCCCTTGCTCTCTGTATCAAGATAACCATTAAAGGGAAAAGAGGGGGAGGGGGGGGGCAGGTTTACAAAAAGCAGGAACCCAACTGTCTCAGTATCCATAACCCAGCACATGAAGGATTATACCCCTACATTAGGGACATGGAGAGAAACACAGAAAAGAGACACGACCACCACACTCTCTCTCAACCCCCTAATTCTGGCTATTTCCACATTCAGGAAAAAAAACCCCACAATCACCCTCCTACCCAAGGGTTATAAAATTAAATACTACTTGAATAAAAAGCACGAACTCAAGACAAACAGGTGGGGAATGAATATTTAGTAAGAAAATTCAGTCAAGGCGTGAGTGGGGTTATTTGTAAATTCGCATCAAGACAGGATTTAAAATCGAAACTGGGTTCTGACCTCCCTCCTGTTGTAAATATGCTTTCTACTGGACATAAAGATGCATAGAGTTACTTGATAAGGCTTGTAAATGGAGGAGGAGGGGGGCGAGCGAGAGAGAGGGAAGCCTCCACTCCCTCTCCCTGTCTGTCCTGGGGAAAAGGATGGTTTAACAATATTTCCCACCCCTCACTCAAACCCCAGCCCCGTGGCCGAGCTGCCGGCCGGCCGGCCGGTCCCGTCTGAAACATCCTCCAAACAAAATGGCGCCCGGCTCCAGGCCGGATCCTCCCCGGCACCAAACATTCAAAAAGACTCTCCAAATAACCGTCCAACCGGCAACCATCCGCTCGCAATACTCACCCGGGCTCCTTCTTCCGGGCCGACACTATCAGGATAACGAATGAAAAAATAAATAACGCGGCGCTGGGCTCCGGATGGAGACGGATTGTAAAGCTCTGCGGCCGACCGGCCTCTTTCCTTTTTTTTTAATCCCTTCTCTCTATTTCGCTCTTCCCTTCCCTCCTCCCCCCCCCCCCCTTGATATAATCATTGAAAAAAATACCCGGCTGCCTAACGGCTATGGCTCCGCCGGCCCCGCCCCTCCATCCTTATTTAGCATTCATGATTCTCAGTGCGGCAGCACGGCCCGCCAATCGGGTGCCGGATGATTAGCATATATTTGACATGCTGCAGCCGGGTCACGCCCACCTCGACCGGAATTATCCTACGGGGAGGGCGGAGCCCGTTGCGTGACGTTAGCATCTGCTTATCATAAATTAGACTGTCGTTAGAATGGGGGTGTTGCGCTCTCAGCCAGGGGGCGGGACCTACGGGATGCGCGCAGGCAGACAAGATCCGACCCGCAGGCACATTCTTTACGGACAGCCAGCACGTCTCCTCCTAGCGACAGGAGGATTCAACGTCAGGCTGTCTTTTTTTTTAACTAAACTCCAGCTTTCATTACTTTTATTCCTTTTTGCTGACTTTTTTCCCCTTCTTTCATTCACCCGCTCACTCATGTGACATATGGATGCATGAGTTCTTTGGTAATCAGAAGGTTCTGGGTTCAAAACCCGCTCCATAGACTTGAACATAAAACCTAGGCTGGCAGTCAGGATAGAATCAAATAATGATTACAGCACAGAAGGCCATTCAGCCCCTCATTGCAAGATCAATTCACCTGGTCCTATTTCCCCATAGCCCTGCAAATTTTTACTCTTCAGGTAATTATCCAACACTCTTTTGAATCTCAAATGTCTTTTGAAAGTCCATGCACACAACATCAACCCTCCCTGTTATCTCATCAAAAAACTCAAATAATCTACATTTGATATTTACATATTGCTGGAAAAAACTCTTGTCAAAGCTATTTGTCTTGCACTGATAAGCATCAGCTACCTCTGCTGCTTCCCTTGCAATTTTAACACTCTGTTCCTCCACATGAGTTATTGCACCTTTTACTGCTCCAGGATGTCCCAGAGCCCTTTTCAAAAATATCTCATTGGCTGTAGTGCAGTCACTGTCATCACGTTGGAAACACAGCAACCAGGCCCCGCACACAAACAACGTGATAACGAGCAGAAAATCCATTTTATTGATATCGGCAGGAAACTGGGGAGAACTACTGTCTTTGAAATAGAGCCAAGTTTGTGTCAGTCTGAGAAGGCAGACTGGATCAATGTCTCATGTGAAAGTCAGCACCTAAGACCAATATAGCACTCCCCCCGTACTGCATTGGAGTGTTGACTACGAGACAAGAGCCACGGTGAAGGAGCAGGGTTTTCAGTCACAAAGGGCATCAGACTCGAAAATCAGGTTGGTAGTGGATCCTAAGAAAAGGAATTTGTGGAATGTCTACGAGATGGCTTTTTGGAGCAGCTTGTAGTGGAGCCCACTAGGGAACAGGCAATTCTAGATTTAGTAATGTGTAATGAGGCAGATTTGATATGGGAGCTTAAGGTGAAGGAACCCTCAGGAGGAAGTGACCATAATATGATAGAATTTACCCTGCAATTTGAGAGCAAAAAGCTGGAATGAGATGTAACGGTATTACAGTTGAATAAAGGCAACTACAGAGGCATGAGGGAGGAGCTAGCTTGATTGGGAGATGAGCCTAGCAGGAAAGACAGAGGAACAGCAATGGCAGAAGTTTCTGGGAGTAATTTGGGAGATACAGCAAAAATTCATCCCTAGGAAGAAGAAGCATACTAAAGGGAGGACGAGGCAACCATGGCTGACAAGGGAAGTCAGGGACAGCATAAAAGCTAAAGAGAAAGCATACAATGCGGCGAAGAGCAGTGGGAAACCAGGGGATTGGGAAGCCTACAAAGACCAACAGAGGACAACTAAAAAAGAAATAAGGAGGGAGAAGATTAAATATGAGGGTAAACTAGCCAGTAATATAAAAGAAGATTGCAAGAGTTTTTTTAGATATACAAAGGGTAAGAGAGAGGCAAAAGTGGACGTTGGACCACTGGAAAATGACGCTGGAGAAGTAGTAGTGGGAACAAAGAAATGGCGGAGGAACTGAATAGGTACTTTGCGTCAGTCTTCACGGTGGAAGACACGAGTAACATCCCCAAAGTTCAAGAGAGTCGGGGGGGCAGAGGTGAGTATGGTGGCCATTACCAAGGAGAAGGTGCTAGAAAAACTGAAAGGTCTGAAGGTGGATAAATCACCTGGACCAGATGCATTATACCCCAGAGTTCTGAAGGAGATAGCTGAAGAGATAGTGGAGGTGTTAGTGGTGATCTTTCAGGAATCACTCGAGTCAGGGAGGGTTCCAGAGGACTGGAAAATCGCTAATGTAACTCCCCCCGTTTAAGAAGGGAGTGAGGCAAAAGACAGGAAATTACAGGCCGATTAGCCTGACCTCGGTCGTTGGTAAGATTTTAGAGTCCATTATTAAGGATGAGCTTTCAGAATACTTGGAAGTGCATGGTAAAATAGGGCAAAGTCAGCATGGTTTCATCAAGGGGAGGTCATGCCTGACAAATCTGTTAGAATTTTTGAGGAGGTAATGAGTAAGTTAGACAAAGGAGAGCCAATGGATGTTATCTACTTGGACTTCCAGAAGGCTTTTGACAAGGTGCCGCACAGGAGGCTGCTCAGTAAGATAAGAGCCCATGGTGTTAGAGGCAAGGTACTAGCATGGATAGAAGATTGGCTGTCTGGCAGGAGGCAGAGAGTGGGGATAAGGGGGTCCTTCTCAGGATGGCGGCCGGTGACTAGTGGAGTTTTGCAGGAGTCAGTGTTGGGACCACAACTTTTCACTTTATACATTAATGATCTAGATGAAGGAACTGAGGGCATCCTGACTAAGTTTGCAGATGATACAAAGATAGGTAGAGGGACACGTAGTATTGAGGAGGCAGGGAGGCTGCAGAAGGATTTGACAGGTTATGAGAATGGGCAAAGAAGTGGCAGATGGAATACAACGTGGGGAAGTGTGAGGTCATGCACTTTGCTAGGAAGAATAGAGGCATAGACTATTTTCTAAATGGGGAGAGAATTCAGAAATCTGGAGTGCAAAGGGACTTGGGAGTCCTAGTCCAGGATTCTCTTAAGGTTAACTTGCAGGTTGAGTCGGTAGTTAGGAAGGCAAATGCAATGTTGGCATTTATTTTGAGAGGACTAGAATATAAAAGCAGGGTTGTGCTGCTGAGTCTTTATAAGGCTCTGGTCAGACCACATTTAGAATATTGTGAGCAATTTTAGGCCCCGTATCTCAGGAAGGATGTTCTGGCCCTGGAGAGGGTCCAGAAGTGGTTCACAAGAATGATCCCAGGAATGAAAGGCTTAACATATGAGGAACGTTTGAGGACTCTGGGTCTATACTCGATGGAGTTTAGAAGGATGAGGGGGGATCTGATTGAAACTTACAGAATACTGAAAGGCCTGGATAGAGTGGACGTGGGGAGGATGTTTCCATTAGTAGGAGAGACTAGGACCCGAGGGCACAGCCTCAGAGTAAATGGAAGACCTTTTAGAACAGAGATGAGGAGAAACTTCTTTAGCCAGAGAGTGGTGAATCTATGGAATTCATTGCCACAGAAGGCTGTGGAGGTCAGGTCATTGAGTGTATTTAAGACCGAGATAGATAGGTTCTTGATTGGTAAGGGGATCAAAGGTTACGGGGAGAAGGCGGGAGTATAGGGTTGAGAAACTTATCAGCCATGATTGAATGGCGGAGCAGACTCAATGGGCCGAATAGCCTAATTTCTGCTCCTATGTCTTATGGTCTCATGGTTTATAAAGCCCAAGATCCTGTATGCCTTTTTAACCAATTTCTCAACCTGCCCGGTCATCTTCAATGATTTGTGTACATATACACCCCAGGTCCCTCTACTCCTGAACCCACTTCTCTGCATTAAATTTCATCTGCCATATGTCCACCCAATCCACCAGCCTGTCTATGTCCTCTTGAAGTCTATCGCTATCTACCCCTCCGCCCCCAACAGTTCACAATACTTCCGAGTTTCATGTCATCTGAAAATTCTGAAATGATGCCTTGTACACCCAAGTCCTGGTCATGAACATAGATCAAGGAAAGCAATGGTCCAAATACCAACCCCCGGGGAACTCCACTTTATACCTTCCTCCAGTCCAAAATTCTCTGTTACGCTGAAAAAAGAGACATGTCAAAGTTTTGTGTCTTGCACTCATCAGGACACTTAGTAAGAATACCAATGTAAGGGGAAAACCGCAATTTATTAAATGTATGAGAAAAAGAGTTACAAGAAACTTCATATATTAGTACAACAGGGCCGTGTTCTTTGCAGACAGAAAGAACATGTATATACATTGCACCTGTTTCAGCTAAACAAAATAAGTGACAGCCATTCGCTGACTTGTTCTTCAGTGCAATGCCTTAACCAATCAGGGTCAAGCTGCCTGGTTTAATTTTAAACAATGCTTGGCAGTTAACTGCCATTCACCATCAGTGGTGCATTCTCCATGGCAATGTCTCTACCAATCAAAGTCCACTTGCCAACCAATCAGCACTCTCTTTCTCATGCTGTATAAGTTGTTGTCCTGATGAGTGCAAGACAAAAACCTTTGAATGTCCTTTTTCAGTAATACGCAAGTTCTGTACTGCCAAAAGTCTACTCTCTGTTTCCTGTCACTCAGCCAATTTTGTATCCATGCTGCACCTGTTCCTTTTATTCCCCAGGCTTTAACTTTGCTGCACCTTACCAAACGCCTTTTGGAAGGCCATGTACCCTACCTCAAAACCATAACCCTCATTAACTCTTTCTGTTACCTCAACAAAAAAATTGTGGTTTGCTGATGGTGGAGAGGCTTTGGGCAGTCAGGAGGTGAGTTACAGAATTCCTAGCCTCTGACCTGTTCTTGTGACCATAGTATTTATATGGCTGAACTGACCACTACCTTGCAGAGGCTGAATGCCAACTCTCTGGCACTTCCTCCCACCTCCACCGGCACTGTGACCCCACCACCGAACATCAAGCCATTGATTCCAGAACAGTCACTGACCTCATCGCCTCTGGTAATCTTCCCTCCACGGCTTCCCACCTCATAGTTCCCCAACCCCATGCAGCTCGCTTCTACCTCTTTCCCAAGGTCCATAAACAGAACTGCCCTGCTGGAGCTATTGTTTCAGCCTGTTCCTGGCCCACTGAATTGATTTCTCATGACCTTGACCTATTTTTTCTCCCCTTGTCCAGTCTCTCCTCACTTACATCCATAATTCTTCTCATGCCCTCCTTCACTTTAAAAGTTTTCAATTTCCTGGCCCTAACCATCTCCTCTTCACCATGGACGTCCAATCCCTCTACACCTCCATCCCCACCAGGATGGTCTGAGAGCTGTCCGCTCCTTCCTTGAACAGAGGCCCAAACCAGTTTCCATCGAGAACCACCCTCCTCCGCCTAACCGATCTTGTTATCGCATTGAACAATGTCTCCTTTAACTCATCTCACTTCTTTCAAATAAAAGGTGTTGCCACGTGTACCCAAATGGGTCCTGGTTATACCTTTCTTTTTGTAGGGTATGTGGAACATTCCTTGTTTCAGTTCTACTCAGGCCTCTACCCTCAACTCTTTTTCTGGTACAAAGATGACTGTGTCAGTGGGGTGTCCTGCTCTTGCCCTGAGTTAGAAAACTTAATCAGATTTGCTTCCAATTGCCCCCTTCTCTCAGTTTCACATGGTCTATGTTTGAATCTCCACTTTCCTTCCTTGACTATCTGTGTCTCCATTTCTGGTGATAGGTAAACAACTAATATTCATTATAAGCCCACTCACTCCCACAGCTACTTTGACTATACTTCCTATAAGGGCTCCATTCCATTCTCCCAGTTCCTCCATCTCCATTGCATCTGCTGCGATGATGCGACATTCCACACCAACATTTCTGAAATGTCCAACTGAGGATTGGTTGATTCACCATGGTCGACAGGATCCTGACTGTCCTCCACATTTCCCGCATTTCTGCTCTCATCCCTCCCCCTCCCTCCCAGAATCATGGTAGGGTTTCTAGGGTTCCCTTGTGCTCATCTTCCATCCATCAGCCTCCATATTCAATGGATAATTTTCTGTTATTTCTGTCACATCCAGCATGATGCCACCACCACAATCCACTCTACAATCACCCCAAAACCATGTTCGCTTTCTTATGATATGGTAGGTGGCAATTGCCGGGCTGACCAAATCCCAAAGGGAAACTTGGCCAAGCTATTATAACTATTTGCAATGTGTATTTTATTACGAGAAGGTATATGCACTGGAGTTAGAAGTAAAGATTCTACTGCCACTTCTGGAGATTTTAAATATTAAATTAAAACATTCATTAACAAAAGAAAAGAAAACTTAACCACACAAGATTACAGTTACACAGTAAAATTAAGTCTTACAACATTTTACAAAAGATTTCAACTTGGCTAGACTCCCAAATAAACACCATTTTCCAGACAACAGTCCAAATAGATTCTTAATCTATAAAACATCCAGCAATATTATTGCAAGGCACCCACTGTTGCTATAAGGGAGATATTTCACAGCTTCTCTCTCCCTCTCACTCGACAATGGAAATCCATGGCTAAAACAAAACCTTGCTTTCTCAAACAAGCAAGCAGTTCTCTGGATGGCTAGAGGCTGCTTTTCACAGGTCTGTCTTCACAGAGCACACCTTTCAAGATCGCACATGGCCACTCCCCTCATACAGCTTTCAATCTTCCCTTAAATATATTTTCTCCCCCTTTATCTCTAAACTCATTGTTCTGAAGTTTCTTTAGAAGTTACCTTTCCCGGAATATAAAAATCTTTCATGTCGTCATATGGCCAGCACTTTGGGGCAAAATAAACTTAATAAATTTACCTTATTTATTTACTATTTTTGCCAGTTGTAAAACTTCCTGTTATGTCTCTTTGAAATTCAACAGCTAACAAATCACTCTTCACTTATCTCCTAATGCAAATTCCCATTCATACTGTATCTACCGGGACCTCATCTCAGCTCATGTATCTCCATTTCAAAATGTCTGCTTTTACAATTAACCCCTTTGATGATTTAAATCTTGCAGTCTGACTGTCTTCAGTTTAATTAAATTAGTCACACACACACACATATAACACCCCGCCCCCCACACAAGCCTGCTTCACAGTATCCCACAGTAATACTAGGAAAAATGATATTCTCTTTACACCTTCCCATGGTATCATTCCATTCAAACACAGGAGATGTAATGCCTGCCCTTTTACATTCTCCCTCCTCAGCATCCAAGGGCCCAAACACTCCTTCCAGATGAAGCAATGATTTACGTGTACCTCTTTCAATTTAGTCTTCTGTATTCACTGGTCACAACGCGGTCTCCTGTGTGACTGCTTTTCAGAAAAACTCCATTCAGTCCTAGAGCGTGAACCTGAGCTTCCCATAGCCTGTCATTTTAATTCTCCACCTTGCTCTTGAGTTGACATCTCTGTCCTCAGTCTGCTGTACTGTTCTGGTGAAGATCAACGTAAACCTGAGGAATAGCACCTCACCTTTCAATTAGTCGCCTTATAGCCTTCTGGACTCAACACTGAGTTCAACAATTTCAGATTTGTTTCCTTTTCTTTTAACGTTTCAATTTTGATCTTTTTTTCACTTTCAGACTGCAACACACCTGCTCTGGGCACATTTTTTATTTCTCTGTTTCTTTTCTTGCTCCATCACCATTCTCTTTGGCCCTGGGAGGGCTAACTCTACTGTGGCAGGGGAGATGGTGGCATAATGGTAATGTCACAGGACATGTAGGGGCCCAGGTTAATGCTGTAAGGGACGTGGGTAAATCCCAACATAGCAGCTCATGGAGTTTAAGTCCAATTAATAAATCTAGAATTAAAAGCTAGTCTACTCTCATGGATTGTCACAAAACCCACCTGGTTCGCTAACATATTTTTGGGAGAGAAAACTGATGTCCTTACCTGGTCTTCCCTGGCTTACATGTGACTACAGACCCATAGAAACGTGGTTGACTCTTGCCCACCTTCTGAAATGGCTGAGCAAGTCACTCAGTTCAAGAGCAATTAGGGATGGGCAATAAATGCTGCCCTCACCAGCGACACCCAAGTCCCATGAAAAAAAAATGAAAAAAAAATTCATTCTCTCCTGTCTCCCACCCATCCTTGCTCAAAACATCTTTAACTTTTTCCAGTTTTGATGAAGTAATTCTCGTGGAAGAATTTAAAGGTTCAATTCCTTTGGTGGTGAGAACTCATAAGACCATAAGACATAGGAGCAGAAATTAGGCCATTTGGCCCATGGAGTCTGCTCCGCCATTCAATCATGGCTGATAAGTTTCTCAACCCCATTCTCCCGCCTTCTCCCCGTAACCTTTGATCCCCTTACCAGTCAGGAACCTATCTATCTCCGTCTTAAATACACTCAATGACCTGGCCTCCACAGCCTTCTGTGGCAATGAATTCCATAGATTCACCACTCTCTGGCTAAAGAAGTTTCTCCTCATCTCTGTTCTAAAAGGTCTTCCATTTACTCTGAGGCTGTGCCCTCGGGTCCTAGTCTCTCCTACTAATGGAAACATCTTCCCCATGTCCACTCTATCCAGGCCTTTCAGTATTCTGTAAGTTTCAATCAGATCCCTCCTCATCCTTCTAAACTCCATCGAGTATAGACCCAGAGTCCTCAAACGTTCCTCATATGTTAAGCCTTTCATTCCTGGGTTCGTTCTTGTGAACCTCCTCTGGACCCTCTCCAGGGCCAGAGCATCGTTCCTGAGATACAGGGCCCAAAATTGCTCACAATATTCTAAATGTGGTCTGACCAGAGCCTTATAAAGCCTCAGCAGCACATCCCTGCTTTTATTCTAGTCCTCTCAAAATAAATGCCAACATTGCATTTGCCTTCCTAACTACCGACTCAACCTGCAAGTTAACCTTAAGAGAATCCTGGACTAGGACTCCCAAGTCCCTTTGCACTCCAGATTTCTGAATTCTCTCCCCATTTAGAAAATAGTCTATGCCTCTATTCTTCCTAGCAAAGTGCATGACCTCACTTCCCCACGTTGTATTCCATCTGCCACTTCTTTGCCCATTCTCATAACCTTTCCAAATCCTTCTGCAGCCTCTCTGCAGCCTCCTCAATACTACCTGTCCCTCTACCTATCTTGTATCATCTGCAAACTTAGTCAGGATGCCCTCAGTTCCTTCATCTAGATCATTAATGTATAAAGTGAAAAATTGTGGTCCCAACACTGACCCTTGTGGAACTCCACTGGTCACCGGCCGCCATCCTGAGAAGGACCCCCTTATCCCCACTCTCTGCCTCATGCCAGACAGCCAATCTTCTATCCATGCTAGTATCTTGCCTCTAACACCATGGGCTCTTATCTAACTGAGCAGCCTCCTGTGCGGCACCTTGTCAAAGGCCTTCTGGAAGTCCAAGTAGATAACATCCATTTGCTCTCCTTTGTCTAACTTACTCATTACCTCCTCAAAGAATTCTAACAGATTTGTCAGGCATGACCTCCCCTTGATGAAACCATGCTGACTTTGCCCTATTTTACCATGCACTTCCATGTATTCTGAAATCTCATCCTTAATAATGGACTCTAAAATCTTACCAACGACCAAGGTCAGGCTAATCGGCCTGTAATTTCATGTGTTTTGCCTCACTCCCTTCTTAAGTGGAGGGAGTTACATTAGTGATTTTCCAGTCCTCTGGAACCCTCCCTGACTCGAGTGATTCCTGAAAGATCACCACTAACGCCTCCACTATCTCTTCAGCTATCTCCTTCAGAACTCTGGGGTATAATCCATCTGGTCCAGGTGATTTATCCACCTTCAGACCTTTCAGTTTTCCTAGCACCTTCTCCTTGGTAATGGCCACCATACTCACCTCTGCCCCCCCGACTCTCTTGAACTTTGGGGATGTTACTCGTGTCTTCCACCATGAAGATTGACGCAAAGTACCTATTCAGTTCCTCCGCCATTTCTTTGTTCCCCACTACTACTTCTCCAGCGTCATTTTCCAGCGGCCCAATGTCCACTTTTGCTTCTCTCTTACCCTATATATATCTAAAAAAACTCTTGCAATCTTCTTTTATATTACTGGCTAGTTTACCCTCATATTTAATCTTCTCCCTCCTTATTTCTTTTTTAGTTGTCCTCTGTTGGTCTCTGTAGGCTTCCCAATCCCCTGTTTCCCACTGCTCTTCGCCGCATTGTATGCTTTCTCTTTAGCTTTTATGCTGTCCCTGACTTCCCTTATCAGCCATGGTTGCCTCGTCATCCCTTTAGTATGCTTCTTCTTCCTAGGGATGAATTTTTGCTGTGTCTCCCAAATTACTCCCAGAAACTCCTGCCATTGCTGTTCCTCTGTCTTTCCTGCTAGGTTCATCTCCCAGTCAATTCTGGCCAGCTCCTCCCTCATGCCTCTGTAGTTGCCTTTATTCAACTGTAATACCGTTACATCTCATTCCAGCTATTTCCTCTCAAATTGCAGGGTAAATTCTATCATATTATGGTCACTTCCTCCTAAGGATTCCTTCACCTTAAGCTCCCTTATCAAATCTGCCTCATTACACATCACTAAATCTAGAATTGCCTGTTCCCCAGTGGGCTCTACTACAAGCTGCTCCAAAAAGCCATCTCGTAGACATTCCACAAATTCCTTTTCTTGGGATCCACTACCAACCTGATTTTCCCAGTCTACCTGCATATTGAAATTCCCCATGATTACTGTAACCTTGCCTTTCATACACACCTTTTCTATTTCCTGGTGTATCTTGTGCCCCACATCCTGACTACTGTTCGGAGGCCTGTACATAACTCCCATTATGGTTTTTTTACCTTTGCCGATCCTCAACTCTACCCACACAGATTCTACATCATCTGACCCTATGTCATTTCTTGCTATCGATTTAATTTCATTTCTTACTAACAAAACAACCCCGCCCCCTCTGCCAACCTGCCTATCTTTTCGATAGGATGTATATCCTTGGATATTGAGCTCCCAGTCCTAATCCCCTTGCAGCCATGTCTCCGTAATGCCCACCACATCATACCTGCCAATTTCAATCTGTGCCACAAGCTCATTTACCTTACTTTCGTGCATTTTGCGTGCATTCAGATACAACACCTTCAGTCCTGTATTTTCCACCCCCTTTCTCATTGTCGTCCCTTTATCTGATGTGCTTGTAGTTAGATTCCTAGCCCTTTCCAAACACTCTGTCCTATTTTGTGTTCTGGAGACTTTAATAGCCTCTCCTGGGCTCTCCTTTCTTTTCAGTTTTCTCATAATTTTCCATACTAACCTGCTACTTTGTTTCCCGTTAGTCATACTTCTTGGAGTTTTACCCTTCCCTCCCCCCACTTTCTAGTTTAAAGTCCTGTTGACCACCCTATTTACCCTTTTTGCTAGAACATTGGTCCCAGATCGGTTCAGGTGGAGACCGTCCCAACGGTACAGATCCCTCCTGTTCCAATACTGATGCCAGTGCCCCATGAAATGGAACCCCTCTTTCCCGCACCACTCCTTTAGCCACATGTTTACTTCCCTTATTCTCGCGTCCCTACGCCAATTTGCACATGGCTCGGGTAGTAATCCGGAGATTATAACCCTTGAGGACCTTTCTTTAATTTAGTTCCTAGTGCCTGATAATCCCCAAACAGGTCCTCTTTCCTAGTCTTACCTATGTTATTTGTCCCGACGTGGCCACAACAACTGGATCCTCCCCCTCCCTCTCCAATATCCTTTCAAACCGGTCAGAGATGTCCCTCACCCTGGCACCAGGCAGGCACCATACCATGCGGGTCTCGATTCTGCTTACAAAGGATGCTATCAATTCCCCTAATTATAGAATCCCCTACAACCACCCACTTGTCTTTTTGCTCCCCCCTCTTGAATGGCCTCCTGTGCCACGGTGCCGTGGTCAGTTGGCTCATCCTCCCTACAGCCCTGTTCCTCATCCACACAGGGAGCAAGTACCTCATACCTGTTGGACAAGGTCAAGAGCTGAGGCTCCTCTGTTCCTGAACACAGGATCCCTCTACCTGCCTCACTTGCAGTCACACCCTGCTGACCCTGACTGAACTTGAGGTACTTAATCTACCAGGTGTGACCGCCTCCTGAAACAAAGCGTCCAGGTAACTCTCCCCCTCCCGGATGTGCCGCAGCGTCCGGAGCTCAGACTCCAGCTCATCAATTCTGAACCGGAGTTCCTCCAGCAACCAACACTTGCTGCAGATGTGGTCACTGCGGCTCGCAATGGGATCTGCCAGCTCCCACATCGTACAGCTACAGCACATCACCTGCCCAGCCATCTCGACTTACAGAGGCATAGAGTACAAAAGCAGGCAAGTCATGATGAATCTTTATTAAAGAATAGTTTGACTTTGATTGGAGCCATGCATCCAATTCTGGGCACCATACTTTAGGAAGGATGTGAAGGCATTAGAGACGGTGCAAAACAGATTCATGAGAATGGTTCCAGGGATGAGGAACTTCAGTTACGTGGATAGATTGGAGAAGCTGGGGTTACTCTTCTTGGAGAAGAGAAGGTTGAGAGGAGATCTGATGGAGGTGTTCAAAATCATGGGGGGTCTGGATAGCGTAGGTAGGAAAAAACTGTTACCAAGGAACACTGATATAAGGTAAAATAAGCAATGAGGAAAATCTTTTTTTAAACAGCGAGTGTTCCTGATCTGGCCTGAGAATGTGGTGGGGGGGTGGGGGCAGGTTCAATTGTGGCTTTCAGAAGAGAATTGGATCATTACCTGAAGAGGGAAAAATTTGCAGGGGTACTGGGACAGGGCGGGCATGCGGGACTAGCTGAGCTGCTCTTGCAGAGAGCCGGCATGGACACAATGGGCCGAACATCCCCCTTCTGTGCTGTAAGCATTCTACGATTCTATGATAAATATTGGCAAGGACTAACTGGGGCCAACTCCCCTGCTCCTCTTTAAACTCGCGCCAAGGGATCACAAAGGAGCAGATGAGGCCTTGCAGTAAGGTCTTATCTGACAGGCAGCAGCCCTAACGGTGCAGCACTCTGTCAGTACTGCACGAGGAGTGTGCGCTCAGGGATTATCTGCTCGAGTCTCTGGTGTGGGACTGGAGAAACTGGAACAGTTCATCTTACTGAAGGGAAGCTTAAGAGGAGATTGGATGGAGGCACTCAAAATCATTAATGGCTCAGGTCGAGTAGATAAGGGGGGAAGGTTTTCAATGGAGTAATAGTCTGTAACCAGGGGACACAGGTTTAAAATAATTGGCAAAACAGGAAAATTACCATTTAACAATGATGCTGGATTCTCCCATCACTTTGATTGACGAGTGTTTGGAAAGGAGACCAATTGTTCCTCGTCTTAGGTTGGTGTTCATTATTTTTTCTTTATTCTTTTCTTAGGGATGTGGGCATCACTGGCAAGGCCAGCATTTGTTGCCCATCCCTAATTGCCCTTGGCTTGCTCAACCATTTCAGAGGGCGGTTAAAAGTCAACCACACTGCTGTGGGTCACGTGTAGGCTAGACCAGGTTTGGATAGCAGATTTCCTCCCCTAAAGGGCATTAGTGGTAGGTTTTTACAGCAATTGATGATCAGAACAGGCTTTCATTTCCAGACTCATTAATACCACCAGTGGGATTTGAACCAATGCCCCCTCGCAAAGTATGGGCCTGAACCTTGAGGGTTACGAGTCCAGTGACATTACCACTACACCACCACCTCCCCTAGCATGTGTAATGTTAAACCAAATCTAGATTTTCAGATTCAATTGCAGACCCAGGATACATATGAAATCATTATTGGAGGGGTGAGTGACGGCCTTGGCTTTGTGACACGACTCTGTTCGTGTCAAACGTTGAGATTGTTTGACGAGAGAGACTTCCCTATTTGGACCTGTTGGGGTCCAACTTATAGGCTCTGGGGTTGGCTTCCCGAATGTCTTTGTGTCTGAGTTTGGGACATCCTGTGGTGCTGTAGAGTACCCCTTTTGGCAAGTGGGAATCCTCCATGTGAGCAACCCGGCCGACCCAGTGAAACTGAACTCTGATGAGCATTCGCTTAATACCAGGTCCGTGGCACCTTGCAAGAACTTTAGCGTTCAGGATTTTGCCGTGTCATTTGGAGTTGCAGACAGAACTTAAGCAATGAAGATGAAATGCATCCAGTTGAACTTCTATAAGACTCTTGTTCGGCCTCAGCTGGAGGACTGCGCCCAGTTCTGGGTGTCGTGTTGTAGGAAGGATGTGAAGGCTTTGGGAGAGGGTGTAGAAAAGCTTCACTGGGATGGTTCCAGGGTTGCGGAATTTCAGTTATGAAGATAGATTGGAAAAGTTAGGACCGTTTTCCTCGGAGATGGAAGGCTGAGAGGAGATTTGATAGAGGCGTTCAAAATCATGAGGGGCCTGGACAGAGTAGATGGGGAGAAACTGTTCCCACTCGTGAATGGATTGAGAACAAGAGGGCACAGATTTAAAATAATGTGCCCTAGAAGCAGAAATGACATGAGAGGGAACTTTTCGCACAGTGAGTGGTTGGGGCCTGGGATGCACTGCCTGAGAGTGTGGTGGAGGCAGGTTCAATCGAGGCATTCAAGAGGGCATTAGACTGTTACCTGTAGAGGAAGGATGTGCAGGGTTATAGGGAGAAGGCGGGAGAATGGCACCAGGCAAATTGTTCATTCTGAGAGGGAGTGCAGACACGATGGACCGAATGGCTTCCTCCTGTGCTGTAACAATTCTGTAATTCTGATTCCGTGTTTCTCATTGCTTTATGTGGTGTCCATGCCTCACAGCTACAGAGAAGTGAGGTAAGAAACACTGACTGCTGCACTTGGATCTTTGCTTTGGGACAAACTCCGAGTGCTCCCCAAAGCCTGTCGGTGAACCTGCCAAAGTGCCAAGCTTACTTTTACCAGGAAATGAGCAATATCATCATTCAGCTTGGTGTTGTTGGAGAGGACACTCCCGAAATAGCAGAACTTCTGAGCTGAGTTGAGGGGTGTATTGTTGATTGTGGCTATGGGGTCTTGGAGTGAGTGGCCAGGGGCAGGTTGGCATCAGTGATCTCTGACCTCCTATTGGCTTCCTTGGCCAACCTACAGCAGGCACCTGCTGGAGAAGGCCCACCAGTGGTGCCTTTGTAAGACCCTCCAAATCCGATGACAGGAAAAATGGGTCCAACAGCAGCGCCCTTTCCCAAGCCAACATGCCCGGCAATGCGGGGGGGTGGGGGTGCTAATCACTCTGCTGGGTGGGACATGTCTTCGTGTGCCTGACACCAGACTCCCGAAGCAACTGCTCTGCTCGGAACTCGGTCCTGCCAGGGGATCCCCAAGGAGGGCAGCGGAAAAGCTTCAGGGATGTCCTCAAAGCATCCCTGAAGAGGTCATACATCCCCGATGGCACATGGGAGTCCCAGGCTTGTGACCAATTAAAACGGAGAATCATTCCGGAAGGTTCATTCAGTACACGTTGAGAGACTTCGTCGGGAATGCGCAGAGGCAATGTCGAGGCATTGGAGAGAGCACGCAAAGCTCCAGTCACCTCATCCAGCTGACCCCGCATGTGGCAGGGTCTGCAGATTGCTGATCAGACCCATCGGCCACCTCAGAACCCATTGAAACGGAGCAGAAGCCAGTCATCCTCCACCCTGAGAGACTGCCGAAGAAGAAGAAGGAGGCATAAAATCTCTGACCTTTTCAGACTTATTGTAAGGCCAAAGCATTTTAAGGCTTGGGCAAAGCAGTCAGCAAGCAGCTGGATGTTCTCCAAAGTGCGTGCTATCAGAGTAGTCGCTCTCTCTCACAGCCTTTTCATCATCGTCCAAATAGATCCCGCACCAAGTTACCCTCTCTCTATCCCCCATCTGCTCGTGTCTCACTGTCTCACTTTGATACAGTACCACACAACAGATTTGTGAGCAAAGTGATAGCTCATGGAATAAGAGGGACAGTAGCAACATGATTACCAAGTTGGCTGAGTGACAGGGAATAGCGAGCGGTGGTTAATAGATGCTTTTCGGGCCGGAGGAAGGTTTGTAGTGGCGTTTCCTGGCGGTCAGTGTTGGGACCCTTGTCTTTCCTGGTGTAGATTAACGACCCAGACCTCAATGTACAAGGCACAGTTTCAAAGTTTGCGGATGACATGAAACTTGGAAGTGTTGTGAACCATGAGGAGGCTAGTTTAGGACTTCAAACAAACATAGACAAATTAGTGGAATGGGCGGACAAGTGGCAGATAAAGTTCGATGCGGAGAAAAGTGAAGTGATTCATTTTGGTCGGAAGAACATGGAGAGAATGTAAAATAGAGGGTACGACTCTAAAGGGGGTGCAGGAACAGAGGGATCTGGATGTATATGTGCATGAATCACATAAGGTGGCAGGACAGGTTGAGAGAGTGGTTAATAAAACATACAGTATCCTGGGTTTTATTAATAGGGGCATAGAGTACAAGAGCAAGGAGGTTTTGCTGAACATGTATAAGACGCTAGTTTGGCCTCAACTGGAGTGTTGTGTCCAGTTCTGGGCGCCACACTTTAGGAAGGATGTGAAGGCATTGGAGAAACCGCAGAAAAGATTGACAGGAATGGGTCTAGGGATGAGGAACTGCAGTTATGAAGATAAATTGTAGAAACTGGGACTGTTTTCCTCACAGAAGGGAAAGCTGAGAGGAGATTTTCAAAAGAGGTATTCAAAATCATGAGGGATCTGGACACTGTTCCCACTCGCAGGATTATGAGGAGAAGGCGGGAGAATGGCATTAAGTAAATTGCTAATTTGGAGAGCTGGTGCAGTCACGACAGGCCGAATGGTCTCCTTCTGCACTGTAACAATTCTGTGATTGGGTATTGGGTTACCTCCTCTGTGTCTCCATCTGCTGGTGCCTCTGTCTCAATGCATTCACCTACCCGCCTCTCTATCCCCATCTGCTGGTGTCCCCATCTAACTGCACTCGGTTACTCTCTTTCAAGGCCCTTCAAGCCTTATCCGCCCTTCGACAATCATGGCTGATCCGATTGTGGTCTCAACTCCACCTTCCTGTCTGCCCCCCAAAACCCTTGACTCTCTTGTCTATCAAAAATCTACCTAACTCAGCCTTGAATAAATTCAATCACCCAGCCTCCACTGCTTTCTGGGGAAGGCAATTCCACGGACTGACGACCCACTGAGAGAAAAAAATTCTCCTCATCTCCATTTTAGAAGGGTGACCTCTTATTCTTAAAATTCCGAGTTCTAGTCTCCTCCACAAGAGGAAACATCCTCCCGGTGTCTACCCTATCAAGTTCCCTCAGGATCTTATATGTTTCAATAAGATCACCTTTCAATCTCCTAAACTCCGATGGGTATAGGTCAAACCGTGCAACCTTTCTTCATAAGCAATTTATATCTTTTGTCAAATAAGGAGACCAAAACTATAAATAATTGTCCAGATGCGGTCTGCACCAAGGCCCTGTACATCTGTGGTAAAACTTCCCTAATTTTATATTCCATTCTCACTGCGATAAACATCAACTTGCCATTTGCCTTCCTAGTCACTTGCTGAACTGCTTACTAACGCTTTGTGATTCCTGTATCAGGACACTCAGATCCCCCTGTACCACCGAGTTCTGCAGTCTCCCTCCATTTAAATAGTATACTGCTTTTCTCTTCTTTTTGCCAAAGTGGATGAGTTCAAGTTTTTCCACGTTCTACTCCATTTGCCAAATTTTTTGCTCACTCACTTAACCTGTCTATATCCCTTTATAGACCACTTACATCCTCTTGGCAATATACTTTCCTACCTATCTTGGTGTCATCGGCAAATTTAACTACCACACATTCGGTCCGTTCATTCAAGTCATTGATATAGGTTGTAAATGGGCGAGTCCCTAGCACTGATCCCTGTGGCACTCCATGAGCTACAACTTGCCAACCCGTAAAAGAGCCACTGACCTCTACTCTCTGCTTCCTGTTAGCTATCCAATCCTTTATCCATGCTAATATGTTACCACCGACATCTTGTGCTTTTATCTTATGCAGTAATCTTTGATCTTTGCACCTATCAAACGCCTTTTGGACATCTAAGTACACCACATCTACAGGTTCCCCTTTATTCACCTTGCTTGCTATTTCCTCTAAGAATTCTAATAAATTAGTTAAACATGAGTTCTCTTGCACAAAAGCATATTGACGCTGCCTGATCCCACTATGATTTTCTAAGTGTCCTTCTCTAACCTCCTTAATAATGGATTCTAACAATTCCCCAATCACATTACACTAACTGGCTTATAGTTTCCTGCTTTCTGTCTCCCTCCTTTCTTGCATAAAGGTGTGACATTTGCTGCTTTCCGATCCACTGGGACCCTACCAGAATCTAAGGAATTTTGGAAGATTATAACCAGTGCATCTACGATCTGTGCTACCACTCACTTTAAGACCCTAGGATGCAAGCCATCCGCTCCTGGGGGCTTGTCAGCCTTTAGATGTAATGGTTTCCCCAGCACCTTCTCCCTGGTGATGGTGATTGTTTTAAGTTCCTTTCTCCCGTTCACCTCTTCATTTTCAAGTACCTTCGGGAAGTTTCCTGAGGCAGGGTCTTTCCTGGCCCCAGTGTAGCAGGTCCCGCTGTGGTGGATGCGGTGAGCCAGCCAAAAGCCCATTGACAGGAAGATCCCGCTGCCGGAAAATCCCGCCCTAAGTCTTCCACAGTGCAGGTGAATGCATAATATCTGTTCAACGCCTCTGCCATTTTCCTTGTTTTCCATTACCAATTCCCCAGTTTTAGTTTTAGTTACTCTTTTCTTATTCAAAGACTTGTAGAAACTCTTACTATCTATTTTTATATTAAATAGCTTTCTCTCATACTCTATTTTCTCCCACTTTATTTTTTTTAAGTCATTCTTTGCTGGTTCTTAAAATCTGATCAATCTTCTGACTTACCGCTGCAGATTTGTACAGTGTTTCTTTAAATTCGATACTATCCTTAACTTCCTTATTTCGTCACGGATGGTGCATCCTTCTCAAAGAGCCTTCCTTTCCCACTGGTATAAATCTTTGCTGAGAGTTATTCAACATCTCCCTAAAAGTTTGCCACTGTATCTCTACTGTCTTACCTTTTAACCTAACTTCCCAGTTTACTTCAGCCAACTCTGCCTTCATACCCTTATAATTACCTTTATTCAGCTTTAAAACACTAGTCTTAGACCCACACTTCTCCCCTTCAATCTGAACATGAATGCTTTCATGTTATGATTCCTGTTACCCAGAGGCTCCTTTACCAAGAGTTCATTAATTAATCCTGTCTCATTGCAAATGACCAGGTCTAGAATAGCCTGTTACCTGGTTGGCTTTAGAACACACTGTTCTAAGAAATTGGAAACTGTCCCAAATGCACTCTATGAACTCATTTTTCATGCTTTGCCAATCTGGTTCGCTCAATCTACATGTAGATTAAAGACACCCATTATTATTGTAGTACCTTTCTTACACACCCCATTTATTTCTTCCTGCACTCTGTAACTACTTTTTGGGGCTTATAAACCACTCCCACAAGTGACCCCTGACATTTTCTTACCCAAGCTGAATTTATATCTTAAAAGCAAAATACTGCGGATGCTGGAAATCTGAAACAGAAACAAAAATTGCTGGAAAAACTCAGCAGGTCTGACAGCATCTGTGGACAGAAAGACAGAGTTAATGTTTCGAGTCTGTATAACTCTTCTTCAGAACTAGAGAAGTGAAAAATGTGGTGAAATACACACTGTTTAAGAGGGGGGAGTGGGTGGTGGGACAGGTGGTGAACAGGGTGAAAGAGACAAGCGAAAATCCTGTCGGAGAGAAGAGCAGTACTTCTCCAAGGTAGGCATTCCTGGAAGAGGACTGGCAGTCATTTAAACACAAGATAAAAGCAAAATACCTCGGATGCTGGAAATCTGAAACAATAGCAAAAATTGCTGGAAAAACTCAGCAGGTCTGACAGCATCTGTGGAGAGAAAGACAGAGTTGACGTTTCTTGTTCTTTCGAGCTAAGGTCATCTCTCACTATTGTACTAATGACATCCTTAATTAACAGAGCTACCCTGCCACCTTTTCCTAGCTTCCTGCCTTTTTGAAATGTCAGATAGCTTTCAATATTCAGGTCCCAGCCATGATCGCCTTGTAACCATGACACTATAATGGCTATCAGGTTATACATACTTTTTTTTGTGCTAACAATTCGTCACTTTGTTATGAATGCTAAGTGCATTCAGATACAGAGCTTTTAACTCTGTCTTTTTACCATATTTACAAAGAACAAAGAACAAAGAAAAGTACAGCACAGGAACAGGCCCTTCGGCCCTCCAAGCCTGCGCCGATCATATTGCCCGTCAACTAAAACATTTTGCACTTCCGGGGTCCGTATCCCTCTATTCCCATCCTATTCATGTATTTGTCAAGCTGCCTCTTAAACACCACTATCGTACCTGCTTCCACCACCTCCTCTGGCAGCGAATTCCAGACACTCACTACCCTCTACGTAAAAAACTTGCCCCGCACATCTCCTCTATAGTTTTCTCCTCTCACCTTAAATCAATGTCCCCTAGTAATTGACTCTTCCACCCTGGGAAAAAGCTTCTGACTATCTACTCTGTCCATGCCACTCATAATTTTGTAAACTTCTATCAAGTCGCCCCTCAATCTCCGTTGCTCTAGTGAGAACAATCCGAGTTTCTCCAACCTCTCCTCATAGCTAATAACCTCCAGACCAGACAGCATCCTGGTAAACCTCCTCTGCACCCTCTCCAACGCCTGCATATCCTTCTGGTAATGTGGTGACCAGAATTGCATGCAATATTCCAAGTGTGGCCTAACCAAGGTTCTATACAGCTGCAGCATGACTTCCCAGCTTTTATACTCAATACTCCTGCCAATGAAGGCAAGCATGCCATATGCCTTCCTGACTACCTTATCCACCTGCGTTGCCACTTTCAGTGACCTGTGGACCTGTACACCCAGATCCCTCTGCCCGTCGATGCACTTAAGGGTTCTGCCATTTACTGTATAATTCCTGCCTGTATTAGACCTTCCAAAATGCATTACCTCGCATTTGTCCGGATTAAACTCCATCTGCCATTTCTCCGCCCAAGTCTCCAACCGATCTATATCCCGTTGTATCCTTTGACAATCCTCTTCACTATCTGCAACTCCTCCAACCTTAGTGTCGTCTGCAAATTTACTAATTAGCCCAGTTACATTTTCCTCCAAATCATTTATGTATACTACAAGCAGCAAAGGTCCCAGCACTGATCCCTGCGGAACTCCACTAGTCACAGCTCTCCATTCAGAAAAGCACCCTTCCACTGATACCCTCTGTCTTCTATGACCAAGCCAATTCTGTATCCATCTTGCCAGCTCACCTCTGATCCCGTGCGACTTTACCTTCTGTACCAGTCTGCCATGAGGGACCTTGTCAAAGGCCTTACTGAAATCCATGTATATAACATCCGCTGCCCTTCCATCATCGATCATCTTTGTCACTTCCTCGAAAAACTCAATCAAGTTAGTGAGACACGACCTCCCCTTCACAAAACCATGCTGCCTCTTACTAATACGCCCATTTGCTCCAAATGGTAATAAATCCTGTGATGAAGAATCTTCTCCAATAATTTCCCTACCACTGACGTAAGGCTCACTGGCCTGTAATTTCCTGGATTATCCCTGCTACCCTTCTTAAACAATGGAACAACATTGGCCATTCTCCAGTCCTCTGGGATTTCAGCCATAGCCAGTGAGGATACGAAGATTTCTGTCAAGGCCCCAGCAATCTCCTCCCTTGCCTCCCTCCATACTCTGGGGTAGATCCCATCTGGCCCTGGGGACTTATCCACCTTAATATTCTTCAAGACGCCTAACACCTCCTCTTTTTTGATCTCAACATGATCCAGACTATCTACAAACTCTTCTCTAGACAAATCGACCGCTAAGTCCTTCTCTTTGGTGAATACTGATGAGAAGTATTCATTTAGTATCTCTCCCATTTCTTCTGGCTCCACACACAGATTCCCACCTCTGTCCCTGAGTGGGCCTACTCTTTCCCTGGCTACCCTCTTGCTTTTTACATATGTCTAAAAGGCCTTGGGATTTTCCTTAATCCTGGTTGCCAGTGACTTTTCATGACCCCTTTTAGCCCTCCTGACTCCTTGCTTAAGTTTCTTCCTACTTTCTCTGGCCTTATCTATTGGCGCATGCTGAGGTTTATACTCTCTGTCCCTTCCTGCCACACTTTGGTTATCATTACCCAATCACTGCCCTGCTCTATTATCTTGTAGCTTCCCTTTAACTTACCACATATACCCTCACATGATCCCTTCCCCTCACTATAGAGTTAAAAGCCTTCTCTACTGCCCTAACTATAATACTCGCCAGAATACTAGTCCCAGCACGGTTCAGGTGAAGACCTTTTTTTTTTGCAAAAATATACTTAATTCATAAAATATCTTCAACCACATTCCAAACCATTTCAAAAACACCATTACAAGGGTACAATCTGGTTCAACTTTTACAAAATGTATCACCAGGTGCATCAGTACAAACAATATTACAATCATTTACAGCCTTTCATTTTGAGCTGTACAGCCCAAGGGGGTTTAAACAGTTCCCAGCCCCTCGGTGCCCTGTGGCAGAAAGGTCTTAGACAGCAACCCTTCCCCAATGCGCCTTTGTGGCGGCTGCCCCAAGCTTTAGTGCGTCCCTCAGCACGTAGTCCTGGACATTGGAATGTGCCAGTCCGCAACACTCGGTCAGGGACAACTCTTTGCGCTGGAAGACCAACAAGTTTCGGGCAGACCAAAGAGCGTCTTTCACCGAGTTGATGATCCTCCAGCTGCAGTTGATGTTTGTCTCGGTGTGTGTCCCTGGGAACAGCCCGTAGAGCACAGAGTCCTGTGTCACAGAACTGCTCGGGATGAACCTCGACAGCAACCACTGCATCTCTCTCCAGACCTTCTTTGCAAAGGCACAATCCCCCAGGAGGTGAACAACAGTCTCTTCCCCACCACAGCCACCTCGAGGGCAACGTGCAGAGGGGGTGAGACTCCTGGCGTGTAGGAAGGATCTGACTGGGAGGGCCTTTCTCACCACCTGCCAAGCCACGTCTTGGTGCTTGTTGGAAAGTTCTGGCGATGAGGCATTCCGCAAATGACTTTGACAGTCTGCTCGGGGAACCATCCCACAGGATCCACCCTCTCTTTGTCCCGCAGGGCCTCTAAGATGTTATGTGCTGACCACTGCCTGATGGACTGGTGGTCAAAGGTGTTTCTCTGCATAAATTTTTCCACGAGGGACAGGTGGTACGGCACGGTCCAACTACTTGGAGCGTTCCGCGGCAGCGTGGCCAGACCCATCCTTCGCAACACCGGGGACAGGTAGAACCTCAGCACATAGTGACACTTGGTGTTTGCATACTGAGGGTCTACGCACCGCTTGATGCAGCCACACACAAAGGTGGCCATCAGTATGAGGGCGATGTTGGGCACGTTTTCTCCCCCTTTATCTAGAGGCTTGTACATTGCGTCCCTGCGGACACGATCCATTTTCGACCTCCAGATAAAGCGGAAGATGGCTCGAGTGATCGCCACCACGCAGGAGTGTGGAATGGGCCAGACCTACAGCAACAGCGAGAGTGCCTCACACCTGATGACCAGGTTCTTACCCGCAATGGAGAGGGAGCGTCGCTCCCACATGCCCAGTTTCCTTTTCACCATAGACACTCGCTCCTTCCAGTTTCTAACGCATGCCCTGGTCCCTCCGAACCATATCCCCAGCACTTTCAGGCCGTCAGCCCTGACAGTGAAGGGGACAAAGGATCGGTCAGCCCAGTTCCCAAAGGACATGGCCTCGCTCTTCCCACGATTTACCTTGGCTCCCGAGGCCAGTTCGAACTGGTGGCAGATGTGGATCAGTCTGCGCACCGACAGCGGATCCAAGCAGAAGACGGCGACATCGTCCATGTACAGGGAGGCTTTTACCTGAGTGCCTCCACTGCCTGGGATCATCATTCCTCTTATGCCCGGATCCTTCCTGATGGACTCGGCAAAGGGTTCTATGCAACACACGAAAAGAACAGGCGAGAGAGGACAGCCCTGCCTGACTCCAGTTTTAATTGGAAAGCTATCTGTTTCCCACCCATTGATTGAGACTGCGTTACTGATGTTAGTGTAGAGCAGTTGGATCCAATTTCGAATCCCCTCCCCAAACCCCATTTTGGAGAGCACATCCACCATGTAGGTGTGCGATATTCTGTCAAAGGCCTTCTCCTGATCCAAGCTGATTAGGCAGGTATCCACACCCTTGTCCTGTACATAGGCAATCATATCCCTGAGCAGCGTGAGGCTGTCAGACATCTTCCTGACCGGCACAGTGCAGGTCTGGTCAGGGTGAATCACCAATTCCAGAACGGATTTGACCCGATTGGCGATGACCTTGGACAGAATCTTATAGTCCACATTCAACAGTGAAATGGGTCGCCAATTTCTAATTTCCTCCCTTTCCCCCTTGTGCTTGTAGATGAGGGGTGATAATGCCTTTCCTCATGGATTCTGACATGCTGTCGGCCAGGAGCATACTCTCGTACACTTCTAGCAGGTCTGGGCCGATCAAGTCCCACAGAGCCGAATACAACTCCGCCGGCAAGCCATCGCTTCCAGGAGTTTTACTCTTCTCGAAGGACTCAAGGGCCTTAGTCAGTTCATCAGGAGTTAGTGGTTTGTCCAGGCTCTCCCGTGTACTGTCGTCTAAGACCTCCGTGATAGAGGACAGGAAGGACTGGGAGGCCGTGCTGTCTGTGGGCTTCACGTCATACAATCCGGCATAAAAGGATTTGCTGATCCTCAAAATGTCAGACTGTGATGACTTTACTGAGCCGTCTTCTTACTTCAGGCTGCTGATCGCAGAGCTCTCTCTGTGTACCTTTTGGAAGAAGAAACGTGAGCACGTCTCATCCTGCTCCATGGAGCGGACTCTGGAACGGAAGATGATCTTGGAGGCCTCCGAGCCAAAGAGCGAAGCTTGCTGGCTCTTCACCTCTTGGAGTTCCTCCTTGACATCGACCCCCATCGACTGCAGCCGGAGCAGATTCTGCATGTTTTTCTGGAGTCGAGACATTTCCCTCTGTTCCTTTCTAGCTTTCTGGGTGCCTTTGAGGATGAAAAACCTCTTGATGTTTCCCACCAGTGTGTTTCACGGTTCTCCAACCTTTGTAATCCCTCTTGAGCTCCTCAATGTTCTCTGGGGTCAGCAGTTGCACATTTAGCTTCCATGCCCCCCTGCCCACCCTCAGGTCCTTCTCTAAGTGGCAGTCCGCCAGTAGGAGACAGTGGTCAGAGAAGAACACCGGCTTGACCTCGGTGGATCTGACTGTGAATGCACGGGACACAAACAGGAAGTCTATCCTGGAACGAATGGACCCGTCTGGCCGCAACCAGGTGTATCTATGCTGTGCTCCGTCTGCAGGGTTGCTGAAGACGTCGTGCAGCTTGGCATCCTTAACTGTTTCCATCAGGGATCTGGACGTAGCGTCCAATCTGCTGTCGGCCCTGCCGGATCGTCCAGCCGCATCGATGATGCAGTTGAAGTCACCGCCCAGAATGACCGGCCTGGAGGTCGCCAGCAGCAGTGGGAGCTGCTGAAAAACCTCCAGCCGCTCGGCCCCTTGTGACGGGGCGAACACGTTAATTAACCGGAGTGGAGCATTCTTGTACATTACGTCTGCTACGAGGAGGCGCCCGCCCACCACCTCCTTAACCTCGGAGACGGTGATGTTGCCTCCCCGCAGCAGAATACCCAGGCCGGAGGAACGAGAGCATAGAGCACAAGAGCAAGGAGGTTTTGCTGAACATGTATAAGACGCTAGTTTGGCCTCAACTGGAGTGTTGTGTCCAGTTCTGGGTGCCACACTTTAGGAAGGATGTGAAGGCATTGGAGAAACTGCAGAAAAGATTGACAGGAATGGGTCTAGGGATGAGGAACTGCAGTTATGAAGATAAATTGTAGAAGCTGGGACTGTTTTCCTCACAGAAGGGAAGGCTGAGAAGAGATTTTCAAAAGAGGTATTCAAAATCATGAGGGATCTGGACAGAGTAGGTAGAGAGAAACTGTTCCCACTCGCAGGATTATGAGGAGAAGGCGGGAGAATGGCATTAAGTAAATTGCTAATTTGGAGAGCTGGTGCAGTCACGACAGGCCGAATGGTCTCCTTCTGCACTGTAACAATTCTGTGATTGGGTATTGGGTTACCTCCTCTGTGTCTCCATCTGCTGGTGTCTCTGTCTCAATGCATTCACCTACCCGCCTCTCTATCCCCATCTGCTGGTGTCCCCATCTAACTGCACTCGGTTACTCTCTTTCAAGGCCCTTCAAGCCTTATCCGCCCTTCGACAATCATGGCTGATCCGATTGTGGTCTCAACTCCACCTTCCTGTCTGCCCCCCAAAACCCTTGACTCTCTTGTCTATCAAAAATCTACCTAACTCAGCCTTGAATAAATTCAATCACCCAGCCTCCACTGCTTTCTGGGGAAGGCAATTCCACGGACTGACGACCCACTGAGAGAAAAAAATTCTCCTCATCTCCATTTTAGAAGGGTGACCTCTTATTGTTAAAATTCCGAGTTCTAGTCTCCTCCACAAGAGGAAACATCCTCCTGGTGTCTACCCTATCAAGTTCCCTCAGGATCTTATATGTTTCAATAAGATCACCTTTCAATCTCCTAAACTCCGATGGGTATAGGTCAAACCGTGCAACCTTTCTTCATAAGCAATTTATATCTTTTGTCAAATAAGGAGACCAAAACTATAAATAATTGTCCAGATGCGGTCTGCACCAAGGCCCTGTACATCTGTGGTAAAACTTCCCTAATTTTATATTCCATTCTCACTGCGATAAACATCAACTTGCCATTTGCCTTCCTAGTCACTTGCTGAACTGCTTACTAACGCTTTGTGATTCCTGTATCAGGACACTCAGATCCCCCTGTACCACCGAGTTCTGCAGTCTCCCTCCATTTAAATAGTATACTGCTTTTCTCTTCTTTTTGCCAAAGTGGATGAGTTCAAGTTTTTCCACGTTCTACTCCATTTGCCAAATTTTTTGCCCACTCACTTAACCTGTCTATATCCCTTTATAGACCATTTACATCCTCTTGGCAATTTACTTCCCTACCTATCTTGGTGTCATCGGCAAATTTAACTACCACACATTCGGTCCGTTCATTCAAGTCATTGATATAGGTCGTAAATAGTCGAGGCCCTAGCACTGATCCCTGTGGCACTCCACAAGTTACAACTTGCCAACCCGTAAAAGAGCCACTGACCTCTACTCTCTGCTTCCTGTTAGCTATCCAATCCTTTATCCATGCTAATATGTTACCACCGACACCTTGTGCTTTTATCTTATGCAGTAATCTTTGATCTTTGCACCTATCAAACGCCTTTTGGACATCCAAGTACACCACATCTACAGGTTCCCCTTTATTCACCTTGCTTGCTATTTCCTCTAAGAATTCTAATAAATTAGTTAAACATGAGTTCTCTTGCACAAAAGCATATTGACGCTGCCTGATCCCACTATGATTTTCTAAGTGTCCTTCTCTAACCTCCTTAATAATGGATTCTAACAATTCCCCTATTACATTAGACTAACTGGCTTATAGTTTCCTGCTTTCTGTCTCCCTCCTTTCTTGCATAAAGGTGTGACATTTGCTGCTTTCCGATCCACTGGGACCCTACCAGAATCTAAGGAATTTTGGAAGATTATAACCAGTGCATCTACGATCTGTGCTACCACTCACTTTAAGACCCTAGGATGCAGGCCATCCGCTCCTGGGGGCTTGTCAGCCTTTAGATGTAATGGTTTCCCCAGCACCTTCTCCCTGGTGATGGTGATTGTTTTAAGTTCCTTTCTCCCGTTCACCTCTTCATTTTCAAGTACCTTCGGGAAGTTTCCTGAGGCAGGGTCTTTCCTGGCCCAAGTGTAGCAGGTCCCGCTGTGGTGGATGCGGTGAGCCAGCCAAAAGCCCATTGACCGGAAGATCCCGCCGCCGGAAAATCCCGCCCTAGGTCTTCCACAGTGCAGGTGAATGCATAATATCTGTTCAACGCCTCTGCCATTTTCCTTGTTTTCCATTACCAATTCCCCAGTTTTAGTTTTAGTTACTCTTTTCTTATTCAAAGACTTGTAGAAACTCTTACTATCTATTTTTATATTAAATAGCTTTCTCTCATACTCTATTTTCTCCCACTTTATTTTTTTTAAGTCATTCTTTGCTGGTTCTTAAAATCTGATCAATCTTCTGACTTACCGCTGCAGATTTGTGCAGTGTTTCTTTAAATTCGATACTATCCTTCACTTCCTTATTTCGTCACGGATGGTGCATCCTTCTCAAAAAGCCTTCTTTTCCCACTGGTATAAATCTTTGCTGAGAGTTATTCAACATCCCCCTAAAAGTTTGCCACTGTATCTCTACTGTCTTACCTTTTAACCTAACTTCCCAATTTACTTCAGCCAACTCTGCCTTCATACCCTTATAATTACCTTTATTCAGCTTTAAAACACTAGTCTTAGACCCACACTTCTCCCCTTCAATCTGAACATGAATGCTTTCATGTTATGATTCCTGTTACCCAGAGGCTCCTTTACCAAGAGTTCATTAATTAATCCTGTCTCATTGCAAATGACCAGGTCTAGAATAGCCTGTTACCTGGTTGGCTTTAGAACACACTGTTCTAAGAAATTGGAAACTGTCCCAAATGCACTCTATGAACTCATTTTTCATGCTTTGCCAATCTGGTTCGCTCAATCTACATGTAGATTAAAGTCACCCATTATTATTGTAGTACCTTTCTTACACGCCCCATTTATTTCTTCCTGCACTCTGTAACTACTTTTTGGGGCTTATAAACCACTCCCACAAGTGACCCCTGACATTTTCTTACCCAAGCTGAATCTATATCTTAAAAGCAAAATACTGCGGATGCTGGAAATCTGAAACAGAAACAAAAATTGCTGGAAAAACTCAGCAGGTCTGACAGCATCTGTGGACAGAAAGACAGAGTTAATGTTTCGAGTCTGTATAACTCTTCTTCAGAACTAGAGAAGTGAAAAATGTGGTGAAATACACACTGTTTAAGGGGGGGAGTGGGGGCTGGGACAGGTGGTGAACAGGGTGAAAGAGACAAGCGAAAATCCTGTCGGAGAGAAGAGCAGTACTTCTCCAAGGTAGGCATTCCTGGAAGAGGACTGGCAGTCATTTAAACACAAGATAAAAGCAAAATACCTCGGATGCTGGAAATCTGAAACAATAGCAAAAATTGCTGGAAAAACTCAGCAGGTCTGACAGCATCTGTGGAAAGAAAGACAGAGTTGACGTTTCTTGTTCTTTCGAGCTAAGGTCATCTCTCACTATTGTACTAATGACATCCTTAATTAACAGAGCTACCCTGCCACCTTTTCCTAGCTTCCTGCCTTTTTGAAATGTCAAATAGCTTTCAATATTCAGGTCCCAGCCATGATCGCCTTGTAACCATGACACTATAATGGCTATCAGGTCATACATACTTTTTTTTGTGCTAACAATTCGTCACTTTGTTATGAATGCTAAGTGCATTCAGATACAGAGCTTTTAACTCTGTCTTTTTACCATATTTACAAAGAACAAAGAACAATGAAAAGTACAGCACAGGAACAGGCCCTTCGGCCCTCCAAGCCTGCGCCGATCATATTGCCCGTCAACTAAAACATTTTGCACTTCCGGGGTCCGTATCCCTCTATTCCCATCCTATTCATGTACTTGTCAAGCTGCCTCTTAAACACCACTATCGTACCTGCTTCCACCACCTCCTCTGGCAGCGAATTCCAGACACTCACTACCCTCTGCGTAAAAAACTTGCCCCGCACATCTCCTCTATAGTTTTCTCCTCTCACCTTAAATCTATGTCCCCTAGTAATTGACTCTCCACCCTGGGAAAAAGCTTCTGACTATCTACTCTGTCCATGCCACTCATAATTTTGTAAACTTCTATCAAGTCGCCCCTCAATCTCCGTTGCTCTAGTGAGAACAATCCGAGTTTCTCCAACCTCTCCTCAAAGCTAATAACCTCCAGACCAGACAGCATCCTGGTAAACCTCCTCTGCACCCTCTCCAATGCCTCCATATCTTTCTGGTAATGTGGCGACCAGAATTGCATGCAATATTCCAAGTGTGGCCTAACCAAGGTTCTATACAGCTGCAGCATGACTTCCCAGCTTTTATACGCAATACTCCTGCCAATGAAGGCAAACATGCCACATGCCTTCCTGACTACCTTATCCACCTGCGTTGCCACTTTCAGTGACCTGTGGACCTGTACACCCAGATCCCTCTGCCCGTCGATGCACTTAAGGGTTCTGCCATTTACTGTATAATTCCTGCCTGTATTAGACCTTCCAAAATGCATTACCTCGCATTTGTCCGGATTAAACTCCATCTGCCATTTCTCCACCCAAGTCTCCAACCTATCTATATCCCATTGTATCCTTTGACAATCCTCTTCACTATCTGCAACTCCTCCAACCTTAGTGTCGTCTGCAAATTTACTAATTAGCCCAGTTACATTTTCCTCCAAATCATTTATGTATACTACAAACAGCAAAGGTCCCAGCACTGATCCCTGCGGAACTCCACTAGTCACAGCTCTCCATTCAGAAAAGCACCCTTCCACTGCTACCCTCTATCTTCTGTGACCAAGCCAACTCTGTATCCATCTTGCCAGCTCACCTCTGATCCCGTGCGACTTTACCTTCTGTACCAGTCTGCCATGAGGGACCTTGTCAAAGGCCTTACTGAAATCCATGTATATAACATCCTCTGCCCTTCCATCGTCGATCATCTTTGTCACTTCCTGGAAGAACTAAATCAAGTTAGTGAGACACGACCTCCCCTTCACAAAACCATGCTGCCTCTCACTAATATGCCCATTTGCTTCCAAATGGTAATAAATCCTGTGACGAAGAATCTTCTCCAATAATTTCCCTACCACTGACGTAAGGCTCACCGGCCTGTAATTTCCTGGATTATCCCTGAACCCTTCTTACACAATGGAACAACATTGGCCATTCTCCAGTTCTCTGGGACCTCACCCGTAGCCAGTGAGGATACAAAGATTTCT
Source organism: Cetorhinus maximus (assembly GCF_964194155.1). NCBI lineage: Eukaryota > Metazoa > Chordata > Chondrichthyes > Lamniformes > Cetorhinidae > Cetorhinus > Cetorhinus maximus. The sequence continues at coordinate 12,051,764 of NC_135899.1, read as the reverse complement.
GTCAAGGCCCCAGCAATCTCCTCCCTTGCCTCCCTCAGTACTCTGGGGTAGATCCCATCTGGCCCTGGGGACTTATCCACCTTAATATTCTTCAAGACGCCTAACACCCCCTCTTTTTTGATCTCAACATGATCCAGGCTATCTACACAATCTTCCCTAGACAAATCAACCGCTAAGTCCTTCTCTTTGGTGAATACTGATGAGAAGTATTCATTTAGTATCTCTCCCATTTCTTCTGGCTCCACACACAGATTCCCACCTCTGTCCCTGAGTGGGCCTACCCTTTCCCTGGCTACCCTCTTGCTTTTTACATATGTCTAAAAGGCCTTGGGATTTTCCTTAATCCTGGTTGCCAGTGACTTTTCATGACCCCTTTTAGCCCTCCTGACTCCTTGCTTAAGTTTCTTCCTACTTTCTCTGGCCTTATCTATTGGCGCATGCTGAGGTTTATACTCTCTGTCCCTTCCTGCCACACTTTGGTTATCATTACCCAATCACTGCCCTGCTCTATTATCTTGTAGTTTCCCTTTAACTTACCACATATACCCTCACATGATCCCTTCCCCTCACTATAGAGTTAAAAGCCTTCTCTACTGCCCTAACTATAATACTCGTCAGAATACTAGTCCCAGCACGGTTCAGGTGAAGACCATCCCAATGGTACGTCTCCCACTTTCCCCAGTACTGATACCAGTGCCCCATGAATTTCTCCTATGCCAATCTTTGAGATACACATTTAACTCTCGAATCGGATTTACTCTGCGCCAATTGGCTTGTGGCTCAGGTAATAATCCTGAGATTATTACCTTTGAGGTTCTACTTTTAAATTTGGCCCTGAGCTGATCATACACCCTATGTAAAAACTCTTTCCTGGTCTCATATATGTCATTGGCACCAACATGGACCATGACAACTGGATCCTCCCCCTCCCACTGCAAGTTCCTCTCCACCCCAGAGCAGATGTCCCGAACCCTGGTACCGGGCAGGCAACATGGTCGTGTGGATTCACGCTCTTGGCTACAGAGAGCTGTGTCAATTCCCCTGACTATACTGTCCTCAGCTACCACTACATTCCTAATAACTCCCTGCCCCTGGCTTGAATGGCTTCCTCTACCATGGTCAGTTTGCTCGTCCACTCTGCAGCTACCCCTTCCATCCATACGGACATCAAGAACCTCAAAACTGTTGGACAATTGCAAAAGCTGAGGATCCTCAACTCCTACCTTCTTGATCCCCATGACTGCCTCACCCCTGTCACCGTCCTATCCCCGACCATGGACAAAATCAGAAGACCCTATCCTAAGGGGTGTGACCACCTTCTGGAACAAAGTGTCCAGGTAAGCTAACCCCCTCTGTGACGCATCACGGTGTCTGGATCTTGGCCTCCAGCTCATCGACCCTCAGTGGAAACTCCTCAAGCTGCAGTCACCTACTGCGGAGGTGGTTGTTGTGGGTCACACTAGCATCCACCAGACCCCACGTTCCACAGCTGCAATTTCTCTGTCTGCTGCACCCCTGTCTCACTGCACTCAGCTACCCCTCTCTCTATCTCCGTCTGCTGCACCCCTGTCTCACTGCATTCAGCTACCCCTCTCTCTATCTCCGTCTGCTGTGCCCCTGTCTCACTGCACTCAGCTACCCCTCTATCTCTGTCTGCTGCACCCCTGTCTCACTGCACTCAGCTACCCCTCTCTCTATCTCTGTCTGCTGGTGTCCCCCTGTCTCACTGCACTCAGTTACCCCTCTCTCTATCTCCGTCTGCTGCACCCCTGTCTCACTGCACTCAGCTACCCCTCTCTCTATCTCTGTCTGCTGCAGCCCTGTCTCACTGCACACAGCTACCCCTCTCTCTATCTCTGTCTGCTGCGCCCCTGTCTCACTGCACTCAACTACCCCTCTCTCTATCTCTGTCTGCTGCACCCCTGTCTCACTGCACTCAGCTACCCCTCTCTCTATCTCCGTCTGCTGCACCCCTGTCTCACTGCATTCAGCTACCCCTCTCTCTATCTCCGTCTGCTGTGCCCCTGTCTCACTGCACTCAGCTACCCCTCTCTCTATCTCTGTCTGCTGCACCCCTGTCTCACTGCACTCAGCTACCCCTCTCTCTATCTCTGTCTGCTGGTGTCCCCCTGTCTCACTGCACTCAGTTACCCCTCTCTCTATCTCCGTCTGCTGCACCCCTGTCTCACTGCACTCAGCTACCCCTCTCTCTATCTCTGTCTGCTGCAGCCCTGTCTCACTGCACTCAGCTACCCCTCTCTCTATCTCTGTCTGCTGCGCCCCTGTCTCACTGCACTCAACTACCCCTCTCTCTATCTCTGTCTGCTGCACCCCTGTCTCACTGCACTCAGCTACCCCTCTCTCTATCTCTGTCTGCTGCTACCCTGTCTCACTGCACTCAGCTACCCCTCTCTCTATCTCCGTCTGCTGCACCCCTGTCTCACTGCACTCAGCTACCCCTCTCTCTATCTCTGTCTGCTGCACCCCTGTCTCACTGCACTCAGCTACCCCTCTCTCTATCTCCGTCTGCTGCACCCCTGTCTCACTGCACTCAGCTACCCCTCTCTCTATCTCCGTCTGCTGCGCCCCTGTCTCACTGCACTCAGCTACCCCTCTCTCTATCTCCGTCTGCTGCGCCCCTGTCTCACTGCACTCAGCTACCCCTCTCTCTATCTCCGTCTGATGCGCCCCTGTCTCACTGCACTCAGCTACCCCTCTCTCTATCTCCGTCTGATGCACCCCTGTCTCACTGCACTCAGCTACCCCTCTCTCTATCTCCGTCTGATGCACCCCCATCTCACTGCACTCAGCTACCCCTCTCTCTATGTCTGACTACTGCACCCCTGTCTCACTGCACTCAGCTACCCTTCTCTCTATCTCCGTCTGATGCACCCCCATCTCACTGCACTCAGCTACCCCTCTCTCTATCTCTGTCTGCTGCACCGCTGTCTCACTGCACTCAGCTACCCCTCTCTCTATCTCCGTCTGATGCACCCCTATCTCACTGCACTCAGCTTCCCCTCTCTCTATCTCTGTCTGCTGCACCCCTGTCTCACTGCACTCAGCTACCCCCCTCTCTATCTCTGTCTGCTCATGTCCCCATCTCACTGCACTCAGCTACCCCTCTCTCTATCTCTGTCTGCTGCACCCCTGTCTCACTGCACTCAGCTACCCCTCTCTCTATCTCCGTCTGATGCACCCCCATCTCACTGCACTCAGCTACCCTTCTCTCTATCTCTGTCTGCTGCACCCCTGTCTCACTGCACTCAACTACCCCTCTCTCTATCTCTGTCTGCTGCACCCTTGTCTTACTCCACTCAGCTACCCCTCTCTCTATGTCTGACTACTGCACCCCTGTCTCACTGCACTCAGCTACCCTTCTCTCTATCTCCGTCTGATGCACCCCCATCTCACTGCACTCAGCTACCCCTCTCTCTATCTCTGTCTGCTGCACCGCTGTCTCACTGCACTCAGCTACCCCTCTCTCTATCTCCGTCTGATGCACCCCTATCTCACTGCACTCAGCTTCCCCTCTCTCTATCTCTGTCTGCTGCACCCCTGTCTCACTGCACTCAGCTACCCCCCTCTCTATCTCTGTCTGCTCATGTCCCCATCTCACTGCACTCAGCTACCCCTCTCTCTATCTCTGTCTGCTGCACCCCTGTCTCACTGCACTCAGCTACCCCTCTCTCTATCTCCGTCTGATGCACCCCCATCTCACTGCACTCAGCTACCCTTCTCTCTATCTCCGTCTGCTGCACCCCTGTCTCACTGCACTCAACTACCCCTCTCTCTATCTCTGTCTGCTGCACCCTTGTCTTACTCCACTCAGCTACCCCTCTCTCTATCTCTGTCTGCTGTGCCCCTGTCTCACTGAACTCAGCTACCCCTCTCTCTATCTCTGTCTGCTGCACCCCTGTCTCACTGCACTCAGCTACCCCTCTCTCTATCTCTGTCTGCTGCTGCACCCCTGTCTCACTGCACTCAGCTACCCCTCTCTCTATCTCTGTCTGCTGCACCCCCGTCTCACTGCACTCAGCTACCCCTCTCTCTATCTCTGTCTGCTGCACCCCTGTCTCACTGCACTCAGCTACCTCTCTCTCTATTTCCATCTGCTGGTGTCCCCATCACACTGCACCCAGTGACCTTCTTTGCATAGAATTATGGAAGAGGATCAAAGAATGGTTACAGCACTGAAAGGGGCCCATTCTGCCCATTGTGTCTGTGCACACTCTCTGCAAGAGCAACTCACCTGCTCTCACTACCCTGCCCTTTACCCATAGCCCTGCACTTTTATAATTATCGGATTCCCTTTTGTCAGCCACGATGGAACCTTCCTCTACCACACTCTCTGACAGTGAATTCCAGATCCTAACCAACTTCTGCAAGATTTTCCTTATGTTGCCTCTGGTGCTTTCATCAATCAGCCAAATCGGTGACGCCTGGTTCTCAACCCTTCTGCCAAAGGCAACATTTTCTCTCTATCCACTCAGTCTACACCCCTCATGATTTTGAACACCTCTATCAACCTTCCCCTCAACCTGCTCTTCACTAAAGAGGACAAGCCCAGCTTTCCTGATCTATGCCCATAACTGAAGTCCCCCCGTGACCTGAGATCATTCTCTTGGCTCTCTACTGAATTATGGTGTGACCAATTATCATAAACTTCCTGTGTATTGTTGTTTCATTTTCATCTCTACATCTTGATCGATCCCATGATCTCCTGCCTCGCTTAGTAAAAAGGTTCAAGCAAAAACAAAACAAAAAGAGAAATAAGGCATTACTATAAACCACCAGTTTCCTCTCTAGGACTGACTGTGCTGATAGAGTGGAAGCTCGGAGTGTAAGTGAAATTGAAAACACCTGCAGAATAATTGGAAGCTGCACAGTTACAGCACGCTTGAGCTATGCTGAAACCATTCCAAAGTTCAAAGTTAAGGCTTAGAGCACAAGCTTACACTAGATTAAAGTGCTGGTGGGGATAGACTGAAAGAAAGGAAACATTTGCAGGGCTATGGGAAAAAAAGCAGGGGAGTGAGTCTAAATGTAAAGCTCTTTCAATGAGCTGGCACAGACATGATGGGCTGAATGGCTCCCTATGCTGTATAATTCAGGATTCTGTTCTTTCTTTTTCCCTGCTTTAATGCTCTATCATGCACTTCTCCTCATTAAACTGCATCTGCCACTTGCCTGCCCAATTCCCTTAAGCATTCAGTGCCCTCTTGGGCTTTCTTGCATTGCCAAACTTTTACTTTTGGGCTGCCTCCAATTCCAATATTGTATTCCCTATGTCCAAGTTCATAATTAACATGGAGCCAACACTGGTGATATGTCACTTACAATCTTCTGCCAATCCAAGGATTGCCCATTAACCCGATGGGGCCTTTGGTGGCTATTTTAACCAAACTTTTTTTTAAACTCTTTGATGGGGTGTGGGTGTCACTGGGAAGGCCAGCATTTGTTACCCATCCCTAACTGTCCTTGAACTGAGTGGCTTGCAAGGCCATTTCAGGGGGCGGTTAAGAGTCACCTGTAGGCCAGGCCAGGTAAGGGCAGCAGATTTCCTTCTCTGAAGGGCATTTGTGAACCAGATGGGTTTTTACGACAATTGATTGTAGTTTCATGGTCACTATTACTGAGATTAGCTTCCAATTCCAGGTTTTATTCATTGAATTTAAATTCCACCAGCTGCCAAGGTGGGATTTGTGCCACCCTCTTCCACACCCTGGGTGATATTATCATGGGATCATGTGGCTCGCAGGTATTCTGCTCAATATCGCTCTCCATTGACTTCAATGAAGATTAAAAACAGGTTGGGCTGTGGAACTAGTGTTTCACCCAATCCCGTCACTTTCCCAATGGATGGGTTAGATTAAATATGCTCCTTGGAGGCCATAGAATCATACATCACAGAGATAGAGACCATTCGGCCCATTGTGCCCTGTCAGCTCTTTAGTAGAATTATCATGCTACATCATGCTGCTCTTTCCCCATAGACCTTTAACTTGTCTCCTTCATGTGTTTAGACAATTCCGTTTTTGAAAGCTATTATTGAATCTGCTTCCACTGCCTTTACAGACAGCGCATTCCAGATCATCACAACTTTCTGTGTCAAAAAAAAATGTTTCTTCACGTCACCTCTGGTTCTGTCAACTACCTTAAATCCGATTCCTCTGGTTACTGACCGTCCTGCAACTGGAAACAGTTTCTCCTTATTTACTCTCTCAAAACCATGATTTTGAACGCCTCCATTAAATCTCCTCTTAACGGTTGCTGCTCTGAGAATAATCCCAGCTCATTCATGCAAGTGAAATCTTTCACCCCTGGTACTCAAGAAGTTTGACACCACCCAGGACAAAGCAGCCCGCTTGATTAGCACCCCATCCACAAACATTCACTCCTTCCACCACCGATGCACAGTAGCAGCAGTGTGTACCATCTACAAGATGCACTGCAGAAATTCACCATCCTCCTTTGACAGCACAAAAGCAGAATTACCTGGAAAAACTCAGCAGGTCTGGCAGCATCGGCGGAGAAGAAAAGAGTTGACGTTTTGAGTCCTCATGACCCTTCAACAGAACTGAGTAATATTAGGAGAGGGGTGAAATATAAGCTGGTTTAAGGTGGGTTGGGGGTGGGGGGGTGGAGAAGTTGGGGGGGTGCTGGTGGTTGTAGGGACAAGCAAACAGTGATAGGAGCAGATAATCAAAAGATGTCACAGGCAAAGGAACAAAGAGGTGTTGAAGGTGGTGATATTATCTAAACGAATGTGCTAACTAAGAATGGATGGCAGGACACTCAAGGTACAGCTCTAGTGGGGGTGGGGTGGAAAGACTAACAGGGCATAAAAGGTATAGATTTAAAAATAATGGAAATAGGTGGGAAAAGAAAAATCTATATAAATTATTGGAAAAAACAAAAGGAAAGGGGAAGAAACGGAAAGGGGGTGGGGATGGAGGAGGGAGTTCAAGATCTAAAATTGTTGAATTCAATATTCAGTCCGGAAGGCTGTAAAGTGCCTAGTCGGAAGATGAGGTGCTGTTCCTCCAGTTTGCGTTGGGCTTCACTGGAACAATGCAGCAAGCCAAGGACAGACATGTGGGCAAGAGAGCAGGGTAGAGTGTTAAAATGGCAAGCGACAGGGAGGTTTGGGTCTTTCTTGTGGACAGACCGCAGGTGTTCTGCAAAGCGGTCGCCCAGTTTACGTTTGGTCTCTCCAATATAGAGGAGACCGCATTGGGAGCAACGAATGCAGTAGACTAAGTTAGGGGAAATGCAAGTGAAATGCTGCTTCACTTGAAAGGAGTGTTTGGGCCCTTGGACGGTGAGGAGAGAGGAAGTGAAGGGCCAGGTGTTGCATCTTTTGCGTGGGCATGGGGAGGTGCCATAGGTGGGGGTTGAGGAGTAGGGGGTGATGGAGGAGTGGACCAGGGTGTCCCGGAGGGAACGATCCCTACGGAATGCTGCCAGGGGGAGTGAAGGGAAGATGTGTTTGGTGGTGGCATCATGCTAGAGTTGGTAGAAATGGCGGAGGATGATCCTTTGAATGCGGAGGCTGGTGGGATGATAAGTGAGGACAAGGGGGACTCTATCATGTTTCTGGGAGGGAGGAGAAGGCATGAGGGCGGATGCGCGGGAGATGGGCTGGACACCGTGGGTGGAAAACCTCGGTTAAGGAAGAAGGACGACATGGCAGAGGAACTGTTTTTGAAGGTAGCATCATCAGAACAGATGCGACGGAGGCGAAGGAACTGAGAAAATGGGATGGAGTCCTTACAGGAAGCGGGGCGTAGTTGAGGTAGCTGTGGGAGTCGGTAGGCTTGTAATGGATATTGGTGGACAGTCTATCACCAGAAATTGAGACAGAGAGGTCAAGGAAGGGAAGGGAAGTGTCAGAGATGGACCATGTGAAAATGATGGAGGGGTGGAGATTGGAAGCAAAATTAATAAATTTTTCCAGGTCCCGACGAGAGCATGAAGCAGCACCGAAGTAATCATCGAAGTACCGGGGAAAGAGTTGTGGGAGGGGGCCGGAGTAGGACTGGAACAAGGAATGTTCCACATACCCCATAAAGAGACAGGCATAGCTGGGGCCCATGCGGGTACCCATAGCCACACCTTTTATTTGGAGGAAGTGAGAGGAGTTAAAGGAGAAATTGTTCAGTGTGAGAACAAGTTCAGCCAGACGGAGGAGAGTAGTGGTGGATGGGGATTGTTCGGGCCTCTGTTCGAGGAAGAAGCTAAGGGCCCTCAGACCAGCCTGGTGGGGGATGGAGGTGTAGAGGGATTGGACGTCCATGGTGAAGAGGAGGCGGTTGGGGCCAGGGAACTGAAATTGTTGATGTGACGTAAGGTGTCAGAGGAATCACGGATGTAGGTGGGAAGGGACTGGACAAGGGGAGAGAGAAGGGAGTCAAGATAACGAGAAATGAGTTCCATGGGGCAGGAACAGGCTGACACGATCGGTCTGCCGGGACAGTTCTGTTTGTGGATTTTGGGTAGGAGGTAGAAGCGGGCCGTCCGAGGTTGGGCGACTATCAGGTTGGAAGCTGTGGGAGGTAGATCTCCAGAGGAGATGAGGTTAGTGACAGTCCTGGAAACAATTTTATCTCCTTTGACAGCACCTTCCAAACCCATGACCACTACCACTTAGAAGGACAAGAGCAGCAGACATATGGGAAGGCCACCACTTGCAAGTTCCCCTCCAAGCCACACATACACCATCCTGACTTGGAAATAGATCTCCGTCCCTTCACTGCCGCTGGGTCAAAATGCTGGAACTCCCTCCCTAAGAGCACTGAGGGTGTACCTACACCACAGGGACTGCAGCGGTTCGAGAAGGGAGCTCACCACCACCTTCTCAAGGGCAATTAGGAATTGGCAATAAATGCTGACCCAGCTAGCGATGCCCACATCCCATCAATGAATAAAAAAAAATAACTCTAGTAAATAAATCTCTATTGCACCCCTCTTCCGAGGCCTAGATGTCCTTCCTAAAGGGCAGTGCCCAGAATGGCACATAATTCTCCAGCTGATAGCGACCCAGTGCTTTAGAAAATATTGCACAATATTACTCTAAAATCCATACGCCTTTAGGCAGATTCACGAAACAGGGAACTGCACCTGAGACAGCTGCTAAGCAACTGGAGATGGTGGTGTCATGGCGATATCACTGGACTAGTAATCCAGAAACACAGCTTAATGCTCTGGTGGAAACAAGAGTTCAAATCCCACCAGGGCAGCTGCTGGCATCTAAATTCAGTTAATAAAAACCTGAAGCCTCTAGGTAGCTCCCAGTCATGGGGGCGGGGAGGAGGGGGGGAACCATGACAGCTATCACTGACAAGTTGCAAAAGCCCATCAGGTTCACTAATGTCCTCTGGGGAAGGAAATCTGAGTGTGAGGAAGGGTCAAAGACAGGATGAGGTCCATCAGGAAGTAGTGCTCACCCACAGACTCTAGTCTAAAAAAAGAACCAGCAAATGCTTGGCTGACAGCCTGAACTGGTCTGGCCTACATGTGACTCCAGACCCACAGCAATGGGGTTGACTCTGGGCTGCCCTCAGTTTGATGGTAACCGTGGTGGGCAACAAATTGCCAGCAACACCCATGTCCCATGAATAAATAGTGGGGGGGGTGAAAAAAATTGGAGCTTTACATTTTATGCTTGGTCTGCGTCTGCCCTTTTCCAATATGGGCCCAGTGATGCTTTGTTAACCTGGAAACGTCCGCCACGTTGCACTGGGTTCAGGCTGTCAGCCAGGCACTCGCTGGGATCTTTTTTTAGACTGGTAAGTGTGGGCGAGCGCCACTTCCTGATGGACCTCATCCTGTCTTTGACTCTCTGTAACACTCGGTGGAGCCCGAGCTGCAAAGCCACAGGCGAGAACCGAATGCAAAACGCATCAGTTGAGCTGAGGGCCCAGAATAGGACTCATGAAAGGGAAACTGAATCACCCCACCGCACCCCGGGAGGCGCTGAGACAAATATTAAAAGTGGAACTTGCAAGCTGGCTGGAATTGGCTCTGATTCTGGGAATCGATTGGGCAGACCCGTCAAAGAATAAAACCCAGGCCCCAGGCCGTTCCCCTGTTGAAAGCCCCCACTCCCTCCGCACCACCATCGGTACAGGAAATTGAGGAGGATCCCCTGCTCCTCCCCCCTCCCACCCCCCCCCACCCAACCCCTCCGCACCACAGCCCCCCCACTCCCACCCACCCCACCCCCTCCGCACCACCCCCTCTGGGCAGCAGGGGTTTGGGTGACCTCAAGTTTATGGAGGGTAGAATGTGGGAGACCAGCCAGGAGTGTGTTGGAGTACTGGAGTGTAGAGGTAAAGAAGGGATGGATGAGAGCTTCAGCAGTCGATGAGCTGAGACAGAGGTAAAGAAGGAAGACAGAAAGCGGAGGGGTGGGTGTGGTGGGTGGGAAGAAATCGGACATGGGCTGTGATGTGAAATGTACGGTATCTTATCAGTCGCCCGCTCGAGATATGGTCAACTTTCATAAAGCTGAACCTAGGCCCTGTGGCATATACAAACATGGAAACTTGCATTTATATAGCACCTTCCACAACCTAATGGCACCCCAAAGCACCTTACAGCCAATTCAGAACTGTTTTCGAAGTGCAATGACGGTTGTAATGTAGGAAACGCCGAAGCCAATTTATGCAACAGCAAGATCCCAGAAACCGCGACGTGAGAATGACCAGAAGTGATAGTTGAGGGATAAGTAATGGTACAGGAAATTGAGGAGGATCCCCTGCTCCTCCCCCCTCCCACTGCCCTCTCGTTCTAAACGGTGCCACCTGAGCAGCAAACAGGGCCCCCCCACCCCCCTCCCCGGTTTAAAGTTTCATGCAGAAGACAGCACTTCTGACCGTGCGGCACTCGCTCTGTACTGCACTAGGAGTATCAGCCTAGATTTTGCGCTCAGGTCTCTGGAGCGTGGCTTGAACCCACAATCCCCTAACTCTACCCACAAAGAGCCACACAGCTGAAAAACGATTCAGTGCACCGGACCTTGTCCAATCTAGAGACCACCACCACCCCCCGCACCGAAATCTCCTCCCCACCTCCCTCCACGCGCCCCACAGCCCCTCCCAACCCTGAGATCAGCTCACTCAGCAGCCTGCCCGGGCTTAATCCTAGCTCATCATTTTCGGGTCACTCTGTCTTAAAGCAGGTCCGGGGCTGTGCAGTTTCATTTTAAGCGAGAGTCATTGTGAAAATTCAGAGAGGAATGTTGTTGCCTTTTTAAGGGGAGATGGGGCGGGGGGGGGGGGGGAAAAACTAAAGTGTAAGCATCTTTCAGTGACATCACCAGAAGGAAGTTAAACTTCTCCTTTGGACTCATTGTTTCCTTATGGTTTGATAAAAAAAAAATCACTCAAGTTACTGTCCAAAGACAGAAAGACTGAAAGGCGAAAGTCAGCTCAGCGATGAACCCTCAAGGTAGGGAAGAAAAAAACTCAACTGCTCTCTGTCTGTCCTTTGCAGACGTTGGTGGTTCTCCTGCGTATCTGCAGCATTGTCCGCTCGCGGTTTGAATCTCCAGCGTTCTTTTGATAAGGGCAATCTGTTCATTGTGCTCATTTATGCTCCTGTCGTCGGCCTTGCCTGCCCCTGTGAACGGGCCTCGAAGTAAAGGGGGTGGGGGGGTGGGGTGGGGTTAGGGGTGGTGGGGAGAGGGCCTGGTCCCCGCCGCAGGTTGCCCAGCTGCAAAGGAGGGGCTTCATTTGCAATCATGCCTTTCGCAAGCTCGGGATGTCACCCCTTCTCCTCCCCAAGACGGAAATGACGGGCGCTGGTCCGAATTGGCCTCGCTCACCTCGAAGCGGAACCCCGGTTTGGACCAGTCCCCGTCATTTACAAGCTTCATCGTTTCCTTTCTCCTCCTGTGGGGAGCCCCAAAGCGCTTCGCAGCCAGCGAGGTACTTTGTGAAACGCAGCCGCGGCTCTCGATGTCGGAAACACAGCAGCCAATTTGCTCACAGACAGCTCCCAGAATTCGATGGCGACTGGGTCATTTTTTTTTTACTTCCCAACCGCTGTTGTTTGAGGGGGTTAAAAAAAGTCATCCCGGGGACAGCAGGGAGAACTCCTCAGCTCTTCCCTTCCTCAAGAAAGCTCTGCTGTAGCATTTTATGCTCCGCCGGGAGGGCAGACAGGGCCCCCCCTGGTTCAACGTCTCACCTGACAGTGGTGGGGTAGCGCTCCCTCGGCACTGCACAGGAAGCCTCAGCCCTGTGCTGAAGCCTCAGGAGTGGGATGGGAGCCCCACAACCCTCCTGAATTCCGAGGCTACCTGCTGAGGCCCAACTGCAACATTGGGACCCCCCTGTTGCCCCTGCGCTCACTGTCCCACACTGACTCCCAACAACTCCCACTGTCCCGCACTGACTCCCAATAACTCCCACTGTCCCGCACTGACTCCCAATAACTCCCACTGTCCCGCACTGACTCCCAATAACTCCCACTGTCCCGCACTGACTCCCAATAACTCCCACTGTCCCGCACTGACTCCCAATAACTCCCACTGTCCCGCACTGACTCCCAATAACTCCCACTGTCCCGCACTGACTCCCAACAACTCCCATTGTCCCGCACTGACTCCCAATAACTCCCACTGTCCCGCACTGACTCCCAACAACTCCCACTGTCCCACACTGACTCCCAGTCAAACAACATCTTAATTTTAAAATTCTCATCCTTGTTTTAAAATCCACCCCCACCCCCCCTACCCCGCAGCCTTGGCCCTCCCCATTCCCTGGGATTGTTTCGATGCTGTAACCCGAGTTGTTATCTGCAAGTAGTTGAGCAGGTTGGGAATCCTCTGGAGCTTTGGAGCGCCGCAGACACTTTGGGTAACTCGGCGTTTCTTTTTGTTGAAATAAAAATGTGAACAGACGAAAACTGACGTGAGAAAATAACCTCCAGCCCATGTTTAACACAAGAGCCTCTGAGCTGTTCGCAAGCTTTCTGCCACATTGTGTTTCCTTTTGAAGGACAGGGCGTTGCAGGCTTATTGCTGTTCGAGCGACAACATTATTGCCAACCACAGAAGGACATAACTTCAAAATGAACTCGCGACGTTTTTGAAGGGTTGTTTGCTGCATTGTCCGGTGCGCTGCATGAGGCTGTGGCTTTCTGTTCTTAAGCTGTTTCCATTCAGAATCCAAAGTCCGGTGGTTAAGAAAGCAACAATGTGAATTTATGTAGCGCCCTGTTAAAACATTCCAAAGAGCTTCGCCAGAGCGATTGTACAAATTTGACACTGAGCTACATGGTAGGACATCTGAACAAAATGCATCCCCAAAGAGCTGGGATTTAAGGAGCTTCTTAAAGGAGAGGCGGGGGAGGCTGGGGTTAGGGGTGGGAGAGAGAGAGAGAGGTGGACAACTTTAGTGGGGGGATATCCTGGAGCTTAGGACCCAGGTAGATGAAGGCATGGCCTGCCAATGTTGGAATGATGGAAAATCAGGGAATGTGCAAGGGGCCAGGATTGGAGGAACACGAGACCCCAGAGGGTTGTGCGTCTGGCCGGTAGACCTGACTTTAACCTCCGGGTGTGCTTGGAGCAATCAGGAGTCCCAGGAGTCGCGTGTGAGGCTCCGTCTGTCGAATGCCTCGGCCTCACTTAAACGTGTCTGCACCGCGCCATGTCAGAGGGCGGAGGGCAGAGGTCAAAACAGGTGGCAGGCAGCAGGAAGTTTCCAGAGGAGCAGGAGATCGTGTGGATAGGCAGAAGCTGCAGGAGCACCGCATGGGGGATGGTTCCAGCTTAAAGGTTAGTGCTGGCTGGGAGGGAATGGGTCCAAAGTTGTGGGAGGGGGGTAGAGGAGGCTGGGACCTGGGGAAGCCTAAGAATTCCATGCAGGGACCATGTGGAGCAATCCTGACTCCAAAAGGAATCGTCACCAAAGGAAGGAATAAACACTTCCCTTGGCTTTTTCTATCCTGTGTGCTGCCTCCCACAAGGTTTTGTCAGCAGCTTTGACCCTGTTTTCGGGCAGAAATTACATAGCAGGGGGCCAAAGGTGTCATCAGGCTGCAAAGCCAGCGTATTAAAGTAGGACCCAGCCTGCCTAGGGTAGGGAGGAGTGGAGGTGGGAGATACCCGCCGTGTCTAAAATATCCCTGGTTGAACTGGTGTCAAGCGGTAACATATGAGGACTGCTGCATGACTAAACCACACCTCCCTACTCTCTCCTCCCGCCCGCCCGCCAGTCCGCCCGCCAGTTCACCTTGGCCTTCGAATCAGAAAGCTGTGGGTTCGTGACCCCCGGACCAGAGAATTGAGCACACGCACAGTCAAAGCTGATGGTGCAGTACGACAGAGTGCCACACTGTCAGAAGCGTCTCTTTTATTATTTTGCTGAGACATTAAACCAAGGACGTGTGGGGCCCCTCAGGTTGATGAGAAAGATACTTTATGGAAGGAAAGCAGGGGCGTGGGGGTTGTTGGGGTGGCGGAGGGGGAGGAGGAGGAGGAGGGGGTGGGGGCTCTGGTCGATGTGCATTCCTCAACCAACGTCACCAAAAGAACGGACTGTCTGTTCATTATCTGATTGCTGTTTGTGGGACCTTGCTGTGCGCAAACCGACTGTGCTACATTTTGCTACCTTTGCGACTCAGAAAGCACTGAATTGGCTGTAAAGTGCTCCGGGGCACTCTGGCGTCATGAAAGGCAACACAGAAATGCAAGTTCTTTCTAATCTTCCTTTTTTCCCTCGTCCAGCAAACAAACCTCAGTCGCAAAAGGAACTTCACTCCGGGAGTGAGCGTTTATCTTTAACTGAAGCAGGCGATGTTTCAAATCACCCAACTGAACATTCATATTTAGTTTTCAGGAAAAGCGCTCAACTGGGCATTTTACCTCTTATTCCAGGCTTGACAATGAGCTCAGCAGTTACGGACCAGAACCTCATTTTTTACTGGATGGCAGCTATTGCTGATGAATCTCTATCTTCCTCGTTTACTTTGCCTCAGGGCAAGTCTTTTGTTTCTTTACTTCTCCCATTACCATCTCCTTTTGCGTTTCACAATATCATTCCCTTTGTTGTTAAACCTCTCTTACCTTCCCCCGCCATCATTGATCTTCCGTTTTGTTTTATCTCCCTCCCCTCCCTTCCCCTCCCCTGCCCTCCCTTCGCCTTGTTTCTAACCCCTTACATCTCTAAATACTCTGGGTTCTGATGGAAGGTCGCTGACCTGAAAGCCTGTTTCTCTCTCTCTCTGTCTCCACCGATGCTGTCAGTCCTGCTGAGTGTTTCCAGCATTCTCTGTTTTTATTCCAGGTATCCAGCCTCCGCAGTTAGTTTGTTTTTGTCTTCGTGTTTCATTCACTGGCACTTTTCTCTTCCAGGAATGCCCACCTTGAAGAAGCTCAGCTCTTCAGTCCGACGGCATTCCTGCTCGTCTCTTCTATCCTGTCCGTTCACCTTCGTTGTTTTCTGTTTCCCTTCTCGTTTGGTTAGATAGTCCACCAAAACTCACTTCCACGGCCACTTCTCTGCCCTGAGCAAATGCCTCCAGCTTATTCCGCATGCGTTCCAACTAAAATTCCAACCCTTCATGTTGCGGATCCGCCCCCTGATTGCAGGTGTCTCCTGGACATTCAGAATCCTCCCAGTCGCGGTTCTCTCCACAGCCTGATATCTGCAGCCAATGCCGTGTGTTTCCACGTGTGCAATCTCAGCCTCTCCCTTCAGCAGCACTGACCCTATCTCAAAGCTGGTCCACTGTTCCCTTTCATCTTTCACCTCAGCCAGCACTTTGACAAAAAGCTATTTTCCTTCAAGGACCGCTAGCCTCAATAACTCATGGATACCAACGCCCCTCCAGATCCTCCTCCCTCTTCACTTCTCTCTGACCCCATCCCTTCTTCCAGCATCACCCCTCACTATGTTTTCACCCTCTAACCTTCTTGTTTCTGACTCTGAATGATCTGTCCTCAGCAAAGGACTCAGCTTCTTTACGCCCAATGAATTTTGATTTCGACACGACACTGAACTCTCCTTCTGCCGCCCACACCTCTGGTCAGGAGTCTTCCTCCCAGCTCAGTGACCCTCTTACCTGTCTCAAGTATTCTCCCTCGACCTGGGCCACTCCCTCTGGCCTCTTACCCTCTCTCAATCTTTTCATCGAGGATTGCCAGTGCGACGTTGGCTGTCTCAATTT
Source organism: Cetorhinus maximus (assembly GCF_964194155.1). Lineage (NCBI taxonomy): Eukaryota > Metazoa > Chordata > Chondrichthyes > Lamniformes > Cetorhinidae > Cetorhinus > Cetorhinus maximus. Next base: position 12,035,582 of record NC_135899.1, on the reverse strand, counting down.
CTCTGCTCTTCTCATTCACCCCAACCTGTCTCCCTCTGGACTTACAGCACACGGATCTCTCAGGCCCAACCCTAACATTGTCTCAGACCTGCTGACAAGGGGTTGGGTGTGGGGGTGGGGAGTGGGGGTGCCATTGCTGCCCGGTGAATCAGACTCTGCCTTGCAGAGGCTGAACGCCAACTCTCTGACACTTCCTCCTCCCTCCCCCACCCCCTCTGGAATATGAAAGTGTGGTAGGGGCATTCAAGAGGGAATTGGATTATTATCTGAAAAGGAAGAATGCTCAGGGTTACAGGGCAAAAGTGGGAGAATGACACTAGGTGAATTGCTCCTTCAGAGAACCAACACACACGTGATGGGCCAAGTGGCCTCCTTCTGTGCGTAACAACTCTGCCATTCTATGGACCATGACCCCACCACTGAACATCAAGCCATTGTATCCAGGACTGTTGCTGACCTCATCTCCTCTGGAGATCTTCCCTTCATAGCTTCCCACCTCATAGTGCCCCCACCCCAGACAGTCCACTTCAACCTCCTTCCCAAAATCCATAAACAGGACTGCCTTGGTGGACCCATCATTTCAGTCTGCTCCTGCCCCATTGAATCGATTTCTTCCTTTTTTGACTCCATTTTTTTCTCCCCTTGTCCAGTCTTTAACCACCTCACCTGCGACTCTTCTGATGCCCCCCCCCAACCATCACCCCCCCACCCCATGCTTGTCACTTTAACATTTTCCCATTTCTTGGCCCTAACCGTCTCCTCTTCACCATGGGCGTTCAATTCCTCTGCACCTCCATTCCTCACCAATAGGGCCTGAGGGCTCTCAACTTATCCCGACTAGTCCACATCCATCATCGCCTTCCTCTGCCTGGCTGAGCTTGTTCTCACTCTGAACAACTTCTCCTGTAACTCCACTCAGTTCCTCTGAATATCAATAATAATAATGATAATAATAATAATATGGGTAACTGTATGGGTTCTAGCTATGCCTGTCTTTTTGTGGGATACGTGGAACATTCCTTGTTCCAGCCCTACTCGGACCCCCTGCCTTACATCTTTTCCCCGTACATTGATAACTGCGTTGGTACCCTTTCGTGCTCTCGTCCTGAAGTTGACAATTTCATCAACTTTGTTTCCAATTTCCACCCTTCTTTCACCTTCACGTGGTCCAACACTGACTCTTCCCTACCCTCCTTGACTTCTCTTGTCTCCATTTCCAGGGATAAGCTATCAACCAATATTCACTATAAAAACATTGACTCCCGCAGCTACCTTGGCGACACTTCCTCATACCCTGCTTCCTGTAAGGACTCCATTCCATTCTCCCAGTTTCTCCCTCTCTGTTGAACTATTCTTGATGATGGCAACTTTCGTGTCATTGCTTCCAATGTGTCTTCATTCTTCTTCAGCCGAGGGTTCCCCCGCCACTACGGTTGACAGGGCCCTCAACCACGTCCATTCCAATTCTTGTGCTTCTTCTCTCACCCCTACCTCTCCCTCCCCGAACCATGATAATGTTCCCCTTGCCCTCACCTTCCACCGCGCCAGCCTCTGTATTCAATGGGTCACCCTCCACCATTTTCACCAAGTCCAAAGTGATGGCGCTGCCAAACACACCTTCCCCTGCCCTCCCCCTTTCAGCATTCTGAAGGGACCGTTTCCTCCCCGCGACACCCTGTTTCACTTCTCAGTCACCCCTAACAACCCCTCCCCTTCCCACCGCACCTTTACATTCAAGCAAAGGAGATGCAGGTCCAGCCCCTTTACCTCTTCCCTTCTCACCATCCAGAGCCCCAAACGCTCCTCCCAGGTGAAGCAACGGTTTACTTTTGATCTCTGCCTCTGGATGGTGGCTTTTTTGTGGTGATTCTGGTATTCCCATTTACATTTCTCTAAACCCTCTTTTGTTTCTTTGCTTGTCTCATGACCATCCCCCTTTGCCCATCACCTTCATGCCATTCGTGGTTTAATCTCCCCTGCCTTCCCCAACATCACTGACCTTCCCTTTTACATCTCCGGGTACTCCCATTGCTGATGAAAGGTCACAGAGCTGAAACATTGACTCTGCTTCCCTCCCCCCAGATGCTGCCAGACCTGCATTCTCTGTTTTTATTTCAGATTTCCTGTAGCTGCAGCATTTTTTGCTTTTGGTGTTCGGGGTTTGGACTTAGTTTTGTTGGAAACTGAATTTGAAACAGTAGCAGAAGGAGAATTAGCAACAAACAGTTCACCAATTCAAAACAAAAATAAAAATACCTTGAAAAACTCAGCAAGTCTGACAGCATCTGCGGAGAGGAACACAGTTAACGTTTCGAGTCCGTATGACTCTTCAACATAACTAAGGAAAAATAGAAAAGAGGTGAAATATAAGCTGGTTTAAGGAGGGGGTGGGACAGATAGAGCTGGATAGAGGGCCAGTGATAGGTGGAGATTGCCAAAAGATGTCATAGACAAAAGGACAAAGAGGTGTTGAAGGTTGTGATATTATCTAAGGAATGTGCTAATAGGTGACATTAAGGATAGAAAGCAGGACGAGCAAGGTACAGATAGCCCTAGTGGGGGTGGGTGGGGGGAAGGGATCGAAATAGGCTAAAAGGTAGAGATAAAACAATGGATGGAAATATATTTCAAAATAATGGCAATAGGTGGGAAAAGAAAAATCTATATAAATTATTGGAAAAAAGGGGGATCAGAAAGGGGGTGGGGATGGAGGAGAGAGTTCATGATCTAAAATTGTTGAACTCAATATTCAGTCCGGAAGGCAGTAAAGTGTCTAGTCGGAAGATGAGGTGCTGTTCCTCCAGTTTGCGTTGAGCTTCACTGGAACAATGCAGCAGGCTAAGGACGGACATGTGGGCATGAGAGCAGGGTGGAGTGTTGAAATGGCAAGCGACAGGGAGGTCTGGGTCATGCTTGCGGACAGTTCACCAATTCAACCTGAATAATCACATATTTTAGAAGGGCGGTGGATGACATGAGCAAGGGCTCACTTATGGCCAATTCATCGATGCCCTTGAGGAGATGGACGTGGGCTATCTTCTTCAGTCATCACAGTCCATGTGGGGTGGGTTTATTGACGCTGACCCAGCAAGGGGGAAGGAATGGGCGTGTAAGTGTAAGGTAGGATAGCATGTGGCTTGGTGGGAAACGTAGAGCTGGTGGTGGAGATGAGGTGTGTGTACTCCATCGCTATCCTAGCTTGAGCCTTCTAGGTGGCAGCGGGGGTTTGAGGGACTGAGCGGGGACTCATTCAATGTAGACTCCCCGTTGCCTGTTCTCCTTTTGCAGCCATGGTTTTGACATGGTTGGTCCAGCTAAACCTTTGGCCTGGCATGACCCTCAAAAGATGGCGATGCCAGGAAAAGGTCAGGGTATTACGGCTGGTGTGAATGTGCCTTGATGTAGACTGCTTTCCAATTGCTTCTTTCCAATGAAGGAATGGCTGTATAAGAACATTGGTTAAATACTTGAAAGGAAAAAAAATTACAGGGCTATGTGAGTGGGGCTAACCGGATAGCATGACCAAAGAGCCACAATGGGCCGAATGGCCTCCTTCTGTGCTGTATTGTTCTATAATCTATGAACACTGGAGGAGTTGTGAGCGAGGAAGTGCATTGTGAAATTTTCATCAAACAGCCCAACTCCTGGCCTTATGATTGAGGTCATTGATGCAGCAATCGAAGAGGGCTATGTGAATGTAATTTTCCCCCGTGGAACTGCTGTTCTAACATCCCGGGAGCAGTGATGACTGGTGTCCGTCAACTACAACCATCTCGCTTTGTCGCGGCCATGACCGAAAGCACATTGACCTCATGCTTCCTTTTGTGGGGAAGAGCATAACTGGGGGCCAGCAATCTAAGATAGTCACCAAGAAATCCAATAAGGAATTCAGAAGAAACTTCTTTGCCTAAAGTGTGGTAAGAATGTGAAACTCACTACCGCAAGAGGTGGTTGAAGTGAATAGATAGTATAATATAAGGGGAAACTCGACAAGCATATGAGGGAGAAGGGTTAGGATGGTAGATGTAGTTGAGGAAAGATGGGAGGAGGCTCGAGTGAAGCTTAAAAGCAAGCAAGGACTGGTTGGGCCGAATGGCCTGTTTCTTTGCCATAGATCCCGTGTAATAGCTCACAGCCCCATCAATAGTCCAAAGCCACAGCAACTACCTTAAGTCATTTTGCTACCCAGAATCCTAACCCTTGATGATCTTTATCTTTGTGAGTTGCAAGTTGACGACAGTTTACTTAGACGTTCTAACCACATCTTAAATTTAACTTTAACCACTGGAATACATCCCAGGACAGGTACAGCGTGGGTTAGATACAGAGTAAAACTCCCTCTACACTCTCCCCATTAAACACTCCCAGGACAGGTACAGCACAGGGTTAGATACAGAATAAAGTTCCTTCTACACTGTCCCATCAAACACTCCCAGGGCAGCTACAGCATGGGGTTAGATACAGAGTAAAGCTCCCACTACACTGTCCCCATCAAACACTCCCAGGGCAGCTACAGCATGGGGTTAGATACAGAGTAAAGCTCCCTCTACACTGTCCCTATCAAACACTCCCAGGGCAGGTACAGCATGGGGTTAGATACAGAGTAAAGATTTTATTCTACTGCCTTGTCCAGATTCCTTCTTTCAATATTAGCTTTTATTTTTCAATATTTCAGGTGGTAAAGCCTTCGGAATCCTTAAAGCGAAACAGGATGACCGCCTGGAAGAAATCAATAAGGTACGGAGAAAGACAAAGAAGGGAAAGGTGCTCAAAAACATGGGGATGAGATAAAACAATTATTCTGCATAAGCTTGTGCTCATTGAGGTAATGGTCATTAATATTGGGAAGTGAAAGAATGTCTATTCCAGGCACCAAGTATCAGCAAGAAGCATCTACAAGACAGTTTCAAAGACTCCCAGGGGGAGGCGATGGTGTAGTGGTATTATTGCTGGATTAGTAATCCAGAGAGCCAAGGTAATGCCCTGGGGACCTGACATGACAGTTGGTGGAATATGAATTCAATAAAAATCTGGAGTTAAAAGTCTAATGATGACCATGAAACCATTATCGATAGTTGTTAAAATCCCTCTGGTTCACTAGATGTGACTAATACCTTTAAGGGAAGGAAATCTGTTGTCCTTACCGGGACCGGCCTACACGTGACTCTAGACCAGAGCAATGTGGTTGACTCTTAAAGCCTAGCAAGTGACTCAGTTGTAACAAACCGCTACAAAGTCACAAAAAAGGAATGAAACCGGATGGACCACCCGGCATCAATTGAGGCAACAACAATGGCAATCTCAGCCCTGTCGACCCTGCAAAGTCCTCCTTCTGGGGTCTAGTACCAAAATTGGGAGAGCTGTTCCACAGACTAGTCAAACAATAGCCTGATGACATAGTCATCCTTACGGAATCATACCTTACAGATAAGGTCCTAGACACCACTCTGGGTATGTCCCACTGGCAGGACAGGCCCAGCAGAGGTGGCAGCACAGTGGTATACAGTTGGGAGGGAGTTGCCCTGGGAGTCCTCAACATTGACTCTGGACCCCATGAAGTCTCATGGCATCAGGTCAAATATGGGCAAGGAAACATCCTTCTGATTACCACGTACTGCCCTCCCTCAGCTGATGAATCAGTGCTCTTCCATGTTGAACATCATTTGGAGGAAGCACTGAGGGTGGCAAGGACGCAGAATGTACTCTGGGTGGGGGACTTCAATGTCCATCACTCAAGTCTGGCTCGGTAACACCACTACTGACTGAGCTGGCTGAGTCTTAAAGGTCATAGCTGCTAGACTGGGTCTGCGGCAGGTGGGGAGGAAGCCAACAAGAGGGAAAAACATACTTGACTTCATACTCACCAGCCTGCCTGCCACAGATGCATCTGTCCATGACAGTATCGGTAGGAGTGACCACCACACAGTCATTGTGGAGATGAAGTCCCACCTTCACATTGAAGATACCCTCCGTTGTGTTGTGTAGCACTACCATCGTGCTAAATGGTATAGATTTTGAACAGATCTAGCAACTCAAGACTGGGCATCCATGAGGCGCTGTGGGCCATCAGCAACAGCAGAATTGTACTCGAATGCAATCTGCAACCTCATGGCCCTGCATATCCTCCACTAACATTACCATCAAGCCATGGGATCAACCCTGGTTCAATGAATAGTGCAGGAGGGCATGCCAGGAGCAGCACCAGGCGTACCTAAAAATGAGGTGTCAATCTGGTGAAGCTATAACACAGGATTACTTGTGTGCAAATCAGCATAAGCAGCAAGTGATAGACAGAGCGAAGTGATCCCACAACCAACGGATCATATCTAAGCTCTGCAGTCCTGCCACATCCAGCCATGAATGATGGTGGACAATTACACAACTCACTGGAGGAGGAGGCTCCACAAATATCCCCATCTTCAATGATGGAGGAGCCCAGCACAACAGTGGAAAAGATAAGCCTGAAGCATTTGTCACAATCTTCAGCCAGAAGTGCCGAGTAGTCCCCAGTCTTCAGCCAATTCGATTCACTCCATGTGATATCAAGAAACAGAGGAAGGCACTGGATACTGCTAAGGCTATGGGCCCTGACAATATTCCTACAATAGTACTGAAGACTTGTGCTGCAGAACTTGCCACACCCCTAGCCAAGCTGTTCCAGTACAGCTGCAACACTGGCATCTGCCCGGCTATGTGGAAAATTGCCCAGGTATATCCTGTGTACAAAAAGCAGCACAATTCCAGCCCAGCCAATTACTGCCCATCAGCCTACTCTCCATCGTCTGTAAAGTAATGGATGGGGTCATCAACTGTGCTATCAAGCGGCACTTGCTTAGCAATAACCTTCTCACTGACACCCAGTTTGGGTTCCACCAGGATCACTCAGCTCCTGGCCTCATTAAAGCCTTGTTCAAAAGTGGACAAAAGAGCTGAGCTCCCGAGGTGAGGTCGGAGTGACAGCCCTCGACGTAAAAGCTGCATTTGACCGAGTGCGGCATCAAGGAGCCCTAGCAAAACTGGAATCAATAGGAATCAGGGGAAAAACTCTCTGCTGGTTGGAGTCATAATTAGCACAAAGGAAGATGGTTGTGATTGTTGGAGGTCAGTCATCTCTGCTCCAGGACATCATCTCAGGAGTTCTTCAGGGTAGTGTCCTAGGCCCAAACGTTTTCAGCTGCTTCATTAATGACCTTCCTTTCATCATAGGGTCAGAAGTGGGGATGTTCGCTGATGATTGCACAATGTTCAGCACCATTCGCGACTCCTCAGATACTGAAGCAGTCCATGTCCAAATGCAGCAAAACCGGGACAATATCCAGGCTTGGGCTGACAAGTGGCAAGTAACATTCGCGCCACACAAGTGTCAGGCAATGACAATCTCCAACAAGAGAGAATCCAAGTATCACCCCTTGATGTTCAATGGCATTACCATCACTGAATCCTCCACTATCAACATCCTGGGGGTTACCATTGACGAGAAACTGAACTGGACTAGCCATGTAAATACTGTGGCTAGAAGAGCAGGTCAGAGGCTAGGAATCATGTGATGAGTAACTCACCTCCTGACTCCCCAAGGCCTGTCCACCATCTACAAGGCACAAGTCAGGAGTGTGATGGAATATTTCCCCACTTGCCTGGATGGGTGCAGCTCCCAAAACACTCAAGATGCTTGACACCATCCAGGACAAATCAGCCCACTTGATTGGCACCACATCCACAAACATTCACTCCCTCCACAACCGACACACAGTAGCAGCAGTGTGCACCATCTACAAGATGCACTGCAGGAATTCACCAAAGTTCCTTTGACAGCGCCTTCCAAACCCACAACCACTACCATCTAGAAGGACAAGGGCAGCAGAGACATGGGACACCGCCACCTGGAAGTTCCCCTCCAAGTCACTCTCCATCCTGACTTAGAAATATATCACTGTTCCTTCACCGTCACTGATCAAAATCCTGGAACTCCCTTCCTAACAGCACTGTGGTTTACCTACACCTCATGGACTGCAGCGGTTCAAGAAGGCAGCTCACCACGGCCTTCTCAATGGCAATTAGGGATGGGCAATAAATGCTGGCCCAGCCAGCGAAGCCCACATCCCATGAATGAATATTAAAAGAAAGGTAGAACATGGTTTAGATGCAGAGTAAAACTCCCTCTACACTGTCCGATCAAATACTCCCAGGACAGGTACAGCACAGGGTTAGATACAGACTAAAGCTCCCTCTACACTGTCCCCATCAAACACTCCCAGGGCAGGTGCAGCACGGGGTTAGGTACAGAGTAAATCCCCATGTGGATATGTTGGAATCGTAGACAAGAGTGTTGCCTTTCAGTGACCAGCACTCTTACCACTGAAAGTCACAGGTTCAAGTCCCGCTCCAGAAATGTGGTGATCAGGCTCTTTCTCCTCCTGGTGCAAAAGTTGAGGCCCACCTCCACTTGGCCTGCTTGCCCCGAGGTCATTATCAGCTGTTAATTGACTTGAGGTGTGCATTCTGCCCCAGCTGGAGAGGAAATCCTGCCTCTGTGATCCGTCAGCCAATCAAATGGCTGATGGCCTCTGGTCCCACCAGCACCACCAGGAGCAATGGCCACTGCCGGGACTGCAGTTAGTCTCCCAGGGAAGTGAGGAGGCCGCAACAAAGGGAGTCTGGTGTCTCGCAGGGTCTGGTCTTGCAGGTGATGGGGCTAGAGGTCCAGAGTGGACAGGATGGGGAGAGGGATGGAAATGTGTGAGGAGGGAAATACCTTGGAAAAGGGGGTGGTCTCTGATAGGCACAGAGAGCCTGAAAAGTGGGCACCCGCCCCCACTTTTGCCAGGCCACCAACTGGTCAGGTTTTATCTGGCGGGCTGAACACTTGGTGTCGGTCTCCCTCGGTCACTTAAGGGCCTCAGCTGGCGCATGGGTGAGCGGGCCGCCTGATACCTCCCCTGTCGCTGGTAAAATTGCAGTGGGTGGCGGGTGGGTAGGTGCCGTGAATGGCATTGCTGGAACGGCACCTAATTTTGGGGCCCCTCCTCCCCACCCCACCCCTCCCATCCTGCTCCGGAGGGGGTTGGGGGCTGCTGTCAAATTCCAGGCCTTGAGCACGTAATCCAGGTCGACACCCCAGTGAGGTCCTGAGTGGGCCTTTCCATTGCCCTGCAGCTATCCCAGGGCGGTCATGAGATATCCCACAGCTCTATCTGGACAAAAGCAGGGAAGTTCCCCAATGGCCAGCGTTTCTCACTTGATCGAAATCACTCAAAAAAAAAGGGCAGATTAACTGCTCTTATACCTCAGTGCTATTTGTGAGCTCTTGCTGTGCACAGATGGACTGCCACATGCGCCTACAAAACTAAGCATTGGCTGCAAAGCACTTTGGAAGTTTGGAGGATGTGAATGGCACCACCATAATTCAGGGGTCAGCTGAACTTGAACAGGAGGAACAAGGGTCAAACGGCCAAAAGAACACCTTGTTCCTGATGTACTAATGTTAGTGAATATTAATAACTATTAAGCTGTTTAAATGGAGGAAATTGCCCAGTGACTCAGTGAATAAACTGTACCCATCTGAGGGGGTTAACACCCTCCACCAGCTCTTCCTGTGTCTAGTAATTCTCCGGGCAGCCTGGTCCCATCTGAGTTCCCATATCCTCTGAGGAGAGGTTGAGGAGAATGGGCCTAGATTCTCGAGGGTTTAGATCTCTTTGATGTATACAAAATTCTTACAGGGTAGATGCAGGAAGGGTATTTCCCTTGGCTGGGGCATCTAGAACCAGGGGACATGGTCTCAGGGTAGGGGGCAGACCATTTAGGACTGAGATGAGCAGGAATTTCTTTACTCAGAGGTTGGTGAAGCTTTGCAACTCTCTACCCCAGAGTGGTCTGGAGGCTCAGTCAATGAGTATGTTCAAGATAGAAATTGATAAATTTCTTGATATTAAAGACATCAAGGGATAGTGTGGGAAGATGCTGTTGGGGTAGATGATCAGCCATGAACTAGTTGAATGGCGGAGCAGGCTTGAGGGGCCGAAATGGCTCCTTTTTCCTAAGTCTCTAGGAGAGGATTAACCCTGTCACTCAACTCCCCCCCCACACTGTGCACCTCTGGGTGATCTCAGAGTTGTGACTGTCCAAGGCTGCAGAGCTTACAAAATCGGCCACATTAACCACAACATTTTTGACTTCCTGTGTCTGAAATGTTCGAAACCCTGACAGCTGGGTGGTCTACTGTCAGTACACAGAAGACAAGAAGCATATTCCCAACCCTGCTCTGGAGCAGGGTGCAGTGAGTAACATTTCCTGTGTGGTGAATGTCAGTGCGCCGTGGATCTGACAGCCCTGTTGTGTTTTGTGTCTGCTGCTAAATGTGGGGCATGTAACAGTCGATTGCAGGGAAGAGGGAGGAATTGAAACTTAAAAACACAGCCGAATGGAATGTAACAGCTTATAATACAGAGAGAAAAAAAAAGAGATTAAAAAAAAAATCTTTTGTAGGATGTGTGGCTGTTGCTGGCTAGGCCAATCGCTTGTTGCCCATCCCTAGTTGCCCTTGAGAAGGTGGTGGTGAGCTATCTGCTTGAACCGCTGCAGCCCATGAGGTGTAGGAACACCCACAGTGCTGTTAGGGAGGGAGTTCCAGGACTTTGATCCAGCGACAGTGAAGGAACGGCGGTATATTTCTAAGTCAGGACGGTGAGTGGCTTGGAGGGGAAATTCCAAGTAGCGGTGATCCCATGCGTCTGCTGCCCTTGTCCTTCTAGGTGGTAGTGGTTGTGGATTTGGAAGGTGCTGTCAAAGGAGCCTTGGTGAATTCGTGCAGTGCATCTTGTAGATGGTACACACACTGCTGCCACTGTGCACTGACAATGGAGGAAATTAAAGGTGTTGGATGGGGGCTGCTTTACCTTGGATGTTGTCGAACTTCTTGAATTTTAGAGTTGCGCTCATCCAGGCAAGTGGAGGGTATTCCATCACAGACCTGACTTGTGCCTTGTAGATGGTGGACAGGCTTTGGGGAGTCAGGAGGTGAGTTCCTTGCTGCAGAATTCCCAGCCTCTGACCTGCTCTTGTAGCCACAGTATTTATATGGCTAGTCAAGTTCAGCTCCTGGTCAATGGTAACCCCTAGGATGTTGATGTGAGGGGATTCAGTGATGGTAATGCTATTGAATATGGTACTGACTGCCAAAAGTCACCCTTTCTGAGGGGAGAAAGCCCAAGTTCAGAGTCGGGGCAACATAGCAAAACAATATCATGATTTGAACAAAGTACGTCAACAACTTGCATTTATGTAGCGCCTTTACCATCATAAGAAACAAAGTCCCAAGGTGCTTCACAGGGGCGATTAACAGACTGAATTTGAGGTGGAGGCGCATAAGGAGATATTAGGACAGATGATCTTTTGACAATTTAGTCAAAGAGATAGATTTAACAGAGTATCTTAAAGGAAGTGCAGAGGAGCTTAGGAAGAAAATTCCATAGCTTGGGGGCCAGGCAGCTGAAGGCACTGCTGCCAATAGTGGAATGATTCAAATCGTGAGAGGCACAGACGGGCGGTGTACAGACATCCCAGAGGGTGTTAAGTGCTGGAGAAAGTTACAGAGAAATAGGGAGTGTGTGCAAGGCCGTGAAGGTGAGGTAGATTAAGCATCTGTGGTGAGGTGAGGTCAGGCAGTGGTTTCAAAAGCCTGGAGATTGTAGAAAGGAAGTAAGACTAAGGGAAGTGAGAAGATCCACAGTTCGGAGATGATGGGATGGAATGAGCCCGAAAAGGAGACAGTGCAAGGAGTTGGGTGGGTAGAAATCTGACTTGGGCAGTGGTACAAAACAAGCCATATCTCATAGGCCACCTGTGGCACTAAATTGTTCAACTGTTCTGTGTTTGCTTGTGTGATTCTGGTAACTGTGCTTGACTGGTTAAACCTGGGAGTTAATTCAGAGCAAAGTAAACAGGCACGACAGAAGCTGCTGTAAGCATGAGTGCAGACATTTTGTGACCGCAAAGATGTATCACAGAATCAAAGAATTGTTAGTGTAGAAGGAGGCCATTCGGCCCATCGTGTCTCCACCGGATATATTCAAGCACTGTAAACCTTGCACACTTAGAAACTAATGTCACCTCTGCATTCCTCTGAGGTATATAAAATATACAGCACCATTTGTCAAATTTTATTCGATAATCACACCATCGAAGCATCTTGGGACATCTTACTACATTAATGATGCTACATGAATGCAAGTGGTCGTTGTTGAGAGAACGTTTGTCGGAAATGCAACGTTCCATTTCTCAGCACTAATCA